>NC_134654.1:20940826-21246428 GCF_030463565.1 Pelecanus crispus | reverse complement strand
GGGGCTGGTACAGGTGCTCGGGCAAGGTTAGATGCTTGTTAGCTGTCTGTTGCACTGTGAGTCGGCTGTGTTCTGGCTGCCTTTCCAACTGCTACAACACAAGACCTCTTTCTCTTGCAGGTCAGTACCGAGCACAGGCCGACCAGATAACTGAGGCATTGCCTCCAGAAGTCAAGGTCAAAGATGACCTTTCCCTCCCACCCACCATCAACAGCTATCCTTTCTCCTCCTTCATTAAGTCACACTTCCAGGTGGGAACTCTTTTTATATCTCTTCATTGCTTCCCCACTAGGGAGACATATTAGTTCTAGTAACACAGGGAACAAACTCTATGTTTCTGTCCTTTTGTTTCATTGTAGAAGACAGATTTCCCTGCCCCTGGTCAGCCTCTGCAGCACCCCTTAACTCATCTGGACGCTGAACACCAGGAGAGTGCACTTGAGATCAACAAGCTGGTAAGAGATGTCTTTCTTGACCAGGGCCTTGTTGAAAACCAGGTGGGCATAAGACAGTGTTTTGATGCCTTTATACAACAAGATACTGGTGGTGCCTACTGTTCTTACAATACATGGTGTGTTAGGAGAGCAGAATAAATTGCTCCTTCTAGGCACTGGAGCAGTCTGGCAGAGATCACATGCAGCCCCTTAGGGTTGCTGTGTTCTTGGTGAGGCATTGATCAGCCATAGACCAATGGGATCAAAGTGAATTGCCTGGTATTTGGTAGGACATATAGGAATTAGACTGCCAAGCCTTAGTTTCCCAATATTCCAAATTCAGCAGCAATGACAGTATAAGGGACATCTGTCTTCTCAAGCACTTATTCTTATCTCTCGGTCATAAAAATGTTTAGTTTAACCCAAATCTCTTCCATGATGTGGTTTATAGTAAATATATTAATTTTATCTCAGGCATACAGTACAGGCGTCAAGTTTTATCTCAGGCGTCAGTACAAAACAGGGGACAGTGAACTGTTGTATAAAGGCTGGAAAAATGCAGGGACTTTGTCATCAAGAAAGCTACACCTGGAACCACACCCTAATTCTTTAGTGTTTGTGTGAGGAGGATGGTGTTATTTCATCTCTGTGGATGTGAAACATACATTTCTTCTTAAAAATGGTAATGTTGACTCTGCTAATAGAATGAAACTTCAGATAATTTCTAAGTAAATCTGGTAATCCTTTTGAGAATTACATGTAATTAAAATAAGCCCATTGGAAAAGGTAATACCTAAAACCAGTCTCTTGTTTTGTCCTAATGATCCCAATTATAGAAGAGCATAAGCTTCAATAAAATCCTGTGAATAGGATTATGTTTAAGCAGACTACTATTATTTTTCCTGAAGATCAAAGATAATTTTTCTCTATTGCTAATAAAAAAAAAATACAGCTATTTCTTTGGCAAAGGATGTAATACATAGGGATTTACTACAAAGAATTCCATGAGAACTAAACAACCGCCATCTCTTGTTTTTCTCAGTGAATGTCTGACATGGTTACTACCATTAACCATTTTAAGGAGTGTTGTTCTCTGAGGACAAAAATAGGCCATCGCTCATAAATATTCTTTCCAAAGCTGTCCATGGCACATTTTAGAAAAATTTTGATCTAATGACATAGTGAAGTGTAGAGGCTGAAAGAAATTATTCTGTACCTAGGGTGAGAAATACAAATTACAAAAGCATCTAAGATATTGATATGCATAGCTAAGAAGCTGAATCATTGCTTAAGTGAGTTGGTTGAGATACCACATCTCATACTACTTGGTATAATATTAACTACACCAAAGTCTTTTTAACATGTCTGGCTCTCTGAGCTTTTCACAAAGATCAGCTAAGCATCAATTTCTTTTGCATATTTTTACAGCTAGGCAGCCTGTGGGCTCAGACACAGCAACAAATAGCCTACGGTAACTTGCTTGTGTATCTGAGCTCTGCCCAAAGAAGGGGTAGTATTTTGCCCAAGAACAAATTCTGAGTCAGAGGCATAACTAAGAAGAGACTGAAGTTGTCCTGACTTTTAGTCAGGGTCCAATCACTATGAACACTACCTCCCAAATTCCCCAGAACTTAAGTGGTGCACAAAACCTAAGAATGGGTCCCAATCTCAGTGTTGGCTATTCTTCTTAGGCTCACAAACACCCTGGTGTCTACAACCCAGGTTGTCACCTCACAACACAGTTTGGGACAGAGGGTTACAGTTAGAACTGTCTCTTTTTTCCCTGGATGCTTCTAGATTTTGCGGTTCATTGGTGACAAGAATCTCCATGGCTGGCAGGAGGTACTTCTGGGCAACTACATTGCTGGGAGAGGTTTGAATAACGTGGCTCTGCGCAATGAAATCTTCAGTCAGGTGGTTGCCCAGACATGGAAGAACCCAGACATGGAGCACAGCCAGCGAGCTTGGGTCCTGATGGCAACTTTGCTGAGCTGCTTTGCCCCTTCACCAGCACTGGAGAAGCCGTTGCTGAAGTAAGGAGGAGAAAAGACCTAGCTACACTTTCATTAAGGTTAAGAGAGATGAGCAGTGTGCTAAAAGCAGTTGCCTTTTCCTAGATTTGTGTCAGATCATGGCATGGAGGGCTACAATGCTGTTTGCCAGCGCAAGATCTTGACAGCAGCACAGCACACAGAGATAGACTCTACGTTCTCTCGGGCCTACCCTCCCACTCAGCTGGAGTGGACTGCAAACCAGAGGAAAGGGAAGATGGTTCTGGATGTTCATACCTTTAATGGTAACTCATGCTTCTGCCCTTCTGCTATCTTCTAGTCCCTAAGAACTTTTCCAGTACAGAAATCAGCATTCAGAAAATACTTCCCTCCGCTTAGTAAAGAGGGATCAGAACACTGATTCCTTCTGGCTGGTACAACCATGGCGGGGGATACAAGCATCTGAATCTAAACTCCCAAAGTCTGAGCCTGATAAGCTCAGACCTGCTACTCAGGCTGAGGGATGAGATTCTTTGCAGTTTGGGCTCATCTCAACAGAGGGCTGTGCATCTCTATGGGTCTAGTTTTCCTGTTATCCATTACTGCATAGCCCAGGCAGCAGCAACTGCTGCCTGTGTTACGGGGACTTCCTGCCTTTCTCCCTTCTCAAATATTGGCTTATGCTGCCTCTTGAGTGCTCAGAAGCTCTGTGAATTGAACGCAGAACATCCCTGCTCTGGCTCTTTGGCAAGTGGAGTGGTGGCCCAAGCAAACCAGGATACTGCGAAGGTTTTCAGCTGTCAGGTTGCAAATGCCAACCTGTGTCATCAAACAGTTATTTTGGATGTCAATGTGTTCATGTGGACCCCTCCATGTGCTTTCAGTCCTCTTGTGGCCTCCCGCCTCAGGAGTGTGTAAGACTTTCCAGCTATGCTCTGCCTGTGTCCTGTGGAGCTTAGGTGTTGCTTTGGGTCCTGCCAGGGAGGCTGTGTATACTGACTTTCTTTTCTGTGCTAGAGGAGAAGTTCTCAGCTGAGGTGGAGTCCTGGATGACTGGGGAGCAGTATGCAGGCTGGCTCCTGAGTGCAAGGTACTGCCAGAGGATAGGAGAAGATCTGGGGGTGTGAAAGAGGCTGTCACTAGTTCTAAGGTTCAGACTGGTCGGGGCTGCAGGCTAGAATTTATATGGTCAGATGTGGAATAACCACTCATTACCCACTCTGACTTGTGCTCTCTCCTTCACCCTTCCATCTGTGTGCATAAACTGTGGGCCCCTCTAGGAACAGAGGAATCACTGGCATGATCTGTCAGAGCAGCTTTAGAGAAAAGATGAAAAAAAAAAAAAAAGGACAAATCTTGAGTGATTCTACTTTTTTTCCTGAGCCTGGGCACTTAATAATTGATTCACACCCTAAATCTTAAGGATTTAAGCCAGGATAGACAAGGCAAGAAGAAACAGAATGTAATGTTTTCCTTTCTCTCCCTTTCCCCTGCCTACCTGGACACCTTTCTCTCCTTCCTTTCCCTGTTACCAGGGGCTGTGATAAGAAGTCTCGAGGGTGGTCTATCTCCATGTTTACTGGCAACACATGGCAGGACCTGCTGGGCTGTGACTTTGTGCTGGACCTCATTGGAGAGATGGAGGAGGCCAGCAACCTCAGCAGCCCCTCTCAGTCCTCAGCTGAGTACCCCATCACTTCTGAAAGGGAGAGAAGCTTCCTCCAGAACTCTGACCTGGATTCGTAAGTCACCTAATCCTCCTGCCCCACCACTTGTGGCCCTGTCACCCAGTGGCTCATCTTTCTCTCAGCACTCTGTGCTGTCCTCATCTCATTTTCCTCTTCAACAGGATACCTCCTGCTCCAGGCATCCGAGCTCCTACCTTCCCACCGCCTAGCCTGCCTCCAGAATTCAACGATCTCCATCCAGGTAAGCTCTTGCCCAGGACTGTGGATGGCCCTGGGAAGGGCCAGACGGGCCCCAGCCAGGGGATCAGAGCAGAGGGGGAAGCCCGCGATTCTTCTTGATATAGAGCAAGGAAGGGCTCCACTCCAAAACATGACTGTCTAATAGGGACTGGAGACAGGGGAATGTTCCTTACCTGCCTTGTCACCAGACTTCTATCTGCTCTTAGATCCAAGATTCAGAGATGACCTGAGGACCCCTGTAGGCTTGGATCACTACGTGGATGATCTCTTCAGCACTGCGCTGCATCGAGGCTCCAGAGTATCAGTAAGTCCCTTGATGTTCCGTCTTACTTTCTGCAGCTCTCCTGTCCCTGTGACTCCCTCAAGCATGCCTCTGCCTATTTATTCTGTCTCTGCTCAGCTCAGATATGCCTTGGATGGCTCTCCCTCCGTGAAGTCTATCAGATAACTCTGATAACAGATAACTCTGTTTTTTCTTGATGAAGGATATGGAGAGCAGGGAGAGTCTGACTGGACGTATGAAAGGAGGTGGGAAGATTGGACCCACACAGAGAGGAATCTTTCCTTCTACAGGTCTGTAAGGGGATGGGGACAGCTGGGAACACCTGTGGGTCTACATAAGCTTCAGTGAGCACAAGTCAGGGAGTCCCTTAAATGCTAATTATCGCATGGCCTCAACTGATTCACCAAGAGCATTGGTCTTTAGCGTAGGTCATCAGAAGTTGCACTCCTCACTCGCAGGTGCTGGGATACAGATGCTTTGGGGAAGGTGTTAGGTAAGGGTACCACCTTTGTTCTGCTTTTAATTTCTCTCTCAAGTTGGTCTTCGGATCAAGGCAACAGGTAGCTTGCCTCTGACCCACACCACCTCTTCCTTAGGCCAATACTCATAAGTCCTGCATTCAACTTCTGTTCATCTTGTGCTTTCACAAAATAGTTGCTGCCTTTCTCAGGGGAGGATTTTAATATTTCTTATTGCTTCCTTACAGACTTTCCCATCATCTCTCTCTATTCCTTGGGTTAGTAAGTCTGAACCCTGTAGAGCTTCTGGTTTGTGTGTTTGGTTTCTTTACTTTTCCTCATTTCTGTGGAGCTAAGACTCAGGTATTTTCAGCAGGGTGGAGTCAAACACCATTATATTAATGGCACTGAGAAATCTGCATGCATAGGAATACACCCAGCTGTTTCAGAAAGGTGGGAAATGCCCTGTTCAGATCATTACTGAGACAGGGAGTATTTTTGGCTATTGTAGAGGCTCTGGGGCATGATAAGCCCTACTACAGATCACTGGCCTGAGGCCAGTTCATTACTCATGTGGCTATTTACATCAGTGAGGGATGTGAAGATCTCTCCATGGGCCATTCTCATTGGCGAGGACATCATGATTCAGTAGACCTGTGCTGTGTGCTGACTCACTCCTAGCTGAGACCAATGTCCATGCCCCTTGCTTTGCTGGCTTTGCCCTCAGTGGGATTTCTGTTTTGTGGCTTCATGTGGGACTTGACTGCTGGGAGCAGAGGAATTCCTTTCTCCCCACAGTTCCTTCACATGATACACAATGCCACCCAGGCCAGGGCTCGTTGTTCATTCATCCTTGCTATCTGCTGCAAAGAGACCAATATGGATGTGGCAGTCCCAGAGATCTTTGCCCAACCCTCAAGAGAAACCCTTCTCTGTAATCATACACAGACAGGAGTTATTTATATGCTTAGCCATGAAGGTTGGTGGTGTCCGAAGCTACACTGCAGAAACAGGGTCTGGATCCTGCTATTGTAAAGTCTGGCAGGCCACACATTTCTCTTGGGTTTCCTTTTTCCACCTGAGTTTTGCTGTGTCCTGCTGCGTGTGAAGAGATAAACTATTCATATATCCCTATGGCTGGTGCATGTGGAGAGAACCAGAGGTACCAAGCCTATATAATGTGTTCTGCAGGGATTGATCAGAGTTTCCTGCTCTGGGATTCCCCAAAAGCACTGTGCATGTGGCCTTTTGCCTCTAGGCTTCTCTGGAATGACTCAAGCACCAGTTTACCAGCCCATGCCTTCGATGATGGGGATGCCAGCAGCTGTGCCTATGATGCCAGCGACTGGTGGGATCGCACCTATGCCAGGTAATAACACAGTGTTTCAGTAACTATACAGGGGAAGAAGATGGAAGGGTGGGTGGTGTTATGGAGCCTGTGCCTTTGAATGTCAGGTGGAGTGCACAGTGAACACTCAGCTCTGGACTGATGCTCAGGCACTGTGGGAGTGACTGCCTGTGGGTGTTTGCAGACATGTGTGTCTTCCACAGCCATGGTTATGCCCCAGCCTGTGGTTCCAGCTGTAGATCCCAATCAGTTAGCAGCACAACAGCAAGTCTTTATCAACCAGCAAGCCATGCTCATGGTGAGTGGAAAGGACTGGCTGGGAGGGGCTCAGGAACTGGGGAAGAACAACGCACTGGTGTATGTGCTGTGAGGAAGTTAGCCATGCTCCCCTCCTGCATTAGGCCTCATGTGCAACACTGTGTTTATGTGCTGGGGGTTAGGTATATAAAGTTGGGATTATTTAAGACTGCAAAATGGGGAACCCTCTTTTTGTTGCTTTGTGTACATGGGGACACTGAGGTAGCATAGGTGAGTGAGTAGCAGGGACAAGAGCAGGCCTCAAGAAGCCTCAGCTGTGTTTTTAAGCTGGAATTTGCTACAGATGCGGATCTGCAGCATTCTGCTTTCTGTACAAAGCCTTGTGAGTGTATGGAGGTCCCAGGCTATCTCACTGGTAGCTGAGTCTTTAGGGTGGTGTTAGGAGCTCTGCATGCTTGGCCAGGTGGGAGCAGACTCCCTGGGCATGCCTTGTCCATAACACTGGGAAAATTGCAGTGGACTATGTAGATGTTCTGTGATTACCAGTGAAAGAATGGGACAGCCTGACTGATGGCTTCTGGTTTTGTATAGCCTAGAGCTCATGGACATTGCAATTCCTTCCTCCAGGCCCAGCAGGTGACCCTTCAAGCCATGAGCATTTCCCAGCAACAGCAGCAGCAACAGCAGTGGCGGCAACAGTCTCTTGAGAACTCAAGGCCAAGAGTCTCAAGTCCACCACAAGCCCAAGCCTCAGCTCCAGCCCCGGTCCCAGCCACTTCCCCCAAACCCAAGCAGCCTCCCAGCAGCCAGAATGCTGCACCACCACCAAAGGCTCCAGAACCACCAGCAAAGGCAGAAGAACCGGTATGAGAAACAAATAGTGGTGGTGAATTTGGTTTGAATTTCATGATTTGCATTTGCTCTGCTCCTCTTCCAGTGTGGCAGTGGTTTGGCAGAGAGGAGAGCAGAGAGCTATGTTTACCTATGATACTGAGGCCTTTCAAACTCTGCTTGCTGAGTCTTTAAGACACAGGATCAAACCTTGGTGGCATTAGCTCTGTGGAGGTTTGGCTGCAGTGTTAACCAATTAATTTCCAGCTGGTCTGAATTTTTCCATAGGAAAATTCATCACTCTGCGTTCTTTATCTTCCAGCAAGCTGTCTTGGGCCTCTAACATACTCCTTCTCTGGACTTGGTTGATGATTCCTTGGGTCAGAGACTGATCTCCTGGTACACTCCCCATCTGGGGAGAAGTTCTAGATCAGAACTTGGCGAGGGAAGATCACCTCTGAACTTGAGGGCACTATGGAGGTATCTGCTGGCTAGTGCTAACTAACCATGTTGTGAACTGCTTGCAGGCTTATGACTACGCAGAAGACCAGTTCTCCAGCAGTGAAAATGATGACTATCCTCGGGAGACTTTCCAGGAGAAGAGAGAATATTTTCAGAAGATGGGTGAGCATCTACCACTTGGGGAATTTCGCTCATTTTAACACCTTGTTCTGCAGCCTCCCTGGCATAACTTGTTCTTGTCTCCCTGTCTGGAACCCAGCTAATCCCTGCAGGAGCTGCTGGTGCTGTGTGTAGCAGGCGTTTTGGGTGCCTGCTCAGATGGCTACAATTCAGATTGTGAGGCGTTGCATTGCCAATTTTCTAGAAAGCTTTGGGCTTGTGACTGCCACACCCTCTAGAAAGCATAGTTTGCCTCTAGAAAGCATAGTCTTCTGATGACTGATGCAAGGGTGGGAACTATGCCATTAGTGCTAGGTTTTGATTGTGGGTTTAACTAGCTCAGGTCCCCCTTCCTATGCAGGAGAGCAACAGATCCGAGTGAAGAAAGTCAGGCCTCCTTCCAAAACCTGTACCCCTCCAGCAAATCCCCAACCAAAGCAGGAGGAGGAAAAGGAAGAGAAGCAGGAGAAGAGGAAGGAAGAGAAGCCCAGCCCTGAAATGGAGGCAGGTAAGATACTGTGCAGTGGAGACACAGGCAGGCTGACAAGCAGGAGCTTTCCAGGAGCATCAGGCCAGGATATAGCCAGGGGAGGAAAGGATCTGGTTCTTCTGGAGTCTGCACCTTGACAGGAGAGGAGAGAGAGAAAGGTCTGGGCTTTGGGAAGTGGGATCCTAAAGCAAGGCAGTGGAAGGCCATGGCCAGTCAGTCTTGGGGTGAGAGGGAGCTTCAAATGAGATAAAGGGATTTCTCCTGTGTCTTTGCTGGTCTGTTGGTTAAAGCTGTCATCCCCAATAGCTCCTGCTCCCCCTTTGCCACCTCCTGAGCCAAAGCCAAAAAAGCAGACACCAAAAGCGAAGAAGGAGCCACCTGTAGTGAAGTCTTCAGGCCCTGAGCCACGGCCTGCACCCAGCCGGGAGATCCGCAACATCATCAAAATGTACCAGAGCAGGCCAGCCCCTGAGCCCCAGCCTATTGAGCCTGTCAGGTGAGAGAGTGGGATCCGCACAGGTGGGCAGGAAGGAGATGAGTGGGACTATATCCCAGCACTGCCACATGGCTCCATTGTGGCCTCAACCTCTCTGCAGCCCCTGTAATTGTGTTCCCCATTTCCTTGCAGGAGAGTGTCCAAACCATTTATGAAGAAGAATGACCCCAAAAATGAGGCTCTGGCTAAGCTAGGAATGATGAACCTCCCATCTGCCAAATCAGTGAGTTCTTTGCTCTCTGGTCACCTAAGAGCTTAGCAGAGAGGGTCTGTGTATCCAGTCTCCAACAGGTTGGGAGCTACTTGGTAGTGGAGTAGCAGCCCGGTGATTTCTTTTTGGGTTACTAGATAGCTGTGAGCTCATATCATCCTGGACTGGGTTCCAGTCTGTAAAGTCACTTGAGGTCCTGGAGAAAATGCTCTGGAGCAGCAAGTCCTATTGTAGTATGTTTAAGGCTGATCTGGAAGCAAGCAACTCATGTTCCCCACATTTGGCACCAAGGTCTTGGCCCATTAATGTCTTTTTACCCCTTCCCAACTGGAGGCTTCAATCTCAAATACTTGGTTCTCTGCACCTGGGTTTGCTTTATCTTCCTCTGTTTGTAGATCATGTGCTGATTTAAAGGTCCTGGTATCCTTGTTCACACAGATCTTGCTTCTAGGGTTGGACTGCTGCTCTAGGGATGATTTATAACAGCAGTGTCAGGACGGAGCACAGTAATGCAGGGAATGACTGGGTTAAATGATTTTTGCTGTCTTGCAGCCATCCTCCCTGCCACAAGAGAAGAGAACACCTCCACCTACCAAGCCCAAGCCAGGCTCAGCTTCCAGCGCTATCAAGGAGAAGCAGTTACCTCTTCTGTCCATCCTCAGCCAGGAGAGTACCCCACCAGGTTCTGAGGCCCCTCCTGCTCCCCCTCCTCCCCCACCATTGCCTCACCTGCTTGGGAACCAAGGCTGGCTGGAATCCACAGGGAAGGGTGAGTATTGACTTCACCCAAGTGGGATTTGGTAGCGGGGCTGCGTTGGAGCGGATGGGATTGGAATCAGCCCCGTGGCCTGGGAGAGTCACAGCACATGTTCTGTCATCAGCCAGCTGGCCAGACACTGAGTGGTCTGTGTGAAATCGAGAATCTCACCACAGTTCAAGCCTGGCCCAGCACTCTGCATGGCACTTCCCAGCTCTAACTCTTCCCTTTCTTCCCAGTGCAGTGCAGGATGTCAGGCACAAATGATGGAGGGGCTGGATTTCTCTGAAAAATGCAGCTAAAACCAGAAAGGACCTTTGGGCTACTGCTTTATCAAGGTCCAGTCCACAATACATTTTATTACCTACCTGAAGCATAATTACTTTATCAAAGCTGCAATTCAACAGATGGACTTTAGACCAGAGAGGAATGGGAAGCCATGTGTTTTACCTTCTAGAGCCTCTGGAGGGACCTTAGAGGCAGGCTGTAAGGAATGAGGGAATGTTTCTCAGAGAGAGAATGAGAGCCTAGGAGACCTTGGGCACTCACCACATATGGAGTGTCTGGATGCTGCCCACCTGAAAAATGGCATAGCTAATGCCATAGCAGGAGCTTGGAAGGCTTATTCAGTCCTAGGTTTTGCCTCTGAATTGCAGTGGGAACCTGGAGCCATAATTCATTTTATATTTTGCTGCTATTTTGGATACATGTACCAATGTATTTCAAGCTGTTTAAAACTCTCATCAGCATCACATTTTATAACATGCAAGGAGCAGTCAGTCAAGCACATTACTGCAGGATTCCATCCTGCATCAGCTTCCCTGGTATAAAAGAATGTCCCTTTTTCACCCCCCCTCTCTTTTAAAAAATGGATCTTTAGGAAGTCATAGAACAATAGAATTGTTTAGGTTGGAAAAGACCTTTAAGTCCTGTGAAAGTAAATTGAAGTAACTGGATTAGCTTGAAAAATCCCTACATGGTTTTGAATAGGAATATAGAAACAGCTGAACTGTGGGATCTACTACATTTCTTGATTGTCTATGAACTCTGAAGTTTTGAAAGTTGGGAGTGCTTAAATGAAGGTGTTCCTACCTACCAACCAAGCCAGGTTGTCTTCAGACTGAGCCTGTCTTTATTAGATCTCCTGCAGAGAGAAAATCCAGTGCAAGTACTAGGTGCTTTGTACCAGAACAGTCTGCAAGCTCAGGGAAGAACTTTTATGTCCTTTTGAAACATTTAGCAGCCTTTTTATGACATAAAGTGAAACTGTGTCTTCAAGCTTAAGCACAGGGGTAGTATTTTGCCTGGGATGCTGTGTGCTCCCTATCTCTAGAGTGTTTCTATTATGAGCACTGAACTTTGTGGCTAACACAGCAAGTATAAATGCTATCAGAAATGCTGGTACTCACATGATGACTGTTTTGTGCATGCATTCATATTAGCTGATCACTGACCTTCAAGAGGGTTCTTGACCGTAGTCTTCAGTCAGGCACATGGCACCATCCCCTTTCTTTTGGTAGGTCTTTGGCAGGTGAGAAGGTGACCTTGTAGTCAGCAAAGCCCATCTTCACTGCTCTTTCTTCTCACACAGACTCTGCTGTAACAATAGCAGAAGACGATGGTATCAAGACTCAACTGTACAAGCTCACTGCCAGTGTCAGCTTTTCCTATGTCAACCCAGCCTGGAAAATCTTTCTGCGCAAAGAGGTACAGTTCATTAGCTGAGGGCTGGCTATGGGGGAGGGAACTGGTCCCACATCTGGTTAAAATTATTTTTTGCCATAGGGACCCAATATGATATAAGAGCACAAAGACAGTTCTGGGAGGAGGTCACATGACACAGGAGTTGGAGACAGGGGATCATCTTATACGGGATCTGGGTCCTACCCTGCCTTACTGACTCTGGTGTCTGTTTCCCTACCTGTCCTTTCCTTCCTCTGTAGGAAGGAAAGAAGCACTGAGAAATCTACAAATAAAGTAAATTTGTTGTTACCTGGTGCTTTCCTGTTAAAATAGTACAAATGTGTTTAAAACCAAGTATTGGAGAATGCACTGAACTGACCAGGGTTCATCCCATGGTTTCACCACTTTACTTTTGGTCCTTTGCTCCTGGTCCTTCTGTTTACATTCACAGTGTCTCTGCCTGTCCTTGGAGATGGACTCACTCCTTTCTGGCAGTAGGACATATGGATTACAAAACATCCCTGGGGAGCTATTTCTGCAACATCTGTAAACATCTGTAACATTACTATTGTTTTTATCCTCCTCTTGCAGGTGTTTTACCCCAAAGAAAATTTCAGTCACCCTTATTGTCTGAACTTGCTGTGTGAACAGGTATGTACTGGTGAATGACTCGAGGCCTGTTGTCTCTCTGTTTGGAAACAAAACACTCCATAACTACATTGCATAAGTTGCTTTCACTTCTGCATCCCTAGTGGTGTTAGTCTCTTCTCCAGGTCCATCCAGGCAAGCCCCTGCTCACTCCTCTCTGAAACTCAGTCTGTTTAACAGCCTCAGATCCTCCAACACACTCAGATGTGGCCTTTTCAGTGGAAGCCTCTCTGTTTCCTTCCTCTGCAGATCATGCGTGACACCTTCTCTGATTCCTGCCTTCGGATCTCCAGGGAGGAGAAGCACAAGATGAAAGACCTGCTGAGTAATTAACAGCCCCATCAGCCCTTCCTCCCTGTGCCCATCCGAGCTTTCAGTTTGAAACACGAAACTGGCCTCCAAGCCCTTTCAGGCAGGACTTAGGGCATAGGGGAAATGTTTGTCACTGCAGCAAGAAAGCACATTTGTATCTGCTGTGTATTCAAAATAGCCCTGAAATTTCTCTGAGCCAGAAAAACTTAGTTCTGATATGTTTACTGTGGGGAGAGGAAACTGAGGCCCAAGGATGGGATTTTGAGTTGTCTCAAAACCCAACTGTCTTCTTTGACAGGAGCTTCATGGAGAGGGGGAGAGAAACTAGTAGTAGACGGGTGTGTGCAAGTAACATGGTATCCTTTCACCTCTGCATGTCACTTGCTGTGCTGTAATCACTGAGGAGGACTGGTGGGAATGAGTCCCTGGGCAGAGGAAGACTTGGCCATCTTTGTCTTACTGAGAAAGTATCTGCTTTGTACCCCTGCTAGTGGAGTTCCGGGTTGGCAACAATGTCCAGTCCATTCAAGAGGATGGGATAAAGAAGAGGATTGTATTGGCTGCTCGGGATAACTGGGCTAACTATTTCTCCCGCCTTTTCCCAGTTCATGTGAGTCTTAATCTTCTCACCAGACCCTGGGCTTGCTTTAGCTGTGTGGCTCTAGTTCACCTTGGATCTATTTCTGTCTCCCTCCCTGGCCACACATCACTCATTCTTCTGCGCCTTCTGTACCTTGCTGGGTTTGACACCTCTGTCAGCCCAGGGCCTCCTTCATGGTACATATGGTAGCATCTTCTTCCTCTGCTGCATCCTGTTCAGGTGGGATGGATCCTTTGATGCTCTCTACTCTACTTCCCTTACAGGGTGAAAATGGAAGCGATGTCCAGATCCTGGGAGTTTCTCACCGGGGCATACGGCTGCTGAAGGTGGTGAAAGCAGCTGGCTATAATCCTGAGCACCTGAAGATTCTTTGCAGCTACAGGTGAGCAAAAGGGCACTGGTTGCTGCAGGATGATAATTTGTCACTTGCAGGATGCTTTCAGAGTGTAGGAGGCAGACTAAACAGGTGAGCTGAAAATTGTCTGGTTGTGCTGTGCTCTCTAGAATTGTCCTAGGCCAGTTGTGACTCACTGACCCTCCTTCTAATGAGTTTGGCCTTTCCCTTTCCTTCCTACCTTGTGCTTTGCTCACAGTAAGTGAGTGCTAGGTATGAGTCAGCTCCATTCATGTCATCAGAGGGGAGGTCCTCACAGTGGTATGGTGAAAGCCATGAGCAGCCGATGGCACTATTAATGTTGTAATACAGTGCTCCCTCTGGAGCGTGCTGAGGCCTGTCTTCATTCTCAGTCCTTGGAATGAGCTCCCATCCCTGTGATCTGCACCCCTTAGCTCTGGCAGAAGGAGCCTGAGCATGCTGGCTGTGTTCTCAGCTTTGCAGATGTGCTGTCAGTGGAACTGAAGGGCAGCAATGCCCTGGAATTCTCTCTGAAGACAGAGCAGCTCTTCCTGCACTCTCCAAAGGCTCCATGCATCAAGGCCATGGTGGAACTCTTCATCCAGGAGCTGAGGCAGGTGAGGGAGTGGCTGTAGTGCAGTAGGGAATGAAGGTGGTTTCCCACATGGGCCTGAGAGGGTCCCTGGGATGACATGGTCTGAGTCCCTCGCATCCTAGGGACGAGATTGGACCTCCCCATCACTTTTTTTCCCCAGGATTCCAATTATGTCATTGCTCTGCGCAGCTACATTGCAGATGACAAGAGCCTTCTTAGCTTCAAGAAGGGTGACCTCATCGAGTTGCTGCCCATGCAAGGCGTGGAGCCAGGTGAGGGAGTTTGTTGAGACTGGCAGGAAAGGTGGGGACTGGGTTCAAGGGCCTGCTGGCCCATGATGCCCAGAAGCTCTACCTGCTGCTGTCGAGTAAACCAGAGGAAAACAGACTGTTAAGGGCTGGCACAGTCAGCCTTCAGCTCTGCCATTCTCTGACCACCACCCATCTTGTTCCAGCTGCCACAATTATAGGGAATGTTGTCTTAGGATGGAGGAAAGCCTCGTCAGTCTGGTGCTTTCCTTTGCTAGTAGGATGCCTCGCTGCTCGTTTCTCTTGGTAGCTCCCATGGTTCCTGACTCTCTCTCTTGTTTCTGCAGGCTGGCAGTTCGGCTCCACTGGTGGCCGCTGTGGTATTTTCCCCACCAGCCTGGTGCAATTGGCTGCAGCCCCTGACTACCTCAGCACCAGCATGGACAGACATGGAGGGCTGCGGAAGAGCATGAAAGCTTCCCTGGAGAGCAGGAACACCAGCAGGGAGGTGAGTTGTCCTTGGGGAACTACTAGGGGACATGGCCGGGTTCTGTGGGAGCTGCCAGGGTGGGTCCGTGGCCCCCGTAGTGTCTGATTTCCAAGACTAGAGGGAAGAAGATGACTGCTTAATCCTTATAGATAGAGACACTCAAATACTATTGTAGTGGGAGGGGGAGGCACCACACGCAGATGAGGTCTTCCCAGGTCTGGCAGGTGAGGAGAATACACACTGCAGTTCCTCAGCTGACTTTTCAGGGTGGGTTTGGTGCCTGTCCCTGCAGAGTTCTCTTCCCAGCCTGACATCAGAACCCAACAGCATCTTGTTAGTCCCTGCTGGCGATCATTATACCATGATGGACTTCGCCACAGCCTACTTCCGAGAGGCTCAGACCATGTGAGTAGGCTGTGGTCCTTCCTCAAAAGGCATACACAGGACCTGTGTAGCCTGACCCACACCAAGCCATTTCTGGGGATATTTCTTAGATTGCCTGTTCTCTCTCCTCTGTCTAGGCAGGGACTGAAGGGGATGTCTGCTGAAAAGAAGAGTGCAGCTGACCTGGTCCAGCACACCAAGGTGAGCCCAGTCTCTCCTCATGGCTGCAGCCAGAATCCCAGCTCCAGCATTGCCTCTAGCTTTGTCCCCACATGGCAAAAGCGCAGAGAGCAGATCCTTGGCTGCAGTCTCTGGA
The DNA here is from genome assembly GCF_030463565.1 of Pelecanus crispus. Lineage (NCBI taxonomy): Eukaryota > Metazoa > Chordata > Aves > Pelecaniformes > Pelecanidae > Pelecanus > Pelecanus crispus. The sequence continues at coordinate 21,230,690 of NC_134654.1, read as the reverse complement.
GAAGTGTAGGTGCCCTCTACTCTTCAGTGCTGCCTGCAAGATAAGTGAGCTTGTGTGGGAGCTTGTGTTTTTTGTGAAGCCTGCAGCACAGCTCTCTGCGATCTGCTTCCCCAGCTTACCCTTGTATTCTGGCCCTGCAGGTCCCAATCCAGGAGTCTTTGCTCCGGTACTCTGACAGTGAGCTGAATGAGCTTTCTACAAAGAACTTCAAGAGTAAGTACCTCCCTAGGACACAACACTGCAGAGGCTGGAGCAGGGGTGAGTGGGACAGCCTTGGTGGCCACACATAGGCATCATGGGGCCTAGGGCGAGGAATGAAAACTCTGAGAGGAGGGCCTCTCCTAAGGCACTTCTGCAGTTAATAACCACCCATGTCCTTTCTGAAAGTGTCCAGCAAAATGCACTTTGCCTTGGGTGCAAAGTATCCAAGAACACACACTGCCTGGGCTGATGCCCCAACCAATACACACATCCAATGCAGACCTAGTAATAGCCCATGGAGCAGAAAAGCTTTCAGGACTTTTTCTAGTCTACTGCTTGCCCTATGGCAGGATCACCTCCGCTTAGACCTAAATGCTAGCCTTTGCATTGCAGCTCTGATGCGATTCATGGGAGATCAATCAAAACTCAAGAACCAGAATGAGGTTGAATGCATCTATGAAATCCTTCAGGTTTGTGACCTTCTCCTGGGCAGGGTGCTGAAGCACCAATGGAAATGAAGGCCCAAGACCTTGTGGGGAAGGGAGAGAGCAGGGAGAGCTGTAATGCAACTTCCTATGTAAGAAAAGGAGCTGAAAGAGAGAGGCTGATTAAAAAACATAGAGAGGAGGGGTTGCATGTAAGTGGTTTCCCTGGATGTCACTGTCTGGATGAGGGCACAACCTGCCTCTCCTTCTTTGGGCCTAGATAGCACTAGAGACCAGAGGCTGCAAAGCCCAAGCTTTAAGCCACATTGGCAGAGCTCTGGAGCTGGGGGAGGAAGGGCACACAGTTGACCTGGGGCCTCTCTGATGCTCTTGTCCCCTCTTTAATGTTGTCTTCTCCTCTCTGAATGCAGCTGTGCAAGGAGAAGGAGAGTTTGCATGATGAAGTCTACTGCCAGGTCATCAAACAGGTCACCCACAACCCTAACCAGTGAGTACCAGCACTGTCAGCTCCTGTGCGTGCACAGCTGGAGGGGAACCGTCTGCCTTGCTGCACAGACAGCAGTGCCAGGGGAGAGGCTGCCCCTTAATGATGTACTGTCCCCAGCTGCTCAGTTGCTGGGGCTTTTGCTGAGACTCAGGAAATTTAGCCAGTCATTGGGTTTGGCTTTTTCACTTCAATGGATGTTTGTCCTTTTATCTATGGCTGCTGATATATCCAGGCATGGGTAAACATTCCTGGTAGCTCCTGGTAGTGATGCTGCTCAGAGCCTTGATTTCCTCTTCACAGCCCTGGGGAATTGGTACAACAGTTAGGACTGGCTTGACTCCACACTGCCCTGCAATATGGCAGCAGTGGCATCAGAGTGGCCTTGACTGTTCCCTTTCTTTGTTTGCTGTTCAAATAACTGAATCAGTCCCTTCCTCAGCATAAGAAAACTCTGACCAAGGGCCGCCACCCCATTTTCTGCCACCTGCCATAGGTGTTCAGAAGGGCAGAGGCTCCCTTTGAGCTGCTTGGAGCAGGAATTGTCTTGTTCCAAGGTGCCCACAGTTCTTTCTGTCCCACAGGGAGAGTGTGCTGCGTGGCTGGTTGCTCCTAAACCTGCTAACTGGATACTTCCTCCCTTCTAACATCCTGATGCCCTATGCCACCAAGTTTCTGCAGCTAGCCAGCGGTGATCCATCCAGCACCCATCATGGTATGACTGTTTCTGTGTCCTGTAAAATAAATGGCTGCCCCCTTGTTACTAAGGCCCAGAGGTCAGGAAAGAAGACAGGATCCAGGTGGGGACATGATCCAATGGGAAAACCTCTCTTATCCTGTTAGGCAGCAGAAATGAGTGGGGTACTGAGGGAGCTGAGCCTGCAGGCAAGGGTCTGCTTTGTATCTCTAGTCTTTCTGTTTGCAGAGGTCATTTCTGATTGCATCTTCACCCAGGCAAGGTGGATTTGTGTCTCTGAGGCTTACCTTAGTTGTGACAGGTTGACCTTGGGGGAAAGGCAGGCTGTGGTCTTCCAGAGTCATCAGCTGTGAGGTATTTGGGTTGGAATCCTGCAAGAGAAGAGGGTTCTAGTTCTCCCATCCTGTCACTCCTCTGTACTCCTACTGCTGTGGACACTGTCTGGGGCTGGCCCCTCATGATTTGGATGTGTCCTGGCAGAGTGGGAGATGAGGTCAAGTCTCTTTCCTCTCCTAGCAGCAGCCCTGGGTTAAATTCAACACAGCCAGGATGACCCAACACTGGTCATCAGGGAACAATGCGAAGTCCTCTGTTTGGCTCAGTACATGAAGCTTTTTCTTTTTCCTGCAGATATAGCCAAGATCTGTCAGAGCAACCTGCGGAAAAATGTCATGTACGGGGGCCGTCGCCACCTTCCTTTCCCTGTGGAGATAGAGGCATTGCTGGTATTGAGGGGCAGAGAAGTGGGGATGCTGGGAAGACAGGGAGGGCAGAGGCTTGCCAGGAGGTGCCATGTGCAGTGTTGCAGGGGTGGTGTCGTGGTTTAGCCCCAGCCAGCAACTAAGCACCATGCAGCCGCTCACTCACTTCCCCTGCCCTGGTGGGATGGGGGAGAGAATCGGAGGAGTAAGAGTGAGAAACACTCCTGGGTTGAGATAAGAACAGTTTAATAATTGAAATAAAGTAAAATAGTAGTAGTAATAATAACAATATAATAATAACAGTAGTAATAATATACAAAGCAAGTGATGCACAATGCAATTGCTCACCACCCACTGACCGATACCCAGCCGGTTCCCAAGCAGCGATCACTGCCCCCCGGCCATCTCCCCCCAATTTCTATACTGAGCATGATGTCACATGGTATGGAGTAGCCCTTTAGTCAGTTTGGATCAACTATTCTGCCTGTGCCCCCTCCCAGTTTCTTGTGCACCTGGCAGAGCATGGGAAGCTGAAAAGTCCTTGACTAGAGTAAGCACTACTTAGCAACAACTAAAACATCAGTGTGTTATCAGCATTATTCTCATACTAAATCCAAAACGCAGCACTATGCCAGCTACTAGGAAGAAAATTTAACTCTATCCCAGCTGAAACCAGGACAGGTGGTTAGTGTTCCAAGAGAGGAAATGAGGCATGTGTCTGTCAGGGGATTGGGAAATGCAATGCGATGGAGTAGGCAGGGATATGGGCAGGAAAGAGGCAGGTACTATGGGCAAGTAGTGGAACGCAGAGATGAGGAAGAAGGAAGAGGAAGGAAGAATTGTGGGGCTGATGGGATCCTGCATGTCTTGCTGCCTAAAGACTGTCCTTTGCAGAAGGGGCATGGTGCCCGCCGACTAGTGATACTGATGCCTGGAGGCGTAGAATACCTCACCAGAATCAAGACATTCACTGTGAGTTTTCTGCTTTGAATTTCTTCATTGATCTGGACTCTGACACACACCAGGGAACTCTCTTATCTGTCAAAACCTTGGGCTTGGCTTGTGCTTCCCATAGTGCTGTGATGGTTTCCCACTCACTTCCCAGGAATCCCTGTAGCAGCGTATCTCTGCAGGGCCTGCACAATGCTGGGATGCCTCACCCAGCTTGCTTCTTTGTGCAATGGCCAGAGCCATATTGCTGCCCTCTAACAAGCCCAGCATGTCTAACTGCTCTGGGGCTGCTTTGGGCTTGCCTGGCCGTGGTACTTATTTGCTTCTTTCTTCACTTCAGGTGGCCAAGGAGGTCTTGCAGGAGATCTGTGAGCAGATGGGGGCTGGCGAACAGGAAGAGATAGAAGAATTTGTTCTTTTTGCCATCAGGAGTGATGGCGATAATCTTGGCAAGTAGAGACTAGCATATAGATTCTTTCTTAAAGCAGTTTCCCCAACAGGGAGTGCCACAGCTACTGTTTCAAATAGTACCCCCACCCTTGCTGGCTCTGGGGAGGTTCCCCTTCAGCAGCTTCCCTGTGTTACTAGGGTTAAGGATTGTGTCTTCTCAGGGGCTGTATTGCTTGTTCCTGAAAGAGGTGTGTGGGTCTGTGTCCCTTTGGAATGTCTGATGCTGGGAGTTGTAAGGGGAGGGTGGAATAGAAGTGTGCAGGAAGGCTCCTGTCCCAGGCTGGGAAGGTCAGCCCACTGTCTCAGCACCAAGACTGATGACCCTCTCTCTGCGTAAACATGTAGGTAAAATGGTGAGGCCAATAAGATCGGAGGAGTATGTTCATGATTACCTGCTGGAGGACAAGTTGGTCACTGTGACTTTACGCAGGCTCATCTGGAGGACACCTCTGCACTTTGAGAATAAAGTTTATACTGATGTTCATTATGGACAGGTAAGGAACAAGGGCAGTGTGCGCACCAGGAACCTCCCTAGCAAGGGCTCCCTAGCAGGGGCAGGGTTAGTGTACAGGCCAATGGGAATGTCCCAAGGGGGCTGAAGAAGTGGGAGGGCTTTGGATGATCGGCTTTGTATGCTGTTTCTGGGAATGACTAATAACTGAAGCTATGGATGCAAGGAAGGCAGTGCATCTGTAGCCCCAGCCTATAAGCTGTACTGTTCCAGACATGGATTGTGCCATTCTGCATGCTCTTCCAGAGCCCAGAAAGCCTTCACTTTTGTGTTATCAGCTTGAGCTGGATGTGTTATCTGCAAGGCAGGATGTGGCTCTCTGCAGCCTGTCACTGCCCAGACCTGCATGTACCTTCTGCAAGGTTTAACAAAGGCTTCTTTGCTTTGCTGTTTCTCAGGTATTGTGGGATTACCTGAATGGGAGGATTCTGTTAAGCCGTGGTAAAGAAATGGAGATGCAGGTGGGCATTTTGGCAACGCTCCAGCACTGGGCCAAAACAGAGCAGCAGAACTCTGCTCCCTCCAGGTATGTCTGTCTTATGGTGGGACTCTATCTCTAATGGCTGTTGGCACCACAGGGGTTAGGGGTAAGTGCCTGAAAGTACTCTCTGGATAATTAAGGAATGCACAGTTCTGGAGAACGTAAGCTACTAATTAATGCCACTTAGTGACTGACTCCTGCTCGTAATCACAAAAGGTTACTTCCTGTTCACACTCTTAAAGCTGACTGTCTCTGATCCACATTTCCTTTTGTGAGTCCTCCTGAGCTGAGGGTCATGAGGCTGCCATGGACATTTCTTTTGACTGCCATGCATTTGTAATACCAGAAACAAAGTGAATGAAGCTTATAGTTGGGACGAATGCTCCTTTGTTCTTTCTCGCAAGTGCCAGAGTTTTCAACCCTGGGTACCTGAAATCTGTAGTGAGATGCCCAATGGGAATGAAAATGTCCCTGGGTACTGGAAAGCTTATGTCCTGCAGCCCTGAGCTGTATTTTTACACTCCTTCCTTCCCGTATCCTTATGCACTTTGAGTCAGAGTGGAGGTAATGTCTCCATCAGATCCCCTTACATCACCAGCAGCAGGGGGTAATGGCATAACCCTGCTGGGCATGGGGACCTCTGCTCTCTGCAGTGCTTTGGAAGCACAGGAGCAAGACAGAGTTAGAGTAAGGTGTTTTTTAGCTGAGACTGCCTGTGAAAGAAACACCCTGTGGCTTTACTTTCCATGCTACAGTCCTTGCTTGAAGAGCTCCTGTTGTCTCCAGAAAAGAGGGATTTCTCCCAGTGCACGAGTCAGTGGTGCACAGCTGCCTTCCCTGTGGAAAATGGTGGTCTCACTGTCTCTGATGTTTCCTTCCACACTATTCAATTCAGATATGACCTGTTGTGCTCTTCCCCTCTCCCTCCACCCTTGTCCCCAGCCATGCAATTGAAAATTGTTGCCAGATCCCCTCCTTGCTCTTAAACCCCCTGGCTGATCTTTCTATTTTAGCTGGGCAGCGGGTGAGTTATTATCTGCTTGTTGGCACAGGGAAGAGCTGAAGGAGTACACGCCAAAGGCCCTGCAGTCCTCCATCAGTCCCCAGGCTCTGCAGAACCATGTTGGCATGCTGCTGAGAATCAGGCAGCCCCTCCAGCCAGTGGATGCAAAAATCCAGTTCATAGGTGAGGAGACATCCAGATCTGCTTGAGTTGTCTATCCTGAGTGTGATGGAAGCTGCTCTGAATGCACTTTTGGGACAGTTCATCAGGTTGGCGAGGATCCTTGGAGCCTGGAATGGGCCATGACATGTGACTCCCTCACAGCCTCCCCCTGCAGACTGGCACTTGTTCCCAAACACGGTGATCGTGGTAGAAGTCCCACCTCTCTTGCAGAAGTCTGCAGTAGATTTTCAGAGCTCTGTACAAGTTGTGTTCTAATTGATATTCTGTCCACACATCTGTTTTCTGGTTGGAAAAGAATGGAATATCTATTCAGGTTGCTGAGAGTTGAATATCGGCAGCCTGGGAGGGAGGAAGAAGTTGTCAATCTTACTTTTTAATGTAGAAAAGCTTGGGAACGCCTGCAGCTTTTGACCACCTTAGGTTGGTACAGTACATTGCTGGCTGGAAGGTGCTGCCTAAAAGCCACCTTTTGCTTTCTTACAGAGCATGTGATGAAATTCCCTTTCTTTGGCTACACCACCTACTTTGTGGAGAGAGTCAGTGATGACACAATCCCTGTGCCCTGTTTCCTTGGCGTGAATAAAGAAGAGATCATTGTGGTGAATGGCACCACCCAGGTATGCCAGACAATTCCTCCCTAGAGTCCAGAGCCCTGATGTCTGTCAGATGTTAACTTAGACTTCTTTTAGAAGAACTTGTGCAGGAAGAGGCTATGTTTGCCTGCGTGACAGCCACTCTTAACAGCAGCCCTAGCCCAAAGCAAGTGACAAGAGTGGTAGGACAGTTAGTACTGCCATGTGCTCTTTTGTAAGTCCAGTGATCATGCTAACAAGCATGGTCCACAGTAAAACTAACTGTAGGTCACATTCCTGTTTGTCCCAATCTTGCAGGAGTTCTAGAGACATGCTGGCAGCAGGAGCTTGCCCTGTATTCTGTACACACTGCCCTGTGCCCCAGTCCTTGTCTCAGCTTTCAATAGGCTCTTGAGGGGAATCCTCCTTGGTGAGAATCAGATGATTTTATTTGTAAGGACTGCACCAGAGAGTGTTTTGTGGCTTTTCTCCTTATGTAGGAGGTCTCCTTTGTCATTCCATTGAAAGAGTTGCAGAAGATGCGAACCCTGCGGCCTTTCTCTGACGGTGGGCTTCCCGGCATAGAACTGAACTATGGCTCAGCTGCCAGCCCCAAGACTATGTGGCTTGAATTGTCACAGGTGAGATCAGCCTGGACCTACAGCTTCCTCCTGGCAATTTAGAAATCGCCCTCCACTGCCCAGCTGAGCCTCTGCTAAGGGACAAGTACTCTGCTTGGGACTGCTCTCTTCTGTCCCGGAGGTGGATGGGGACACTGCATTTCCCAGGCCCCAAAGTGCAGCTTTGCCCCAGAACCTACCTCATAATTAATTATGGAAAGTGATTTATGGGAATATTTAATTATGAGAAGCAGCCATTTCTGGAGCAGAGAATGACTGATACTGATTTGTGTTTTGACAGGCTAAAGAAGTGTATCACATGATTGTTGTCATCCTGGATAAAACAGAGTTGCACCACTAAAGCCTAAGAGGAGGAGAACGACCAAGTGAAACAGCACTGGTTTAATTTCTTTGAGCTTGTTCAGTGCTCCCTGCCCTGTCTTCTGGAGAGGACTCTTCCAAAAGACTTCCATGATCTCAGACAGCTGCTTTCTAAGACTGCCACCACAGTGTTTGTTGATGGACTGGACCATAATATCACCCCTTGTGATGTGCCATTCAGTCCCCAAGTACTCTTCCTTGAAGTCATGCATGCGCTGGCTAAACAAACCACAAGACACCCTTTCCACACCATTGCTTTTTCATAGCCTGTTCCAACACAGAGCAGCTGAACAGATGCAAGCAATTGCTTTCAAGCTATGCAGTGTAGGACTGTTCTTTTCTTTTTTGAATTAATTAACATGAGCAAAGACTGATGCTTGCTAGAGATTTGTGTATCACAACACAAAGCTGAGGCTACGAAATGACTGCACTGACTGCTGGTGTTTTCCATAGGCCAGCTTTTTCTGTGTATTGATATGCAAGAGGCCCTGTAGCAGGAGCTTGTAGAAAGCATCTTAATTGTAAAGCAGATCAGTGTTAATATACAATTAACACATATGCTGGGGCACAGATTGAGCTGCAATGGTAAGAAAGTTTACTGTTAATTAATTTCTTACTGATATAATTGTATGCATATGTTTCCCGCTACTGTAAAGAAGTCAGTCATGTCCATGCAGCTGTCATACTTAAATGATGGCTCCATGCCCATGGAGAAAGCATATTCAAATGGAACTTGTATTACAGTAGAGTGCCCTGGGTTGTACAAAAATGCTTAATTTATTTTTATTGCTACAGCTATCCTACTGAACTGAAAAGTATCCACACTTTAGGAGATTGCAATAACGTAATGACATAGAGATATTTTGAATCTGTGATGTGACAGATACTGCTTTACATCTAACATGGGAAGATTGACCTGCAGGTAACTGGCAAAACTTGGGGAAAAGGTTGTCACTGTTGGCTGAGAATGGGATAGATCTGAGGGTGCTCAATGCAAGCCATGATGCACAACTAGTGTCTTGCTGGTGAGCTGATGCCAGCAGTAATTACAGCATCTTCCCTGTCAGGAACTTCTGTTCAAGTGCTGCTTTGCTGTGGCCTGTGAGGTCTTAGTTGAAGCATGTTCCACCCTCCTGCTTCAGTAGTGCTACTGTAAGACTAGGTAAAGCACTGCAGTGACGTGAAAGAAAAAAAGAGAAGATCACTGAAGATTTTCCCCTTCTTTCTCTGAGCTTTTGCTGCCTTACATAGAAGCACAACTCATCTGGTTAGAAATGCCTCACATTTTGATAAAGCACTTCTGTCACACAACCCCATGCCTTAACCAACCCTTTCTGGAGCCCCCTGATTTAGAAGAGAAAATGTTTCCGAGATGTTCACCCAGGCAGCAGCTGAACTCTGGAGAGATAGTAACCCCACTTAAGTGGCTGATTTTTGAAACAGGATTTTTAATGGGAAGGTAAAATAGAAGCTGGCAGGCAACAGCTGAAAAATACTTCTATTGTCTAAAAGGCTATTTGTAAAGCACTTTGTCCTCCAGTGAGGAGAGTAAGCTGAAGATGTAAGTGACTTCTGAGTCGAGTAAAACATTTCCAGGTTCTTCTTCTGGGTCTAGCTGGAGAAATGCTGCAGTTGTAAGGGGCTGGAGGTGTCTGCTGGCACATGCTCCCTTCTGTCCCATCCCAGGCTTGCATTTATTAGCTGTCTGTTCAGATAAATGTGCTTTCATGGTTATGTTCACAGTGATGGAATCTTAATGTATCTTAGACCAGTCTATATGATTAATGGTAAGAAAAAGCTTTCAGGAAGAGTCCACAGCAGCTATAACATTGTTTTATTGTCAGTTCCGCACATACCCTTCCGTACATTTAAAAAAAAAAAAAAAAACACAACCAACCAAACCATCTGTTGAGTACAGTGATCCAAAAGCCTGTTTGATGGCCTCTCAGGCTGCAGATTCCTCTAGCAGCACTAGTGCCTGAGGCCACCAGCCTCTATAGGCATGGAACAAAGGCAGAACCCAACAAAAACCCAACAGAAAGGACATGTGCCAGGGAATCAGGTTATTTCAAGCCCACTGATACCCTAAGGCTCAGGTCCTTATATAAATATAGCAGCAGAGGCAGCACAGTGTCAATTTGAGGGCCACAGCAGTACCTTAACCAGTTGTAACAGCAGTATTGCCCTCAATATTACAGACTGTGGGTGAGGCACAGGGAGCAAATATGGCTTTAGGGGTTACAAGCAAATGCTGGAAAAGTGTTGGCAACCTTGGTGCCACTATGGGAGAAGTTAATACTGAAAGAGCATCACCGCTTAAGTTAAAGGTCAGGCAGAACTAGACAAAGTTAAAAAAAAAAAAAGTTCAGATTAAAAGAAAAAAGAATCAGAGTTTTTCCACCTTCAGAAAGGAGGCATTGCCTGCATGGCAAAACCAAAACACTCCCCTCCTGCCCTTCAAGGGAAAACATTCCATCCAGGAACTCAACCGTCAAGTTTGTCATTGGCAGCCCTGAGCAAAGCATGTGAACTTGTAGCATAAGGCTTCTATTTGTAACACTGAAATAAGAACTAAGAGATGGGGAAGCAAGGGGAGGAGCCATCTAGGAAGCAAGATGCCAGTTGGAAAGTCTGAGCTCTTCCCAGACTACTTCAGGGAGTAGAGGTTGGAGACACTGCAGAACATCTGAGGCAGCAGCCCCTAACCTACACAGCAGATGCAGACTTCGCACCTCTTGGCCAAGAGGTACTAAAGGGCTTCAGCGCCCTAGCTCTTGGAGAAGCTCTCCGTAAGTTCACAGAAACTGGTTTCCTGGAAGTGCATGTCACTAAGGACAGAAGTGAGCAAAAAATGCAGTGGGAAAGGAAAGCTCAGTTCTGCAGTTTCATGAAACCCTCCATGGCTGAGTTCTTCAAGATCCCCTGGTCCCGTCGCTGGAGGATGGAAGATGGCCAACACGATGCACGGATCAGCTCTCCGAGCTCTGCAGCTCCTGCCAGTCTGTCTCACTCTCACACCTGACCCTTGTTTTGAAAAACTCCTTGATGAGTCTCTGTGCTTCCTCCTTCACTGCAAGAGAGGAAGCACCACCTTTGAGATGATACTTAAGACATCTGCCCCCTCTAAAGACATCGATCCATTTAGCACCAAAAGAACCCAAGATTCCTGGTACTCTCCCCAGCTGCCAACTCACCAGTCTTGCGGGCAGGGTTCTGCTCTTCAGTCAGTAAGTGAGACAGGTGCCGAGCAAAGCCCTTAAACAGATCCTGCGGAATTGGGGAAGATAAAGAGCAGAAAGCAGACATTGGTTACCTCACTAGACTGTTTCCACATTTGTCTTGCCCTTAGCACAGGCTGGCTCTAGCACAAACCATTCACAGATGCAGACTACAGGAGTGTTGCAAACCTGCAAATACACCTGACCCTGCAGTGCTGGAGAAGCACATGCACACGCATGCTGCCTTGCAGAACACATCAAGTAAACTACACCAGAATTGAACCTGACCTGTTGCCACTCCACAGGTGGGAGTTTTTAAAAACTTGCCAGAGTTTAGTGTGAAAACATGAACAATCACAAGTGTGGAACCAACAGGATACCACTCTAAAACACACACAAACCCTTTCTTGGGAAGGTGGGTTGCTGCACCTAGAGTCACTAAAACAGCACATACCAAGATGTGACTTGGAAATGAAATGCAGTATCCAGATCATCTTCCCTTTCTTAGAGCCCCAGATCATTATGGAGATGCAGTCTCCTTCTGCTAGAGAAGGTCTTGAGCTGTGCCCTACCTTGGAAGCAAATTTGCCACCCTTGTAGAACGGGGTCAAATATTTCACAACAACGTCTGCTGTTTCTTTGAGGGACATGCCTTTGGTCACTGGCTGTACGGTCTTGCTGGTTCCTTCTTTATCACACTGTGATAAGTTTGGATCAAAAGTCACCTTCTTCTTTGTTGGACCAACACTTTTGCTTTCTGGCTGGGACAGAATAGAAGACTTTGCCACTGTCCGTAGCCGCTTTGCTGCAGGACTTTCCATATCCTGGAGATGGGACAGAAGAAAACCAAACCCACCAATTCCTGTGGCAGCATTACACTTCCAAGGAGCCACTACCTTCTGAGAACATGAATCTTTGCAGCATCCTGCAGGCGCTCCCTATAGTGAATACCATGCAGGAATCTATGTAACCCATTTTGCTGTGCAGACATAATACACTGTTTCCCACACAAAGGAACTTTAAGAAAAACCCTTTAAAACTACCACATTTAGAACTACCCTATGCTCTTATTAGGGCAGCTAATTGCTATACCCCGTCCTATACAGGAAAAACTGTCACGGAAAAGATTTCCCAGGATGTCTGCTGAGAATACACCCCTCAGGAAGAATCAACCACTTCAGAAGTGCTGTGCTCCTGCTCAATTTGAAAGATCAAGGAGAAAACTGCACTGTTCAGTAGAGACAGCTACCAGGCAGTCTCAGATGCCAAATGCAGAACCAGAGACTGAATGGCAAGGAAGGCTGTGAGCATGGTTCTGTGCGTCATTGGCCTGTGGTTGTTCCCTTGACTTGAGAAAGCAGCTTGCTAATTATAGTTAGTTACAGATCTAGAGGGGGTGGAGAGACTCATTCCAGGCAAGTCATCAGCAAGGGTACAGTCACATGTGTTGCAGAGAAGAGGAAACAAAGCAGAGTGGAGGGGAAGTTTTCCACTGCTGTCGGAGTTGCTGGCACTGGCCCAGTGGGCGGCAGGGGGACATCAGGAGTGCAGCACAACTACAGTTCTCCTCTCTGCTGCAATGGCAGCTGGGCCCTGCCCAGATAAATAACAGTATCAGGTGAAGTTCAGATCAGGAGTATCACTCCCAGAGAGAAACTTGGCACAAGACAAGAAGAAGAAATAGAGGAAATTAGCATCCATTAAAGTCTTACCTCATCTGATCCTGGTCGCTTCCCACACTCACCTTCCCCAACAATAGTTAGCTCAGTTTCTGCGACATTTTCAGCAACACTAGTGGGAAAAGTGGAGAGAAGGCCAATTTTAATCATTTGACAGTGAAGATATTACTGCATTCACTGTCAGTGGCCACAGGACTCTCCATGGTAAAGCAAGAGTCTCCCTCATCAGCCTAGAGATCTAATACAGATTTCCCAGTTTCCAGGACAAGGCTGGTGGGGCTCTGCAGCTCGTTAACAGGGCAACACAGGGAGCAGAGAGGTAGAGATTTTACCTGGATTTTACATCAACTTCTTCCTGAAGGAGTTCAGATTCAGCAGCCTGCTGGGTCTTAAAATCCTCCTCTCTCTCAGCCAGCGTTACTTCTGTCTCTCCCAGCTCTTCATTCTCTGCCTGGGACTGTCCAGTCACATCTTCTCCAGAGACATCTTTGTTTTCCTGAGGTATTGATTTCTCTTGACACGTGCTTTGAGAAGAAACCTGAGGTAGTGTGCTTGCAGAACAGCCATCTGCCTTTGCTGAGCTGCAACTTTTGGCTTTAGACCCACCTTTGGGGAGGGAGAAGAATTTGGAAATATCCTGTGATTCTTTTTTGGCTGCTTCTGCAAGCATTTGCTGCTTCTTGCTAGGTTTGGACTTCTTAGTAGGGCTATCTGAAAGGGCAGCTTTTGTGTCTGGGCTGGGTTGATGTCCCTTCTTTTCAGGAAGGAGTACTTCTACCCCAGCACTCTCACACATTGCTTTGGTTGCTATTTCTTTCTTCTGGAGAACAGGGTTTCTGGTATCCAGTTCTAGACTGCAGTTGCTATTGTCTTGCCCATTTGGACAATCTACTTCTTTTCTGACAGGCTTTGCATTGCTCTCCTCCTCGATCTTCAGCAATTCTGAAGCTGTCTGGAATAAGCTGGATTTCTTTGGAAATCCTGCTCCCACACGCTTGGGTTTAAACTAGGGAGAAAGGAAGAAGAAGTAGTTTTGGATATGAGAGCATTAAGGAAGCCCTGTGTGCAGAACCCTGAAAGGTGCTAGATTTCTGTATACAATATGCCAGTGTGTACAGCTGTAAGCTGGGGAAGGCTCTAAAGCTGACTCATCATCATAACCATCAACTGAGACATCAGGGAAATGGATTAGGTTGAAGTCACAGGCCCGCAGTAAGGAAACAGGCAGCATCCTTGGTTAGAGCAAGACGAGAAAAACTTATTTGACATATGACCAGCACATAGATTACATTCACTAATAGGAACCAGCATGACTTGTTGATCTCACTCCAAGACCAAAGGACAGACAGGGAAAGCAATTCCAATAGAAATATACAGCTATGGCCACACAAAGGACCTAAAATAAAGTTATAAAAAAGCAGATAAACAAAGCACACCACTCCTTCCTTGCCTATCCCATCTGTACTCACTCACCGAGTAAACCTGGGATGCAGGAAGGAAGTCCTCTTCTGCTGGAGATCCAGATTTTGTTTCTAAGCTGCTGTTGCCAGCAGTTCCGGAACCAAAGGCTGAGAACAGCTCTCCTTGTTTTGAGGCTTTGTTGATTTCTGCTACCTGAAAAGAGAACAAAAATATTCGCTAATGGCCAGAAATCTTTATGCATTCCTGCCTCGGTAAACACTAAAAGCCATAGTGGCAAAACATATGTCTCCCCTGGAGAGACACCTATCTCAAGAACAGAAACATCTTCAGAGAGACTTATTGCAACCACCTAACCTAAGCCAAGGCTCCTCTACTGTCACTGACAGTCAAAGGGACTCCCCATTCCCTTTATTGCTAGACCTAGAGGATAAGCTTGCACTGGTATGTAGGTTTCCAAAGCCTGTAAAGCCAACAAAGACATGAAAACAATGTGATTCTGGGCCCTCCTGGAAACAAAACCAATAAGAAAGATTTGGAAGACATCCAAGGCAAAGGAGAGCTGCTCCTTCATCTTTCCCACACAAACTCTACCCTATTTCCCCTCAAGCTGAGGCCACAGCACATTCAAGGGAACAGCAGCAGATGAATGGCCCTACCTTCTTTAGCACAGTTGCCTTGTATGAGTTAGCCATCTTACTGGTTCGGAAAGCTTCATACTCCAGCTCCACAGCACAGGCATGAGGGTCTGACCTGTAACACAGGGTGGGGTGATTTCTGGCAAGACACACTTCTGTATCTGCAAAGGGAACACTAATGCTTAAGCGTCTTCCAAGAAAGCACAAAATTCACTCCCTCCGGTGCAAGAATAAGTGATAACTTCCAATTAAGTCCTAAGGGATGCAGTGGTGAATTGCTGGAGAATGGAAAGGGTGGTGAAAGCAGTTTTCCAGCACAGTCCTCCAGTTGCTCAGTTTGAGAAGTACACTATCCCCATCTTGTGGGACAGGGAAGAATTGCGATTCCAAGGATCAAGCTGGTTTCGCAGAATCGAACGCAGCAATCCTCATATCTGATCCTGACCATCACTACAAGAAGGATGCTGTTAAGTGAAACTACATCCTTGGACCAAATAACTTAAAAAGGTATTCCCTGAGAGTGGTAATGTTGCTCAGGGAGGAGTAGGCCTTGTGTTAAGGGACTCAATATGCTACCCCTTTTCTCTCATCTCATACCCTTTTCCTCCTGCTGCTGGAACGTTTTGATTGGTGCTCAAAGCTTCTTCAAGCATCTTCAAGCAGTGCTCCCGTCCCTAGGAAACAGGGGATACTCAGACATGCTCTACAGAAGTCATAGTGCCCCTTGGACTTCCATCCCTGAAGGAGTAAGAACAGGGCAGGCAGAATCTTTGTTGTTCTTTGCAAGTCAGCAAGACTGAATGTTAACCAGCCCTTCTTACCTTCACTGTGAGCTTAGAGATTCTCCTGCTGAAGGCATCCTTCAAGGGGCAGTCTGCACCTATCACAGAAGAGACATTTGGAAAAGGCGACATAGCAGGGCTGGGGCTGATGGGGAACATCTCAACTGGCACTGGGAGGGTGCCAGTCCAGTACTGGTTGGCATGCTCCTCCCTGCATAGTCACCCTAAGGACCACTACAGTCACCCTTTTTACCTGGAGAAGCTACAATCTCTAAAAGAGGAGGCAGAAGCATAAGTGAGATCTTTCTCTCTGGATGAGAACGTCTACTTTCTTAGTTAATGACTAACAACTTCCCCAAACCTTCCCATCTCAGGAAACCAGCTCCTAAGAAATGCAACCCTTTTCCTCTCCCTGCAATACCAACCAAAAATAAAGAGGCTGAATAAAGTAACATGAACTACCAGGTATTGTTTTACAATAGTGTAAGAACTGTGTTGCTAGACAGGGCCCCAGGTAGCACAGTTACAAATGGCAAAGTTTTTCAGCAGTTTCCTTATAGCCCAATTGAATAATGCTGCATAACCACTGCAGAAATAGCCTACAAAGTCAGGTTAGACAGAGTTTTCCTTCTCTCTTGCTTATTTGGAAAAGTTGTTCAGAGAGATGCATTCCATATCTTCACCCCAACCAAAGCTAAGCTCTGATCCACCTCTTCCAGCCAAGCTTTCACAGCCAAAAGCCTAACCTCTGTGCCTAGGGATTGATACCTCCAGTGCTCATGCTACATAAATTACACACAGCTGCAAAATACAAGACTTCCTCTCCTAAAGAAACCCCACTATAAATCAAAGAACATATTTACTTGGAGGAACAAAATCTTCCTTTTCTGGTTCTTTGCCCTGGAAGAAAACAAAGATCAGTCAAACATTTCCATTCCTGCAACACACAAGCAAGTCTAGAAGCACAAAAGACACATCTTATATCCCTGTTCCAGAGAAAATTAATGCTGAAGTTACAACGGTACTGGAAAGGCACCAAAATGGGGGAAAGGAGACAAAGAATGAGAATCAAAGCCAGAAGTTCACCTTTGCTATAGGAATATGCAAGAGAAGCTGAATGGGGAAATCTGTTTTTACTAATATCAGAGGTGTTAAAGACAACAGGAGCCTCTTGATTAACACTGCACAGAAATCAGTACATGAATAAGCTGCGTTCCTTCATATTATGGGACTGACCCAGAATATGGAGAACATAGCAAAAGCAGAGGCACAAAAGGTAAAAAACCAGAACAAGCAACAGCAAGATGCAATAATTTACTTCAATTAGTGCCAGGAAGCCTTCATGTCTGTAAAACAAGCTCATAGCAAACAATCTGTGAATCTTACAAAGGGGTACCAACTCACTTTGCGCAGACTCATCTGCTTTTTGTAGAAGTTGTTCCACTCCCGTTTCCGACTCTCTTCATCGGCTTCATCCCTGTTCCCACTGCTTTCTTCATCATACCTGGATAAGGCAGGAAAACAAGAGGAACAAACATTTCTGTAGCTGCAGCAGTAACTGGGGGACAGGCTTTGGAAAGCCTAGGTTATCCCAGTATTTATGTCCCTCAACCTGGACAGTAGTGAGTGTCCTCCAAAAATTCATGGGATTTGTTAATCCCATAAACTAGTAAGCAGTAGCATGAACTAGTAGCATGTAACTAGCACTCTGAGAACGGAGGGCTCAATTTCAGAAGCTCTGCCAGCGTCTCCCATGGAGTTGAGGAGTCATTGTCTTGTGTCACGTACCCCATCTGTTAGTCATTAGTGCCCTTGGAGCAGAGATGGCAGAAAGGGCAAAGCATCCACTCCTCAGCCTCAGTTGTTCACAGGCTGTTGTATTAAATGAAATCCCCATCACTAATACACTGAAGTGCAGCAGCTGATTCTTGCCAGAAGTAGCCCAAGAGTTTACTGCCTTCTACAGCTGTCACAGCCAGAGCTTACAGGTATCACAAATCAGAGCTTTAAGGCTGTTGACTATTACAACCTCCAAGGCAAAGCTACAACCAAGTCATGGAGAGGCTCAATAAATCAAGTGGCAAACAGTGTGTTGTACAACAGCATTGGTCATGTCTTCTCAGGTCCTGAGATTGAACACAGGCTTAGGCCACAAGTACACCAGTTTCCTCCAACTCAGCTGGACTTGCCTGAAGAACAAAGCTACCACTCTCAAGCTGTTTAAAGTAAAGTAGAGGGCTAGGCCAGCTGACAGCACTGCGCATCCTGGCAGAGCTTCACAGGCACTGTAAGCAGCGAAACTTGCATCCTGGCAGAACTGCACAATTGCTGCAACTCTGCCAGAGAACAAGGAGGAAGAGAAGTCGTCATCTCCACACTGCCAAGCATTTTACAGAATTATGTTTCCCACTGCACATCTTCCTTTTGCTGTTAGCCTGATAGGGAAACACTAAAACTTAGCAATCTGCAGAAGAAGCCGACACTGACACTCCATTACATCCTCTGTGATGACTAAGTCCTGTCAGTGGCCCCCCAGCCTGCTGGCCCACAGACAGCCATACTAAGTCAGGAACGAACTCTGGATCATGTCTCACTTTGCTGTCACGTTGGTCTCAATATATACATTTTTGATCCTTGTGACTGTAAACGGGCTGAGCCCACTTACTACTTTCAAAAAATTTCAGGCTAGTTTCTTGAACCAATTACATTCTGCAGGCCAATTCTTAGGTCAGTCAAAACAACTTTTGGCTCTCTGGGACATGAATGCAATCAAGGCTGCCAAAGCGTGTGGAAAATGAAATTCCAGCTCTTGGTGCCAGGAAGTTACAGGAAAATACCAGAAACATGTGCTGAAAACAGGAGTGGCTGGGCCTGCAGCTGGGAGATGCTCTCTTCTCTCTGATAGCTTCTGTGAACTGAGTTTGAACTACCAAATACAGACCTGCTAAAACCTCTGCAACCTCTCCTCCCGCCTTCATACAGCTCTGGGTCATAGCTGTCCCAGGTGGAACCTGTGGGCCCAATGCAGGTTTTGCTCCAGCTGTTGCTGCAGAGCTCCAGTGACTCCAGTTGTCTTTTCACAGCCCCTGGGTTCTTGCAGTAATCACAGCACTTGTTACAAGGTGGGGTGACATCGCCAAAGTACTTCGCTATGGCAGCATGGCGACATCTAGGAAACAAAACAGAAAGTGATCTGGTAATTATTTTTATTGACAAGAACTCCACCCTCCAAATGCAAGGTGTCTTTTGATAAGGACTTGAGTCTTTTTTTTTTTTTTTCTTTCTTTCTCAGAGAATGCCTATTCCAGCCGGAATCACAGGGATTAAGCCCTGGAGCAGAACTGAGGTTCTGTTCCTGGCATCCTGCTTAAGGTCTCTCTGCCTCCACTTCCCCACATATAAAACAAACAGTGGTGTCAATCTCTTCTGCTAAATGCTTTCGGATCTTTGAGAACTGCAAAAGGCATGGTGGATGAAATATGCAGTTATTAGTTCTGCATCATTGGCCAAATAAATTCCATGTCCAATCAGAATGTCTCTAGGATAAATACATAGAGAAGTCCTGTTGATCCCTACACTTCAGAGTTCAGATTAGTTCTGTATATTTCACATTGGAGAGCTTCTAATTTTATTGTTTGTGGGTTGAAGGTGAACAAATCTACATTTGAAGAAACAGGAATGTAAATTAAGTCACAGAAATAGAGTCCAGACTGAGGTCACAAGGGAGCACTATTCAGATAATACAGCCTGGGTCTCGATCCACTAACACATGCAGCCAAAGTTTGGGTAGAGTCCTACATCCATTAAAACCAGCCCATTTGCTCATACAGTACTGCACAACCACTTCTACGAGCCTTAGCAAACTAGCCATGTGAAGATGATTAGATTCTTCCAGGGATCTTCAAAAGATTTCTGGCAGACATCAGTGCTTTTGGATATGTAAAAAAAATTTTGGTGACAGAGACATGCTCATTAGCAATACAGGCAGGAAGTAATTTCTCTTCTAGAACACTCCCTAACTTAAACCAGTGAAGACAATGATTTTGCTAGAGAAAGAAGAACCAGGTGGTTACTTTCTTTTTTTTTTTTTTTTTTTTTTTTTTTTTTTTAAGAAAGCAGGCAGAATTTAGAGGAGCTTTTTAAAACTTCAGTTTCACAGCACAGGTGGCCAGTTGCCTCTTAATCAAAATGCTGATACCAGATACACAGAAACATTTACTTCACAGGCATTTATAAATCAAATCCCGCAGCCAAGCAGCCACAAAAGTTATTTCAGAAGAGAATTATTTTACTGCAAGGAAGAGCAAAGTGGAGATTTTTCTTCTCTACCAAGGAGTGCCCTAGTTGGCTTACCAACTTCATCTGCAAAAAGTGGGTCACAGAGGGGAAAAGTAAGAGAGTGAGCACTTCATTTATTCTTTTTATAAACCCTTTAAGGCATGTCTGAGCTTGCCAGAGATCTAACAAATTCAGCTTGCTGCTTAACTTCTGTGCGTGCGTGTGTGTGTCTGGGGAGAACATAACCGCATGTCTACCAAAGCATCACAAACCCTGCAAAGGTCTACAGCGGCAACTGGCTCACTCATTCCCACGGCCTGGAAGGTTAATTTACCAAGCAGAAGAATGAGGGAAGCAGCAAAGCAGCAGGTTACAGACTACTGTCGCCAGAGCAATGAAATGCATGCACTGAAGCGCAAAGGACCTGGTGCTGCTCAGGTAAGGAGGGCTGCAACGAGGGTGGCGTTGCAGTGCACGGTCTAGGGCACTGAAAGCCTAGAGAGGGCTACTACAAAGCTGGCTTTATATCCCCCTGCAGAGCCACACTGACTCACTCTCGTCTTGCACTCAAAGAGCTCCTTTCACATGGTGGGGAAGGGTGGGGGGACCGGGATGGGGATAACACATTCGATCCCCTTGTCCTGCCTTTCCAAAAGAGCTGCTGGTGCTGCCTGTCCTGCCAATGCAACGTGACTATAGAAATGTCAGCGAGCTGCAAGTCAGCTTTTTGTTTCCCCAAAAGAAAACAGGCAGGCATTCTCATTAGTCCATGTCTTTCTCTCACACGCACTGATCTGTATTACAGTTAACCAAGGCATACAGTAATGGTCAAGCCCTCTCCTCAATTCTACAGCCTATTTGCCAGGCTTATACTAGGGAGGGACATCCACACACACCTCTGTCCCTTAATGCAAACAAGAGAGATGCCCCAAGGGAGGGCTTTGGTGGAAGCAGAGATCAGCTCTGAAGTCACTGGCATTTAGCAAAGTTCTAGTTTCTAACCCATCAGGCTTGGAAAGCCAAGCCCTTTGCATCCAGCCTTGCATAACTGCCTGTATCTTCCTGCAGAATTACCCAAATCGGGGCCACAGCCCCACTTTAGCCAGTGGTGCTTATGAGCTGGGTCGTAACGGAAATTGTTGCGGAACTAAGATTGCAGTCCTGTAATTAGAGTCAAAAGGACAAAACCAGAGTTACCAATAGGGATGCTGGGGGAACCACTCGATTAATGCTTAACTGAACACAAGAGGTCCTGAAACATAGTTTGTTATGCATTAACATATAGTGGGAAAACTTCCCGAGTCACACGAGCACCTGACTAATGGCCACGAGATGGAGAGCCAATTTACATAAATTAATGGTAGTTTGTATTATTTCATCTTTTAAACATGCAACTGTATTATTTGCCTCCCCCACCCTTCAACAGGAGTATGTATGAGCTGACCACTGGCTTTTAAATGTCTAAACAAAATTTGAGACATCCCACCCTGGTTTTACATCATGAGATAGGATGAAGAGCAAATAACAATCAGGTTTATTAACACGTTTTTGTCTGTGGCAATACATTTCAGGAAAGTGCTAAACTGACTATATGGCTGCCTGCACCATGCCTCCTTTTTGGTACTCCTTACTTTTGTACACCAGGTAAAACAGGAGCCCTATTCCTGCAATTAACAGAAACAGATGAACTGTCAGGGAAGAAGGAAAGTCACATATCCTGAAAGAAACTGCCTCTCCCAAAATATACCAGAAGAAAGCATTCCCTCATATGAGCCAAAGAAGGGTGCACAGCCTCATCAGAAGAGTTCCCCAATAAAACCCCAGCAAGTCTTGGAATAAAGCCAAGAAATTAAAGCATTAAAAAGACAAAAATCACATGAGGTCAAGTTAATTATGTAGATGCCAGTTGCTGGATTAAAGCCATTTAATGAGCTTTATCAAACAGAAGAGCAAATTATGAGGTTGATGAGCAATTACAATTTTGCACCTGTCTGAAGGACTGGATCCTTTGTAGTATCAGCTGAACTTCAGCAACCCTCTGAGACAAGACAGTGGGTGTCAGCTATCCCCAGAATACAAGAAGCAAAACCCATAGCATCAAGAGAATAAACGACTCGGCCAAAGGCATGGAGCAAATTCTCCACCTCAGTATCATCCCTGCTCCCCTGTCAGTGGCAGACTGTGCTGCACTGTCCTTGCGATTTCTTGCTTTGCCCCTTCGAAGAACACAAGAGAAAAGCTCCTTCCCCGGGGAGTTGGAAGGAAACTGGGCAACATAAAAAAAAGTTAATTTGCTTTAATGCGTACCCAAACTATCGCAAGGAGAGAATCAAGTCAACTCCCACTCCAGAAAAAGCTGTAATTAAAAGGAAAAAAAAGAAAAGACCTTGCTAGGAGGAGATGCACAGAGGGAGCGATCAACAAGTGCTGGCACTTGGGTGCTGGCAGGAGCGCACAGCAGCGGCTGCTCCGCTCGCGGGGGCTCCGGGCGGCCCGCCCTTCCTCTGGCACCCATGTAACACGAAACTTCGTATCGCCAGGACAACCAATAACAAAAAAAAGGCAGAGACAACAGCTGGCTGTCAGCCGCAGAGCAGAGAGGAGCCGAGCGAGGAGCGAGCCACAAGCCAGGATGAGGGGAGAGATGACGTGAAAGTTTCGGAAGACAGAAAGAAAAACAAGAGGAGAAGAGTTCGCGGCGCGGCTGGGGTAAGGCTGAGCTATTGCTGGTGTTCGGTCAACCGTAGCACCTTAACATTCAGCTAGTTAGCAAGTAGCTGGAGCTTTTGTAGCTGTCTGTATGCTGAACTGCAGAATCAGCCATTGAGCAGAGCCTGCGAGCCTGAATTTGTTTGCAAGGGACACTCAGGAGCAAAGGTAGTGAGAGAAAAGCTTTTAGTAGGATTGCAAAAAGCTGCGCTGCAGCCGTGCTGCTAACAAAAGGATCCAGCCTGCACTCTTGCATTGCTTTGACAGGCAGAGCAGGAGTAAGCAGCTTCTTCGGTGATTAGAAAGGCTGTCTGCTCATTTTGCTGTTGCTGTTACGGCACGTGACCTTAGCTGATAAGCAGGTCTAGCACAGGGCATTCTCCACAGTGGTGATCTGATATACGAATACTTAGTGTGGACGAGAGGGCTTGTCTGCGTCTCTGTACGCGTAGCGTATGTGCCATTTGCGAGTAGCTGCCAGCACAGGCAAGCACATGTGAAGCCAAGTGGGTACCAGCCACAGCATTTCTCCAGAACTCCTCCCAGCTGGAGCTAAGTTTTATCCCCCCAAATCCTGAAGCAGAGAGTGAGCTTGAAAACACACTCTGGTCGGGGAACTAGCATACTGTGCAAATTAAGCATCTGTGTCCAATAGAAATAAATGGAAAGATTTTACACAGCTTCTAACAAGAGAATTTAAAAAAAAAAAAAGATCAGCTAGTGTATCAGGCACAGATGCTGGCTTACTATTCAAAACAGCACGAGAAACCACTGCTCTGGGAGAACACACACATACACAGTCTATGGTTTACAGTAACAAGACCATCAGGTCTGAATGCATTGAGAAGGGAAGGAAGAGGAAAAGGATCCTCAAAATACATGGAATTACCCACTGTAAGCCTTGGTTTTACATTGAGAGCTGTCCCACAACTTGTACTCCCATCTCTGCTGCTGGGTGTGGGAAGGGGACTGGCGAGGAGACTGACCATATAAGCCCCTGTTTTCTGCCATCTGAAGCTGATTACTCTGGAAGCTCTTGCAGCTCCTAGCACTGAGCTGGGACCCTTTGCCTCTTCCAGGAGGCACATGGGCAGTCAGCTGTTTACAAACAGGTAGGGAGTGAGGCAGAAAGCCAATTGTCACAGAAAGATGTCTTCCGGATCCTACACATGCCTGTAGGGAGGAATGTTAAGGATCAGGTATTTCCACTTCTCTCCATTCCCATTAACGTGGGAGGATTAATTAAGCGAGGGCAGGTTTTTCTGACCTATGTGTTGTACGAACACCGAATTGGAACTGCCTGTGTGAGAAGATCTAGTGGTTAAGACCCACATGCCTCCAGTCCAGTCCTAGGTTCAAAGGGGATGGAGGGAAGTTTCCACCCTGCTAATGAAGGGTCTCTGTAGGTTGTTTGTTGCAGTTAAGATGGTTTCTCAAATAAAGTACGGGAAAAACAAAGTTGGGGGGGGGGAGGGGGGAAGGAAGGAGGGAGGAGCAAGGGGAGAAGGGCAGAGGAGGGAGGGAGGTAGAGAAACACGCCAAGTTTTCTTCACCAAAAGAAAATCTTAACAGGTTTGCCTGGGGGCTTGTCCAGCCGTGTTGAACATATGTGCGTGTGTATGGGGGGGGATAAGCAATATGAAACACATGTCTGGATGAAAAAAGCAGGACATGGCTCGTGTTACACCTGTCATAGTGCACAGGCCTCTTAGCCTGACTGCAATGCAAAAGCAGTTATGGGAGCAGAGCTGCAAAATAAACCAAGTTTGGTAGAGCAGATCCTTTCTGTAACACAAACCCCCGACCCATACAGCCTGCAGTGGGCCAGTGAGCAGAGCTGCACGCTGGACGGCAGGGACTGTAAGAGAGCTGGGTGAGGAGAGCAGCACCCGCCCCTCGCTTCCATGCAGGCTCTCAGCACCACCCCTTGCAACCACAGCTGATACGGCTCAAAACAGCTTCTTCTGAGGAAGCAGCTGTTGTAGCCTTCGGTTTTGAGTTCCTACAGCCAAGTGGCATCTTTACTAGGATTAGACCAGCATATTTCAAAAAACTCGAAAATGCATGTAATTTCTGAGACCTGTAGGTCTGAGACCAGTCAAGGACAGGACACAGAGGTGGCTGAAAGAAGATGGAGAAGGTGTTTGCAGCACTCTCAGGGGGCTCCAGCTGCCTTACCTCAAATACCAAATTACTTGATAGATCCCAATATGTTTGTGGGGTAACTATTTACAAGTCTTTCACAGGCACACAGCTACCTCTCTGTCAGCTTCCTGGGAAATGGTTATTTTGCTAATATTGGAATAGACTAGATTCAAGCATCAGCAACACTAAAAAAAGTTCTCTTGTAGAAGAGCTGCAGGTTTATTTTTAAAATTGACCTTTTCCTTTCACTGGATGGCTCTGTGCTTTGGTTTCCCCACTTCTTAAAAATGGGACTAGTGAGGAATTATCTCATGGGGTTTCATGGACTTGTTTGTGGGATGGACCGGAGAAAACCAGTGTGTTCTGTAGAGGTGCAGAGACTCTGAGCTCAGTGCCCCAATGGGTACCTCAGCTTCTCAAACTCCTATTGCAGCGAATTCAATGCCTTTTTATATTAATCTAATATTAGGTTGTAGGGGAGGAAAGGAACATTTACGGTGCTGCCTCAAAACCAATCTCCAAATAGTGGGTGGTGGAGATGACAGGGTATTCCAGCCAAATGGCTACCCAGTCAAGGCAGCTTTATAATACAAAAGAATGCGTGGCCGCCTTTTCCAGACCAACTGACAAAGTCAAAGCTTTTCTCCCATGGCATTGAGCTGCAAGTTACCAGTTTGGGTGTGTGCTGTGAAAAAGCTGAATTCTCTTGATACTGGAAACTATTTTCATTTCCTTGGGAATGAATTATAGGTCTGTCTGGCTCCGTTCACTCCCGTTTTAGAAAAAAGGGCTTATCTGTGAACTACAGTTAACATTCACATGGCTGGTTAACTACAGTCATGGCAGCAAACATTGCAGTAACAATGATGAGGGAAAACTGATAATACAAATGATAATAATAGACTGATAATACAACTACATTTCTATAGCCCTTTTCATCTCAGAAGTACATTACAAACTTAGAACAATAAAGAGTTGTACAGGAATTATTACATGTTCTGCCAAAATGCATCTAAACTGTAACAACACCTAGCAGCCCAGCACTGGTTTAGGACAGGAAGCATTGCAGACCTTATCCATACGAAACCAGAAGCACATTGCAGGAACCATGAACAAAGCTGGCAGGCCTAGAAACTGGCCAAACCTTCATGATCTTAAGAAAGTGGCCAAATACAGTCAGAGTTTATTTTAAAGTTTTAGACCAGAATAAAAAGCATCCCCTCTCCTTCAGCTGCTCAGCACTCTCCTTCTGTGAGGCTGGGATTGCCTTCTAAGATTTCCCACCAAATAAGCTACCACAATCCATACAGGCTTCCCATCCCTGTATTGGTCCAATTTCAACCAATTTATCTAAGTAAGAACACCAACAAGTATTTGCTTCTCCACAGCCAGAGTCTTGGGAAAAAGACAACGTTGCAATGAGAATGTTGCCCTGGCATTCTGCTTGCTTGGGCACATCACGGAGGTCCTACTTTGTAAGGTCTCTGGAGCACTGCTGATAAGGGCAGTGGGCACAGCAGTAGATATCAAACTCGCCTTCACTGGCACTTGCTGTGTTAGGACTAGAGGCATTGGCAGCTTCAGGGCACCACCAACACATTCCCCCTTCCAAAGCTTCGTCTCCATTTTTAGATTACTGTAGCAACAAACCCATGCAAGCAAAGAGTCTCAGAGGGAGCACAGTAAAACCAATAGATCGTGGGGTCACATCAAGAGAAATAAACCCTGTGGAGCACAACTGGCTAAGGAACAACCAAGAGCAGAAGCCATGCTTTCATATACTTTCCACCTAAATGGGCTCAGTGCCTGAAGGCTAACAAGCAGTTAGCAAGCAAAGGCCATTTCATTTTGTAACTGCAACAAAACCAGGGAGTTCCTGTTTATAAAGATTTCAGAGCATGTTAGAGACTTGGACACACAACAATTAGCAAACAAACCTCTGATGGTGGTTACATGTTCTGCTGCTTTGCGGCGATGAAGTCACGCAACAGAGGGATAGGATGACTTATCCAAAGTCACACGACTTATCCAGAAGTCACACAACCAGTAAGCATCACTGGCAGGCCAGGAAGACTGCCTGCATTTACTAACTTCCAGTCCTGAGGCTAAACCACAAACTCAAATTCATGGTCTTTGCACTGAAATAGGCTGCTCAAATGCCACCAGGGTTATGACTAAACAAGTGTCTCATTCCTGAGCAGTAAATTTAAGCTCACCCACTCCCTGCAGTTCAACTTTTGATGCAATTGTGTAGACACACAGATAGGATACAGGTTTCCAAACCAAAGACAGACAAAAAACTCAGATCAATTTACATCAATTCCAAAATACTTACAGCAACTTGACTAGCTTAAGGTAGAGGGATGTGGAACTTACATGGTCATCCCAAAGCTCTTTTTCTTGCTTGAAGCCTGGAACCTACCACACACAGCCAGTTCACAGTACAAAGAAACCCTGACCAAGGCTTTTCTCTTGAATGTCTAGATGGAGGCCTTTTAATGGCTTTATTCTCAAAAGGGCTGAGCATAAGTCCATTAGTATGGCATAAGTCCATTAGAAAAATTCAGAAAGATAATTTCAGTGCTATTATGACAATTTTCACAGCTTTATTCAGTGGGCACAGCAAGATGAATCTGCTTTAAAAGGAAATATTAGCACTTTCTGGGAATCTAAATCTACAGAAGCCCTAAATGTAGGACATGCTTCTTTGGTTTTAAACAATCATCTGATCCTTGCAGCTGAGCAGCACACCTGCAGATGTTAGGCATCCCGCCTGCATTATTACTGTGCTCTCTCTTTTCAACCAAGGCTAACAACTCATGGCACATGGCAGATTTGGCTTTTTTTTACCTCAAAACCAAATAAAACCAAATTATGAGATTTGTTTTATTCCCTCCCCTGCCAGGCCTTGTAACGTAGAGGAGGGCAGAAGGATTTGATGATCTAGTCCGACTGGCAACACTGGATAGATAAGTTATTTTTTAAAGAACAGCCGGAAGAGGAAACAGCTGAAACCATGAATTTTAGGCTGCCACACCACCCCAGCAGAAACTTCCAAACTGCCTTTCACAAGACATCAGCATTGTGTTCGCTTTCTTTTCTATGCGAATTTCTCATCTTGCCTCTCTTCACCCTATTTTCACTTCATATGATCTCTAGCTACAGCTGTGGAGCAAAAGTTCATGACATTAGTCTGACAACGTGTTATGAAGACTACATTGCACTGTGGTCATTCAGCATTTCTTCCGTAACAAGTTCCATCAGCTTTGCTGCCCTAACAGCCATGTCTCCTGCTCTGGAGGGTTCCCATCCTCAGTGGATGTGGTTTTGAGGAAGGACAACAAGCAAGGAGAAATTCCCAATTGAGAAAAACACTGGCAGATAATTATGTTTGCACCAGACTCCACAGAATCTGTGAGGTACCATCTTGGGTGGATGTTCTAGGCTCTAGAACAGCAGTCCAGTCTTAGAAAGTAAACTGTCAGTTAAGACCTACAAACTTAAGCTTCAAATCTCTCAGGACTTGCCTGTTTTAGTAATAAATATTACAGATACTGCTTCAACCAAATATCCTGCATCACCTGGCCTTTACTACGGTTGGTGACTGGGAGCTTACTTGAACACAGTATAATAAAAAAAAAGAATTAATTCTTACAGCTCCACTCTGAAATTTGTAAGTAATGCCATCACTGTTGTGTTGTACATGAGGAAGATAAGGTAGATGCATAAGACAACTTGTTTAAGTCACACAGCACTAGCCTTACCCTTATGCTAATCTCTAGGGTAAGATCTTGGTTCTGCTGAAATCAACTGGAAAAAGATCACAATCAAAACTAGTCCTGACCAAAGACTTTACATCACAAGTAGAATGGAAGATACAAAAGTCCATGAAAATAACTAGCTTTCTTGGGGGAGTTTTACTTTTTTTTTTTTAAAAAGAAGTGATTTATGCTTCACCCTTTTGCTACACTCCACCAGCAGAAATCCCAAACCAGCGAGAGCCCTTGAAACCAGTGTGCAGTCAGAAGCGCAGTCAAGCAGAAAAACATTTGCTTCCTCACAGGTGGGTTGGAGACTGCGCCACCAACATCAAACTTTGTCCCTGAAGAAGTTCAAACCAAGGTAAACAAGTGACATTCCTTGCAAGTGTTAGAATAGAAACTCCTTCACTTAGCTCCGGATCAGGTACCATGGGGCAGAGGAATGTCCATTACTGAGACAACAAGCTCTTACCATTTTAGGCTAGGCACTTTGCTAATCCACATGGAGTTCTACAATCCTAGTCAGTAATTTTACGCTGTATACCCAAACTTCAGAAGCCTGGCTCTTACACTTGCTGCTTCTGGTGCAGTCCAAAGCATGGTACAAAAGGTTACAGCAGATGCCTTACTAGGAGAGCTTCTGGGCAGGCAGAAACATCCCCAAAGGGAACAAACATTTTCAGAATGTTAGAGCTAGAAATACTTATTTTTTTTTAAAAAAAGTTTTTCTTCTAGAGCCAAGAGCAGAAAATACAAATCACTTCACCTCTGCCTGCACCACCATCTCTTGGAATGGAAACAAAACTGGAAATTTGCTGACACAGAATCCCGCAGCACTGTGCAAAGGATAAAGCAGCCGTTTCTGGAGCAGCTCGCTTGGGGTATGGCAATCATCTGGAAAGAACTATTTAACCCTAGTCTCAAAAGTGACCTTTTTCAGGTCAAAAGGCCACAGCTATGCCTCCCTGCTAAGTTGCACAGAGATCTTTCTGTAGATGTAGGTTTTCCATCCACCCACACCCCTACGAAACCAGCTGGTTCCGATTTTTATTCCTTAGCTTGGATTTAGAACAAAGACGACCCTTTTTGAATTGCATAAACAATACAAAATGTAATTTAACTTGGCACTGTAGTATTTAAACCCAGCACGCAAAGAAACAGCCAAGGTCTCTCCATCCTCAGGGTGTTTACAAAAACTGAACTCCAAGCACCCATTTGTTTGAGTAACTAAACCAGATGTGCAGTAATGAACTAGCTGGCTTATTCTGGAAGTACTGTCTTGGTCACTTGGCTTTGTGTTATCACCCAAACTAGGATATTAAATTGCAATATTCAAGTCCCATAAAACAGTATTGACTATTACAACACACACAAGCTAGTACATTCTGATATAATAATGACATAAGAGTCATAATCCATCCAAGTGTCGACCTGTCCAAACACTTGTTTTAGGTGAAACTATGGATATTTCTCAAGAATATCCTATTTCAGTTACTGACTGAAGCAAAATTTGAACTTCCATAGCTCTCATGCAAGCTTGTTTGTTGCAATGCCTTCCAAAATTTTGATCACGGGGTAAAAGAACAGCAAATATTGGTGGCAAAACTGAGGCACCTAACTTTGACTAGACTAGCAATATTTTCAGTAACAACAGTCCCTGGTGATCATTCTTTCTGAGAATAAAGAAGGTGTAAGGTTACTGAGCAGGGCAGGAGGGATTAGCTCCACAAGGGAGGTATCTCCCCGAGAGATCCAGGGGCTTTTGCTTTGCTTATCACCAGCAGTGATGGGTGGACATTCACTGTTCAATTCATATATTGCTCCATTAGAACAGACCATGGCTTAAAAGAAAAAAAAAAAAAGCTACATTTAGCTTACCATATAAAACTTGCAGTCATCTGAAAGAACTTGAAAAGCATCCAGCTGTCCCCGGCGAACACAGACTTTAGCTCTTAATATCACTATTCAGTAAGACTGGTTGATAAAACATTAGGCGTATTGTAGCGAGGTGTTGAAGTAAGCGCCTTAGTTTTTGAAGGGGCTTTCTGTAGCTGAAAGCACAGGAAGTCTTCAAAGGGGTCTACTTTGTGTTACTCAGTAAAAAACAACTGAAAACTATGTTCCACTGGAGTTCAGCATTTGGAATTCAAGTCGAGTTAGAATTGCATTTCTTTCTAGAAGGACAAGTTAGCGCAACTGGAAAAAAAAAAAATTACTTTCACTGGATGAAAGCCAAGGGCAGACACTGTCCAGTTCTAACTCTATGCCTGCTGAAATAAGTGTCCTTTTAGAAGAAACACCGTTTTGCCTTTGCTCAACAGTGCAGCTGACAAAAGCTCAAAGCTAGATTTTGAAATTAAAACAGTGCCAGAACATGTAGACAATTAATAGTCCTCCACCTTAGCTACTGGGAACAAGGACTGAGACCAGATAAACTTGTTTTCCGTGTGATCACCAGCTCTATAAGAAGGCTGGCAGCTTCCTAGCATTAGTCAGTGAAAAGGTTTATTCTCTATTTGGTTCTTCTACAGCATAAGCCTGGAGAGGTTGAGCCAGAATGTCTTCTGAAGGCTTTCTGAAGGAAATGCAAACCATTGGTGAGAAGTTTCTCCTTAAGCTCCAGAAACTGCCCAAGGCTGAGCCGGTGGAGATTGTGTCCTTTTGTGTGGTTCTTCTGTTTATTGGTGAGTTTATCGGTGGAGGCAAGGGGGTGTCAGAATGACTCTTCCCTTCTATGGGGGCAGCTTGCTCCACAGTCTTTGTTGGTGGGATGGTGTTGTTGGCAGTTGTTTTCCAGGCTGTGCTCTGAGGCCCAGTTTAATTTCTCGGTAATTTTTTAATATTCAGTGTGTAACTCTACATGCATGCAGAGCAGAACAGGCAACAGTATAGCTTTCCCCAAAGCTCTCATATTTAAGCATTAGTTTAAACAGCAGTATTTTAACCAACCTGGAGCTGCTGCAATGTTTTGATGCATAGGAGATTGTTTACAACAAATGGTATTATCTCACTGCCACAGAAGACACAAAGTCTGACACTCCTGTGCTTAGTTCAGTGGAAGCCAGTATGCTTCAGATGAGTCTATTTATTCTCCTCTGGTAATAGCAAGATCCCTCTTGCTGCTGTGTTTGGGATGGCATGGAAGGAATAGAAAAGAACTGCTTGATCGAGGGGCATGAAGTTTGTTTAGACAGTGGGAAAACAAGCAGGAAGGAAGGCAGGCCCTCCCCCTCAAAGAGGTACACTTTGCTCCCAGCCAAAAGGAAGGGTGTGTATCCAGCCTGGACACTCCTCCCTGGGCTGGAATTCAGAAAGACACACCTGCTTTATTTTTTTCATACCTACAGCTGCTTCCCCACAGGTCCAGTAACCTGGCAGCCCAGCTCCAGACTTTTAAGGAACACATGCACACACACGTGCACATTCATGCGCTCTTCTGTGTTTTGCAGGATTAAACATGTCATCCTTTTCTATTCCAGATAAACACATAGCCCTTCCAACAGCAACCATTATGTCTAGTGTAGAATAACAATGTTAGCCTACTGCTTTGCGAAACAAAACCCTATGTTTGAAGTATCTATTTTCTCAAGCTAAATACAGAAGAAAGAATAAAGCCAACTCAGTCACAAATATCCATCCTCATTAAAGGGTACACTGCATGCACTCTTCAGAAATGCAACTGCCAGTTTGACTAACCAAGTTCTCTCGCGTTGCTTCTGACACAACTATGGGGAGAGTTGGATCTCCATACTTTCCAGCCACACAGCTCTACTTAGTTGCTGCATGTCATTTCCG
Organism: Pelecanus crispus; assembly: GCF_030463565.1. Classification (NCBI taxonomy): domain Eukaryota; kingdom Metazoa; phylum Chordata; class Aves; order Pelecaniformes; family Pelecanidae; genus Pelecanus; species Pelecanus crispus. The sequence goes on along the minus strand of NC_134654.1, from coordinate 21,198,585 downwards.
AAACAACAGCCCATTAGGCAGGTAAAGATATGCCCCCACATGGTTTGGTACGTAGCTCTTAAGATCATGAAGTATCTGATAATGATTGTCCAGATTAAATCGATAACTAATACAAGGAAGCAGGAACTTAGGAGGAGGAAGGTGGGGATATAGGGGGGGGCAGGGCAGGGGGAGAATTGTCAAGAAACCAGGCTTTGTTCATGCTGCTGCTCACCAAACAAGTTGGAGGAGACATAGGGTTACTCTCCAGTGACTGTTCCTACGTCATGAAGCAAAATCCTTTGCTTCTCTTTCCAGTTACTGTTCTGCTGCTCATGATCGTTGCCTGCAGTTGCTGCTGCTATAGCTGCTGTAGCTGCGACGGACATCCTGACCACAGACGTAGGAAGATCCAAGTCCGCCCAGTTGCCCATTCATGAAGTGCAACAAGAGGTGACACAACCTACTATCAAGGACATGCATGGACATCATGATTCAGTCCTATGGGAATGACTTTCTATACTAGCTCACTGAAAATGCCAATAACAGTATTAATTACTATGACTCAGAGGACCAGAAATCACAGCATAGAATTCCTTCTTTCTGTGACAGCCACTGCTGGACTCCGTGGCGTGACCAGAAAGGTAACACTACTTTACCATCACTGTCTCCCTCTTCTGGGGTGGGGGCGCATGGACACATGCTGCTGAGAAAACAGACACGCTTTCCTGATGACAGCCTTGCCACTGGGCCAGCCAAGGATTCCCTTTGTGAGCATGGAGCCACAGACCAAAGCTGAGAACACATACACTGCCACATGCTAGGTAGCACCCACTCTCTTCACAAGTGGTTAATCCAGAAGGATGATCCGGGGCACTAGGAAGACCCACTGACATCACTGGGAGGTCCACATGCCCAGTACATCTTGGATCAAGCCCAAACCTGCTCTCTTAAGACACGTTTAGTTGAGATGTCTCCTGAAAACAAATCTTGGATCTTCTGATCCAGACATGCCAGCTGAGGCTCTTGAGTACAGCTGGTAAGAAATGCTCCCTGCTTTATGTCATCGATGTTACAATGATGTGAAATTGCCAAAAGAGAAAAATCAGATCACATGTGATACCCTTTGTAAACAGAAAGATGAAGGCAAAAAAGAAAAACTCACCAATGCTATGGCTTAATTTGATCATTCTGCTGCTAAACATATGCCCTCCCCACCTGCCCCGGTGTGGTTCTGCTCTTCTACTTATTGCAGGTGGATGGTCCTTACAGAGCATGGGAGTTACAGGAGATGAACCAATCCCTGTCCTTACTTAAGGGACCTGTGCGTCTGACTCCCTGCACTGTGTGCAGTTTATTTTAGTGGACATAAACATTACGCTTAAGGTATGATTATTAGCATACACAAAGGCATTTCAGAGGACTGACATACAGTACGGTAACCTTCACTTCAGGGTATACCTGCAGCAGCTGACAGTGGGCATTGTGACAAAGCAGAGCCAAGAATGGGCTGCATAGCTGAAGCTAACAAGTGCAAATAAACCCCTTTTCCATGCTGCAGCCACTGTGTACGTTTGGTTTACACTTTGATGAACTTCAGAAAGGGATTTATGTAAGTATAAGGCTATGGCGCAGGCCACAACTTTCATAACTGGGACAGCCAAATGGAAGACCATCATACTGCACCTAACACTGTAAGCCACTGGTCTTTCTTTGAGCCCCAAATGTGAAACCAATCACATTTATGAGCAGGTATAAAAAGTTACATGTGTACAGGTAAGTCATCTTCTACCCTTGTATTCCACCTGCTAAGTGTAGAGGAGTCAAAGGGATTACACATGTATAAACCAGAGCCAACATCTAGCTAAAAAGAATCATCAAGTTTATAACAGTGGGCTTTTAAATATTCTTCACACTTCAGAAAGGACAAAAAAATGAAAACTTTGTAAAGAAACCTCTTTTCTCTGATGCCTGTACCCAAATTAGTAAAAAGCACATCACTAGCTTCTCATGGATTTAATGCAGTTTAATTTTTGCAAAGGAACTAAATTTAGGTATTTTGCGGTTTTGTACTGCTGCACACTGGAATATATCTTCAGCCAGCGACAGTGAGAATAGTCTAAAAATTAAGAAAAAAAAATTCCTCAAACCAATGTTCACCAATGTTACTTTTAAATTAATAAAAAGAAAAAGTTCCCAGCAGAAGATGAGGATATTCCTTAGAAAGTAAATATTTGAGCCACAACTTGACAACTGCCAACAGAAGACTGCACTAGTATGAGCTACTGCATGCACAGTTACACTAAGACTAACAAACGCTGGCCTTTTATGCTGTCCCAAAGCTTTCACTCCCAGCCAGTGTGTTAGGGTAGGATAAGCTCAAGTGTGGCATCAATTTACTCTAATCAGCATTCAGAAATGCATCACACTAACCTCTCTGTCAGATATGTCTTTGCTCATTTCACTTACAAACAAGTGACAATCAAGGTGACATAGGAAGTCTCAGAACCTCTTCTGCAGGGGACACTCAACAGATGTTTCTTTAACTTAAGTCACGAGACCTGTGAAAGAACAGAGCTTACTTTCTTTCCTAGCCTGTGCTAGACAGTGCCAGCTACAGGAATTAACAGAATCCCATTGAGAAATGTTTCAGCAGCATGGAACCAGTCTGTGCTAACAGTCAGGAGGAAGCTCAGCAAGCTGGAAACATACCAATGACTGACGGGTTGCTGTCACTAGGATCAAGCTGCCAGGCCTTATCTCAACAGGAAAAGCTGCAAATACATGTTTTGCAGTGGTGTTACAAGTTAAACTACTGACAGATACCAGGCAGGGGGACAAGACAAATGGCTTCTGTCTTGTCTCCGCCACTGTAAGTTCCTGAATTAGAAGCAGAGAATAAACACAGCACTGTTAAAAAAAGAGGAGAGAAAATTAAGCAATTGTCTAAAGAATTCAGGTGGCTTTCTGGAGCAGAGGAGCAGCCACCACGTAGAGGAGGGGTCCATGGACCAATTCCTACATACTTGCCTGGACCTCACAAGCCTAATTTTTTGCTTTGTACCATTGTACTCAGCTAGACTGTTCCTATACTTGGTATTTAGAAATGACAGTTGCTTGCCTGGGCTGGGTGGGGTCTGCTGCCTTCTTGCATGCAACAGATCAGGTTGGCCTGAAGGATGCCCAGCAAATCCCCAGCTTACTGCAGCTCTTCAGTTTCTGTTGACTAGAAACATGCCAGTCTCTGGGTCCCTGCTCACCACTCACACAAGCTTTTGTGGTTTTGGCTTCAGTCATTAACCCACACAAAGGCAACTGAAACGCCCTGAGCACTAGTGAGGATGGATCCTCTGTTTCAAAAAGCAGAGGGAGATTCAGAAGAGCACACACTAAGGCAAGACTGCTTAAAACACAGCAACTTCTGTACATGTTGTGAAAGCCTGAGTGAGCCTAGAAGGAACTGCAAGGGAATACAGTTACTTCAGTCCTGATGATACAAGTGTTGAAAGAGTTTCTTTCCCTGAGGAACCTAAAAGAGACAGTAAGGCCAGCCTCTCCAGCAGAAGTGGTTGAAGTTCTACTGACAACTTAATGGAATAGCTTATCTTCTGTAACATCACCCCTCTTGTTTCAAAGTGGTTTGCTTGGCTTGTGAAAAACAAGTTTCCTTTTACACACACACAGTCTCACACTTCATACTCTCCTCCTCCCCTCCCACCTCTCTCCAGCACCATCCCTCCGATCTTCAGTTAGGAAAGCAACAGGGAGTCAATTTTATTGCAGCTAACAACAGTACAAGGCTCTGTAATGAGTTTATCCACTTAAATTGTCACAATGAAGTTTGGACTGGAGGGCAGTTTTGTTCACAGTCTCATTTCAGACATGGCAGTCTCCTCATAGAACTTACAATACAGATCCAGGAAACAGAGCCCTCTCCACCACAACCTGCAGCCTTCCCCAGACAGAGGACATAGTGGGCCTTTACTGGCACAGGTACATAAGTGAATGAAGCCATGGAGAGGAGAAAATGTCTGAGCAACTGCTGAACTAGGTCTTTCTAACTAGGCTCAAGGCCTTTGATTAGATTAGCCACACCTTTGCAGGGAAGTCAGGTGTTAATCATTTACTGCAGTACAAATAGGCAACTTCTGTGCTAGCTCTACAAGTCTCCAGGTGCAATAAGGGGGACTCTCATCACAGGTCAAGATCTCTTGGGGGGGGGTACAGAGGAGGCACCAGAAGAAAGGCCTACCACAAACACAACGGCTTCAGGTATTTATAAAATTGTATACAGCTCTCCTATTTCAGGAGATTAACTGCAGTTAGCAAAAGAGACAGGAACTTTCTAGCGTGTACGTGGTTTCTGCCTTTGGGTCTATAGAACTAGTATCTAGCCTGCCTCCTTTTTTAAAGGTGAAGGAAGCTATCCAGAACAGCGTTTGTTTCCTGTGTACCTGTTGGTTAGAGACTAGGCATGGTGATCTGCTATCATTCCAGAAAATAAAGCATGAACTGAACAGATTTGGCTGCTGAGAAAGAAACAAAAACTTCAGCAAACTGAAGTGTGAACTTGTACTCCTAGTCAAATGTGACTTTCTGGGGATGAAACATCCTTTACATCACTAATCCTCTTCCTTACAATATTAAGGATACAGACATAAGGGGCAGCAAGTCAAATTTTCAAAAATAATGAAGATGTCTTCCTGTATTATGTCTGCACAGTTATATTCGAGAGAGTGTGAGATATAATCTATCCTTTCCCTTGAGAAGCAAGGAAGCTTTAGTAAAACCACAAGATGCTTGCAGAAATGCGGGATGTTCTTTAGGAAGCTGATAGCTAAGTCATTATACAAAGTATCAGTGAAAGAGCAAGTGTGTAGAACCAAGATCCCAGTTTAAACTACTGCTAGACCCAAGTACTTCACAAGAGGAAAACTTACACTTCCATTGCGGAGTAACAGAAAGCGTTACTAAAGCAACTCTGTTAACAGGAGACCTTTTTTTACATAACTAGACTATTCTAAGCCCTGTGGGAGCAACAAGTTGTATGTGAAGTTCTTTGCTTATTGTTGGTGGGGGTTTTGTTTGTTTTTAAATAAGTGTTCATTTAATCTCCAGTGTGTTCTCAGAGTTTAAGTGCCCAACTCCTTTTTAGAGATCTTTCCAACAGTATCAAGCAGGTTCTCCCACTGAATACTTGTCTTTCATGTATAGGCTGTACAGTTGTCAGAGATGAAGGGTTCATACTGAACATGCTGGGAGAGACACTATATTATATTATTAAAAATATTGATAAACTATGATTAAAATAAATCTCAACTGCCAAAATCTTGTAAAGCCAAAAGTTTTCCTCTTCACATCTCTGTAGATCTGACTGTGAAACTGGCCTCAGCTATCTTTCTTCTGGTTTATGCTCCCATTTCTGTGAAGGGTGACTCTCCCTTTTGGAAGAGGGATGCCAGCAGGCACTGACAGCATGCATGCCTGTACTGGTTTTTGGGACTGTGGCTCAAAGCATAGAGAGGATACACCAACATCTGATATTGTTCTTGTCTGCCTCCAGCAGGGTGGAAGCCAGCATGTCATCAGTACAAAAGGCATCCTCAGTTCTGGAAGACCTAAAGAGACTGATTGTAACAAGTGACTGGGCTCTTGGAGGGCTAGTGGTGATTAGCACCTTCTGTCTTGTTTTTCTTGGTCTCCTCTTATTTGCTGCCATTTTTGGGTGCTGCTCATCTCCAAGGCACAAACAGAGTGGTACATAAACAGCGAAGCTGAGACGCAGTACTTGGAGCCCTGCAGCTAAGCAAGAATCAGCCCAGCTACAACCTGATTCTGTTGCTCATAGAAAGCTTTCTCACCTTCTCTCCCTGCGTGGTTATTTCTCCCCATGCAACTTTCCTATATCAACAGCAATGCACCAATGCCAGCAAGTTGTTCTGCAAGTCTACAGCAAACTCAATACATAAGGTTATCTATATTCAGGAACTGCATGATCAGCCAAATACCAAAGTCAACTCATCTCTGCCTGATTTTCATCTTTCAAGCAAAACCACCGTTTAGAGGTGGTAAATGGTCAGCCACCACTTAAAACTGATAAAGATGTCTTCCGCTGCTCCAGTTACATGCTTGGGTTTTTTTCCATCTTGCAAATGGGCAACAGGAAACTCTGGCTAGCAAAAGCTTTGTCTAAACCTGTTCTCTAAAAGCAGCTTATACCATTGTTCTCCTGTCATAGTCTGACAATAGCCTAAATATACTATGCAAAAACTTGCTTGCCAGTATAAAAGTCTGTCTTTATTTGTTCTTATTTGGAAGCTTGCAAGGTCAGAGTTTCAGGTTTGCTTTCACTGTTTGGATAGTGAATAGAACTGTATTAATTCAAAATGTAAAAAAGAAATGCAATGTGACGTTCCTTTACATAGCATCTTAGTCTCCTGCAAAGTTATGAGCAGGGAAGCCAGTCAGTGGCGCTGCAATATGTGACTCTGGGATGCATACAGCATGTTATACAATAGGAAGAATGTACTGAGCTGGGGGAGGGAAGAAAAAGTATGGGAGACGTGATTTCTAATTAGGTCAGTGATATTCCCTTACAAAAATATCTCTTTTGTGTACCCAGTGAAATCCTATTTCCATTACTATTCATCTGAGCAAAGGAGAATGTTTTCTCTCTGTCCTTGCTCTCAGTTATTGCCTCACTGCTGCAGTGCAACTCTAGAGAAGGTCCTCGCTTATAATAGCAGTCAGGTTCTTTACAGCATGCGTGAAGTGGGAGATGCTGTAAGATGGATACATGGAGCCTAACTCATGTCCTCACTAGGATGCCACTCTGGAATGTCCTGTGACTGCTTCTGGCTTGTGCAAGGTTCGTTCAGTTCAGTTCTTATGGCACTAGTGTCCATTCCAAGAAATGACTGCCACTACTAACTCTACTGATAACCAGCTTAGGAATCAAGGAGAAATGGATACCAAGACAAGGTTTCCTGAGGTCAGCATATAACCAGATAGATATCTGCCTCTCAGATTATACAAAACCCAGACACAAGCAGTCATCTGGCCACTCTTGCTGTGAGCTGGTAACACACACCAGAAGGAGCAGAGCTGCTTAGCCAAGCAAGTGGATCAAACTCTTTTAGCAAGTAGCCTCCTAGTACCTACTTCCCAGAACCACCATGGCTTTGGGCAAAGAAGTGCTCCTTCAAGTGCCCCAGGACTCAATGTTGTGCCATACTTCAGTACAAGCAAGACTTTCCCAGAGCAACCCCATAAAAACCAGGATTTGTTTACCAGACATGACCACAAGGAGAGAACATGCTCACCAAGGCATCAGAAAAGAAGCATATGTTATATTCACACTAAAAAAGTTGCCCTAGACACAGGTGTGAAAAATGAAACAAAATGTAGACTTGAAAGGAAGACACATGTTGATCATTTTCACTTAGTGAACACGTACTGCTCTCCTACTGGCAATATTACAGCTTTGCTGTCTTATCCAGCATAGAATAGCAATTAGTACAATTACAGCTTACAAGTCATGAACTAAACCTGAACACTGCACGTTGTGGTTGCTAGTCTGCATTTAGATTGGGCATGTCCATAATTTGGGCCTGTTTCTGAAACATTCGAAGCGGCATCAGCTCCTTCTAAGGTCAGTAAGAATCACAGATACCTAGTACTTTGCAGAGTGGAGCCCCTGAGATTTAGAGAAACATTAAATCTAAATGCTTCCATCCCATGCTGATTAGGCTGTCTGTTTGTCTCCTTAGAAGAGAGATGATGTAGCGAAGGAAGAAAGAGTCAAAACAAAAGCAAATGCAACTAAGTCAACCAACCCATCATCAAAGATAGAATATAGTAAAATTCATAGCCAGAGGAGTTATAGTTTAACATCACCATGTCACTTGGTCAGGCTCCAAGACCAGCATCTCAGTTAACTCAGAGGTGGAAGTGAGCGAGAGATATCTCAGGGACACCTTCCTCATCCAGACAGCAAAATATCAGGCAATTAATTCAGTATTTTCCTGGGCATGCAAGATCTCAGCTGTAATGGTGCTTCAGAAGGGATAGGGCACGGTTTCCCCAACATTAAACACTTTGAAAGAAGTGCACTTACCCCAGCTCCTCGCAAAAGTTCACAATGGCATCAAAAGCTGTCATCACAGCTTTGTCAGATTCTTTTAAGGTGCCTTTTTTTTCCTGAAAGTAGATGGGGACAATAACTATAGTCTTCAATTTAAATCTAAACAGATAAAGTAACTCTAGTGATGACCAAATCCAACCCTCCTGATCAGTATGGCAAACAGGTACAGACACCACCCTGTCTCTGCTCCACACTTCTGCTCACCCATGCCTCTCCAATAGAGCTGGAGCTGGCAGCCCTTTCCCTTCCTGCTTCATTCCCTTCCGCTATCCCTTGAAAAAGGGCTACAGACAGCTCTAGACCCAGAAAAACTAATTTAATCTTTGCATATTCAGAGGTCACTGCAGGCAAGAGGCAAACCAGATCAGAGCAAAGGTGGATACTATTCTGCAGATCTTACCTGGATGTTAGAGAGCTCCTTCTTAATCAGGAAGCTGACTTGATCCCGGTCATTCCTTGAATAATAGAGGCGGCAGCAGGATGGCTTCCCATCTCTCCCAGCTCTGCCAGACTCTTGGTAATATCCAGCCATTGACTTAGCAATATTCCAATGGGCAACAAATCTGCATGTGATAATGCAACAGGAAACATAAGGCTGCAGGTTTCTCAGATCACTGCATACATGATTGTGGTGTTCATGGACATCAACAACAGTAAAAAAATAGGGCAGCAAAAGCATAAGAAACAGAGGACTTAGCAAACAATTTTGTACACAGAAATTTAAGTCCTCTTAACACATAAGACACAAGGACAGCAGCAGAGCTACAAGAAAACAAATGCATCTGAACAACATGTGAGCAGGTTGTCACCCCAAATGGACGGAAATGAATGGGCACATGAACAACCCAAACATGCATACAATTGTACAGCTATGAAGAGTGAGAATAAGGACATTGATTTAAGGAGTTTCGGAGATTTTACCATAAAATAGACCATTAATTAAAAAGTCCTATATATTTTGTGGAACACAATTGAACATTATAGAACACAATTTGAAATAGTCCATTTTAAAAAGACATTTCTTTGCCAACAAAGTCTGCATGGGGAATTCTGTCTCACCAGGCTCGCTTGTAGATGAGGGCACCCTTTCCAGCCAGCAAATATGACTACAAATAATTACTAAACTGTACATAATCTCTAAAGGAAGGTTTTCAACCCACCACTGCAGGACTGCTTTAAACCTGCTTGTACATGAATATTCAGCAATTCAGCTTTACCTGTGTTGAGAAGATTTTACAGTACAGTAATGCTGCCAATATTTTAAATACCAGTCTGCCTCAAAACCAGCACATCCCAGAGGCAGGTATGATGCATATGGGTGTAGCAAAAGATTAAATGACAAAAGCAAGCAAATATGTTTCTTCAAACACAAACACTCCAGGAACGGGCCAGACAGGAACCATCAGAGCCCTACGCATTTATTCCCCATCAGGAGAAGGAATTGATAAATAATCTCAAGCAAAACTGAATTAGCAGTGAAGAGAAAGGAGTAGATTCCATCAGAAAAAAACACCTCTGTTTTCCCTTTTGTCCAGAATAGTCACCTCCAGAACTTGTCAGACCTGATCTTATTTGATAACATATGCATGAATACTCAGAACTCTGCCAACATAGAGCAAAAGCTAAGCAGCAGTGCCTTGTTGCCTGAGGTTGGGTATAATGTCCTTTAAACTGTTAAAAAACATTCTGTAAAGAGTCATTTTAACTCAATTTCTTGGAAACTAACCGGATTACAAGCATGTTTCAGCTATATTTCACTCTCAGTCAGCCCTATGCATTTCAGTTAGTCTTTGCCTTTTTTAATGACCACTGCACTGAACAGGGCAAAGTGGTTTCAGCAGGTCATTAACTCATGCTGCTATCCTAGGAGACTTCTCATTTCTCTGTTGGGTAACATGCATCAAGCAGTGAAATAGTCTGTCATTGCTATGGGATCCTGTTATCTGTCAGCACAGTGGCACAGACAGAACGATGGCACAGTTATGAACTGATGTAATTGTCTCAATGATGTCCTGCCCCTCTCCCACAGTGTTCAGAGCAATCACTTTATGTGGATTTTAGAGTAAAGATCAGGTCTGTGTGTTGTGTGAGCTGCACCTGAGTGATCCCTTTACTAAGTGATCACAGCTCACAATACTAACTCAGCACAGCTATATTGCTGTGCAGGAATTCTACCACCACAGAGCAATTATGGTGACAGTCAGAAGTCCCAGAGGAACAGCAATTGAAAACATGTGCAAGGTTTCTGTCCTTGGACTACAGCTGTATTTTTTACATGGTTATTGCCATTTGTGAACTATTTTTTTCCCCATTGCATTGCAAAAGGAGATCTCTAAAAACTGGCTCTGACTATTTTAGTAGAGGGTGTATGAATTATTTTAGGTGCCGATTTTCTTCCCACTGCTTTTTAACAGCAACTATTGCACTAAGAGAAGTGAAAGGGACAGCTGTGATTGCATCAAGATGGCTCTTTTTGAAACCCTGGAAGGTGTAGCAAAAAACAAGCATTCCTCCAATTTTCTTGGTTTTGAAGACGACAGGCAAAGAGGAGCTCTGGTGCCTTGTTTTTAATTTCTTTACAAACCACTTCCAGGTTTGTTTTTGCTGCTTTTAAGGTAAAAAAACCTCCAGCTTTGTTTTTGTGGGTTTTAGCAAGTGTTCATCAGGCATTTGAGTCAGATATATCAAGTAACAGAGAGACTGAGGCTTTCCCTTCCCACTGCTCAGGTTTCAGGCTCTGGTGGTGCATAACACTCAGCCTCACACACCTAACATTTGCTTTGTCTACTCCCATTCCAAAACTGATGGTTGCAACAATAACAGGGATCTTCTCCTCCATCCATTCATTCTGGATTGAAGTCCTGTCAGCTGCCTTGAGTCCTGGGAAGGGAAAAAGAGGGAAGGAAACAACAACAACAAAAAAGAAAAGAAACGAGGATTTTCGTCCTCCCTCCATTGCCCCATTGCAAGCCAACCCCCTCACTAAAACTGACTGATGTACACACTCCTCTCTGCCCATGTTTAAATTGGCCTGCAATCAAGCAGAAGTCAGCAGCAGCTGTTTCTATTCCAAAGAGAAGAATTCAGATCCCTCCTGGGACAAAAGCAGTTGTTATATTTAGGCCATGCAAGATCCAACAAAACCAACAGTTCTAGAGTGAGGGGAATGCTATTCTGTTGAAGGCCCCACACTTACCTCACAGACCTGACGCATGAGCATCAGACACATTGCAGACCATGCCTAGAAAGCTGTTTTCTAAGTAGCCCCGACCCAGGCCTTAAAGATGGTACAGTTCAGTTTTACAAGCTACTGAGAGATGCAGATGCAGCTTCCAGTACCTGCATGATATGCCTTGGCTTTCACTCCTCGGTAGCTCAATTCAATAGCCAGCTGGTCACACACATCCCTCATCCTGCAGTACACAATGCCACAACCAGAGTACACCTGGGCGGACAGGAGAGGAAGTCCATGACACTGAAGCCAATCAACAAAGCTGCAGTCATTAGTATGGTGGAGGCAGGAGGGATGCCTAAAGCTCATCTTTTCTCCAAGCTGATTCCCTAGCAATTCAAAGATACTGTTGCAGCGCAAAAGTAAATCAGACATAAAAGAGAGTTTCCTTACAAGTCCTACAAGGCCTGACATCCACAAATATGGTCCCCCCGTCCTCTCCCAGAGGGCACAAGGCAAGAAGCAGTCTCCCTCTGCCTTACAGATAAACTCAGGTGCAGAGGCTGTAACTGAGTTGCTGAGAGTTATTTTGGGAATTAGTGTTAGAGCAGGAAACTCAATGCAACGCTCCAAATGTTTCTGTTCACGCTTGCCACACTAGAAGAGCAGAATACAATCAAACATACAATGATCACCTGGGACATGGGAAAGCAAGACAGAAATGTTAGTCGCATATTCCTAATCCATTTTCTTCTAGACCAACCCCTTTCTGAGGACACCTCTGAAAGGAACGCAGCCTTCACATTCTACCTATTTTAGAGGAACTAAAACACATACGTGAGCACTTTCCTTCCAGGGACCTCCTCCTTCTCTGCCACAGACCTGTCGGGGCCATACCAACCACTGGAAGGTCAGTGACCATTAAGGTAGATTTTGTTCAGTTTAGCCTTCTTCCCCAAATGTAAAACGTACCCCAGTGGTGTTCTTCACTTCAAGCGCCTTCAGACAGAAATCCTTCAAGTTGGCATATGGATCAGTCAAGAGCTCTTTGAACTGCACATCATAGAACAAGTTAGATCTGAAGCAAGGAGTCTTAAATGTGGAAAGTGGTTGCTTTAGCTTAAGCGCTGCCACGATGTCCTCCTGGACCTGCTTCGTGGCAGTGGCAGTCAGGGCAACACATGGTGTATTGGGTATGCGAGTGCGCAAGGTGCCCAGCCGTAGGTAGTCAGGTCGGAAGTCATGTCCCCACTGGGAGACGCAGTGTGCTTCATCAATTACCAGGTAGGACAAGAGGTTTCGGGACACCAGAGAGTTCAGTGTAGGTTGGAAGGAAGAGGCGGCTGCCATCTCTGGGGTGATGTACAGGAGCTTTACTTGGGGCTTCTCACTTGCTAAGTCAGCCAGGATGGTCTTCTTTTCCTGGGCAGAAAGCTTGGAGTTCAGAGAGCAGGCTTTGATCTTCAGAGCCAGCAAGTGATCCACTTGATCCTAGAGTAAATACAAAATCAGAATTAAATGAAAAGCAAATGGGTATAAAGAAAGTCACCATCATCAAGAAAGACTACTGGGAGATCCAGGTGAGGCCCCAACTTCCACCTCCAGGATCAGGTCTCAGGACAACATACGCCTATAGCCTGGGTATTTAGAACTTCAACTCTAGATGCCTTTATCTTCAACTGTGAGCATATCCATCCAGCTCTAACATCCAACTGCGTTTTTGTGCATCCATTCACTTTAAGACAGTCTTTTTGCTGCTAGGGAACACCAGCAGGATCTGTGCAAAATAACTCATCATAGCCACAGTGAGCTGAAACAAGCCACCAGCGCATCTCAGGATTTACACAATCAAGTTGTCACAGATGGAAAATTAATACTGCCACCCTATAATAATGGAGTGCATTTCATTCCAAAATAGCTAAAGGATGTTCTAAACACAGCTGAGATAGGACAAAATAAAAGAATCATGCAAATTGCCACTGCAACAGAACCAAGTCTGGATGAGGATCATGCTATGAAAACCAAGAAGAAAACATGGCATCACATCCAGATACATCCAGATGAACCCTGGGTGTACAGATTCACCTCCCTATCCCTACACTGAGCTGTTCACCTGCACTTGACTGGCACGTAACATTTCAGAAGATATGAATAGTCCTGAAAAATGGATATCTCATTATTTCACTCAATAACTGGTTTCAGTGATTGATTTAATATCCACTGTTTTCTGTTCACAAAGTCAACTCTCAGCCTTCCCTATAATAAACTACACAGGCTAAGCTCTTGAAGTTTGGCTACACCGAAATAGATCATGATCATTTTGGGCACAGCCACCCCATCTCAGGACTGGATGAGGAGACCTCCGAAGGTTCACGCCAGCTCTGTTTCCCAAGACTCATTGAGCCCATCTCAGCCTGTTTGTCACTCTGATACATTCTGCTTCACCTGCAAATCTTACAGTGGTAACTTTTTTTAACCTCCATTTCACTGATAAAATATTGCCTGTGCTGGCGCTTAATTAGAAATCCTCTCACTTGGAACAAATTTACTATTTATAACACCTTTCTGAGATGCATCACCAAGCCTGCCTTTAATTCTTACAATGTATTACATTAAGACTGTAAAGTAGTTAAAAAAAAACACCACAAAAACCAAAACAGCAGCCTACAACACCAGATATCATGCAGTGTTAATCAGATGCTTTACAGAAGTCTAAGAAATTCTACAGCTGCTCTTACAGGGAGGTTTTTCTCCCAACTGGTGATGAAACAGTAGAAAAGGCAAAATACAGAAAAAAAAAGTCTCACAAATCAAAGTGCTCAAGGAGCAGCTCTGCTACACCAGCTTCTTCCCAAGACAGAAAGACTGACTGCAACAAAAAAGACATTTTGATGCAGAACAAATTATGCCTTCAAAGGCAACTTCATCAATCCCGGAGTTATTACTTTATAGGTAAAATGGCAGTTTTCTTTTGGAGTAAGATCCAGTTTGGTCCATTTGAGGTACTCTGCTGCTTCTGTGTAGCGCACTGGAGGTAAAAAACAACTGGAGAAAATGGAGAAAGGCTCCATTATAAAAACCACCAGGTTATCATTAAAGAAGAAAAACCTCCTTTTAGAGGACTGCATAGTATCATACCAGAGTTACTCTGCTCTGCAGCTAAGTTGCAGTCTCTTCACCTATCACCAGGGTAAGGAAAAAAACCCGAGACATCAAGATGAGAATCCAGAGGCAGGCCAACAGCAGAGACTCGTGGACAGAAAGACAAGAGGCAGCTGTGCCTCCAGAGTCTCCCGACCCCCTTCACTGACTGCTTTTCCACAGCTAACAGGAGACAGTTACCTGAATCAGTGCAATCAGAGGTGAAATGACAATGGTGATGCCCACTGCCAGAACTGCAGGAAGCTGGTAGCACAAGGATTTCCCTGCCCCTGTGGGCATGCATACAAAGACATCCTTCTCGCCTGCAAAGACAACAGAAGAAAGCTCAAGGCTACTGAGTGGTGGTGAGTTCCCAGGGCTCTGACTGGAGGGGTGGGCAGAAAGGCTTGTAATCTGTGAGGAACAGCATGTGTGTGCATGTACCGTGTGGCATACCAACAAAAGACACTTCATTTTAGGTTCTAAAAGCATAGCAATACTTTGCATGCCTGCAATGGTTACCTTCAAAGAATCTCTGATTGCTTTGTAAACATTTAGAAACAGCCTTACAAAAGTACCAGCAGATACACAGAAACCAAAGTAAAGAGAAGTTAAACAAGTTATGCTAATTCTCTTCCAGACGAGCTGCTTTCATTCATCTTACAGACCTCCAGTTACCAAATTACCAGCCCCATGACAGATCTTTTCCACATCCTCCTAAAGCTTACCCCAGAAAGGTACCTCATAAGAAATAATGGTTGGAAATCTCTAACCATGTAGATAATATCATGCAGTTAGCAACTGTCACTGTGCTAAGCAGTATCCACTTCAAGTCAGGGAGATGCCAGCACATGCAATGTTAACAAGCAGAGACACCCTGCTGACAGAACCACTTTTGGCTGGTCTGTTGTCAATAGCACGTCTGTATGGCTCCTGGCGACAGAAGAAAATTGTAACTATATCCCGAGTGCTGAGTCTGACACTGTTTCTGATTCACATCGTCAGACCTGCCAGGGGAGCTGACAGTTCGCAGCTTGTATGTGTGAGCTGCCTGTCCAACCAACAGCGGTATGTTGGTGGATACGTTAACACCAGCAAAATCATATTTCTGATAATGGCCACATGATTCAGAGAACAGATATAAACTATGCCAGGAAATCAAGTGTTCTACTGATATCATCTCTGTCTAACACCATCTACAACAAGGACAGGTTTACTCTGAAAATGTCTAAATATAAACAGTTTTACTCTAAAAATATATAAACAGTTTTGACCTCATCTGACCACAAACATGCTGGCAGATGCCTCCAGTGGAGATACCAGCAAGACTGTACTGTAAGGTTTCCTATTTTCTGGTTGATGCACTAGTGAGGTTACAAAACAAATGCAAAGGGGAACAGTCAGGGCAAAACTGAGCTCAGAGAGCTTATGCGCAGCATGTAATTGTGCTCCTGTGCCACTGGAATGATCTCAGAGCAGAGGAGGCCTAGGAGGGCTTGGAGGGCCAGGTGGTCCTGCCTAGTCCAGGTGATGTGTCTCCTCAAAACAGGCACGATACCAACTCCTGCAGTACCACCCTCACAGGAAGATGGAAAACCAGATGTGTTTCACATCTTTCCAATGCTGAGCCTCACCTCCTGCCACAGTCATGGTCGCGCTTTCCTGCAGGGAAGTCTTGAAGGACTCAAATCCAAAGACCTTTCGCAGTGTTTTCCGGACCCTGCCTTCCAGGCCCGGGGGAGCCTTGCCGCTCATCTTAGAGAAGCTGTGAACAGTGACAGGAACCAGCGCTAAACCCAAATGCTGCCCCTGTCTCGTTGCCACCTGTGCGATCTCCCCCATGGCTGCCCTGCCAGGCTCCCCCCCTTTTTTTAGCCCCCCCCCTCCCCCCCGCAAGATGCTACCCAGGCCCCCTCACTGGAGGGGACCCCAATATCGCTTATTCTGGGACACTCCCCCGCTGAGACCTCCCCATGGGGCACGGGCCGGGCACAGCTGAGGGGAGGCCATAGCGCTGGGGGGGCCTCACTGCCCCCCAAACCCGCCCGCACCTCAACCACACCCCCCTCCCCAGGCGGGCTGTGTCCTTCCGCCGCCTCGTGTCCCGCCCCAGCCGTACCCCTCCTCGCCCCGACCCCCACCCTCCCGCACTTGGTCAGGGTCCGGCAGGTACTGTGGCGGCGCCGCGCGATGACGTGTATGCAGCTCTTAAAGGGCCAGCCCCCACTATAAACAGGCCGCACACCTTTTATCCCTCCTTTCCCTCGCCCATGGAAACCCTGCTCCGCCTCGCTGAGGGGTTTTCTTCTCTCGTCGTGCGCGGACGCCGGAGCTCTCCCTGTTTAAAGTGAGCCCGCTCAAGGCGGAAGAAGGAGGGTGGCGTTGCTATGGTGACTGCGCCCCGTACGTCATCTCCGCGCGCCGGAAGTCCGCCGTGGTGGAGGCGGAAGATGGCGGCAGCGAAGCGGAGCGTCCTCTCCTCGTTGGCGGTTTATGCCGAGGATTCGGACCCGGAATCGGACAGCGAGGCCGGGACGGCGGGAAGCGATGGGGGAGCGGCCACGGGTGAGGGCAGGGAGGGGGCTGGGGAAGGTGGTGGCCCGGCCCGCTCCGCTCCGCTGCCTTCCCCTCTGTGAGGGGAAGGCCCCGCTCGTTGCCATCTCGTCTTTCCCCATGGTTTTCTTTTTCCCTTCCTCTTTAGGAGAGAAAGGAGGTCTGGTCTCGGTTGGGTACGGAGACGACGACTTCACCCGCCTGGATGGGGACGAGGACGGATATGAAGAAGAGGATGATGAGAACAGCAGGCAGTCAGTAAGTACCTCTCTACTTTAGAATTTGCCCTGATCCCTTTCACGTGTTGCAGAGGCTTTTCTCTCTCCAAGGGAAGCCCCTGACCGGCAACCCAAGCTGGAACCTGGAATATCTGACTCCTGGTGTGGGTTCTAGTACTCTCCAAATACTTCTTCTCACTCTGTTTTCAAGCAGAAAGCTTTTCCCTTGAAACCCATCAGCAGCTTGACACAGCTCGTGTTGCTTGTTACTAACTGTGTTGATGCCATTTGACTTTTATGGGAAAAAGTCTGGTACAAGTCAACAGCCACGCTAAACGAAAATTATTCTTTAAGCGTAGTTGATGTATATGAGAACCTTGTAAAAGGAACATGCTGTTGCATGGTCAGCTGGAGGATTAAAAAGAGTAATGTTCTGTGATGTCTTAAATTATTCTTTTCTGTATAACTGAACCCACTCACTGCATCAGGTTATCTTGATGTAACAGTGTCCTGTCTAGATGTGAGTGGCTTTTGTTTGTCATAGGTGCATGGCATGTGTAAAACATAACCTAAATATCGAGATAATTGGTAACATTGTGAGACATGGCATGTAGCTCACTGCCTCTGAGTGCAGCTGTAATACACAAAAAGATATATAGTTCTGTCATGTGTCTGTAAGAGCAAAACAATAAGTTTTGGGGGAGTGGGGAGGGAGGTTCTTGTTTCTTTCTCATCAACCTCTTGCATACACAAAGAATGTGTTATCTTGTTAAGATTGTGTATTAATATTGTGTTATAACACATTAAGAATGTGTTATCTTGTTGCTGTTCTAGTTTCTTTGGCTACACAGTAAAGAAAAGAAATAGGGCTATGTTACTATAACCTTTCCTCATTGAAATCTATTTTGTGTGCATTAGGTCAGTCTCTTATGAGACACTCACTGGTTCTGCCATCTGTTTTCCCAAGTAGCAGACAAGAAATTTGTCTGTCTCTTGTTCTTGCTTTTGGTTTTGTTCTGTTGCTAACTGGAGAGGGTGCAAGCAGTAGCATCCAGGGTCTGCTCCTGGCATCTGGCTAAGCAAAGTAGTGAAGCTTTTTTACTGCTTTAGTAATTCTTCTTTTTATATCCAGACCTTCTAGACCCCCTTCAATGAGATCTCTTTAGTTTAAAGAAAGTGGTAGGTGTAATCCAGATGCTTGTCAAGATCAGCCGTGCTTAGTTAGCATGGACAAATGGGCAGGTAAATGGAGTAGCCTTTATTGCATGCACAATTTTCAGTGCAGGCTGCACCTGTCCATCATCTGGGAGGTGCAAGTTGCTGTTCAAGTAATGGCACTCGATCGAGTCAGTCTGGTGTCAGCAAGTAGGTCTTGCATATATTTGGAGTTACTGCACAGATGTGCACAAGTTACACAAACTGCCTTCTCTCCAGTCTTATTGCAGAAGAGTGATGCTTGGTTTTTTGCATTAAGTATTCTTTGACCAGAATCAAGAGCTTCCTTGATATTGCTTGTGCTAGCAGCTTGTGTTGGTTATGAGTTGTTTTTAGAAAGCAGTGTGAGTTGGACTCATGTTGTCCTGGGCTTTTATCTAAACAACTCTGTGTTTATATTATCTACCTTAATGGTGCCTGAAAAGCCTCTGTCTTTTCAAAGGCAGTTCTCAGTAATGCTTCTTTGTTTGTTGATGTTTTTTCAGTGACATCCCCTGCTAGGTTAGGCAGTTTTGGGAGCTGTTTCAGTTACCTGTCTGTGACATGAATGATTCAACCCATTGTTGCTTTCTTGAAAATTACTTTTATTTTTATAGTATCGGTGGGACTGTAGAGGGGAGAGGAATCTCATTTGTGATAAACACCAAGTTACTTGGTACTATGGTTCTTTTCCAGTTAAAAACTTACTGTTATTAAACTTTGACAGTTAAGACTGAATTATTGGCATATGTGCATGTTTCAGAAAGGTAAGCTGGAGAGCAGCTGAAGTGAAGGAGCTTGATATCTCACTTCTGTGGGATATGCATGTTAATTCAGGCAATTAAAACTTACTGACATTATTGTGTGGTATTCTCTAGCTTGCCTTGCCAGAACTTGCTTGTGTGCTAATACTCTGAGGTGGGCATTTCATTGTAAACTCTTCCTTTCAGTTGCATGTAATCATCTCACTTCTTTTTTGTTTTTCTTTTTGAAGCTGAAACACCAAGTTCTTGTTTTGGGGCCAAAGTTGAAATTTGGTGAAGTTTGGAGGAAAAAACATTCTGCTGAGTTGTGTGAGCATGAAAAACATTTTCTGCTCCTCAAACTTGTTTTGAACCCAGAATATGTATTTATGCCTAGAAACATAGATAACTCTAGGATCCCCAGTGAAGTAGCTCATAGGAGAGTGGAACAGTAGGCTTATCTACCAGTTGGGACCAGAGCTGGAGCTTATTCCTCGTGTGGTGTAGAATTTTACACAAGGCTGAGTTCAGTATTTTAAGCTCTGACAGGGCAGAAGTTTGCCCAGTTCTTTGGTTTATTTCTGGGTAGAAATAAAAACCGAATGGAGTCTGTTACCAAAAACAGTGAAATTTGTCAGTCGTTCCCTTCTGTGCAAGTTCACGTCATCTGCAAAAGAGGCTACGAGACCACTACACAAAAAGAAAGATGCGGTGTCTGCTGGCATCACTGGATCTTTGGAACTTGGTGCTAGGCCAGAGCCTCACCAAGCCTGCATGTTTGGTTGGATGGCAGGCCAGCTGTGTGTCCTCTGTGTGTTGCTGATATGTGCTTGGGAGTATAATAGGTCCTGCAAATGCTGCTTTTTCTGTAAGTACGGCTAAATGGGGACAAGTGCAAAAAGCTCCCCTGCCAACCGGAAGGGACAGAGTTATCAAATGACAAATGCTTTTTTCCCAGTTCTGTTGCTTCTTATTGTCTAGTTCTGAGCATTCAGGAGCTGCATGAGTTTTGCAGGGGCCATCTGCTACTGAGTGATGCTTTTGCCTAAAAAAAAAAAAAAAAAAAAAAACCACCCCAAACACTTCTTTCCCTGACTGTAGGACTTGTTTTCTGGTTATGAGTGGGTGGGGCAAAGCTACCTTCCATGGAAAGGGTCTTGGACTACTGCTGGGTTGCTGAATGCAAGCCCTTTGCTGTAAGTGCAGTTACTTGCCAAGCCTGCTCTTTAAGCTTAATCATGTAAATTCTTGTCTTGTAGGAAGATGACGATTCAGAGACTGAAAAACCTGAGGCTGGTGACCTAAAGGTATTTGGAAGTGTGGTATGGTGGTGGGAGGGAAGTTCAGTACAAGAGGAATAAGTCTTAACAGCATGGCTGTGTTTGTTTGTGATCTTCCATAGCTAGTTTCATACTTCCCTTTTTGTAGCTGTAACGTGGGTTTTCTTGCTTTAGTTCTGGCTTCTGCCAAAGGTAGTTAACCAGTTAGGCTACAGGCTGAGTTATGATCCAAGATCTGCATTCATGGACTTAGTCATCGTTTACGTTAGATCTGAG
Organism: Pelecanus crispus; assembly: GCF_030463565.1. NCBI lineage: Eukaryota > Metazoa > Chordata > Aves > Pelecaniformes > Pelecanidae > Pelecanus > Pelecanus crispus. The sequence continues at coordinate 21,177,886 of NC_134654.1, read as the reverse complement.
GTAGGTTTTCTGACAGCATCTCACCTATTTTGCAGGGCTCTGGGAGATGTAGTCTTCAGTACAGAATTCTCTTATGACTAGTGTTAGTTGGAATACTTTCTTCGTTGTGGTGGTTTAATCCCACCCAGCAACTAAACACGCTACCGCTTGCTCACTCCCCCCTGTGGGATGGGGAAGAGAATCAGAAGGGTAAGAGTGAGAAAACTTGTGGGTTGAGATAAGACAGTTAAATAGGGAAAGCAGGGCTCCATCACGCATAATGGTTATAGGAAGACAAATGCCATCACTCTGAATGTCCCCCCCTTACTTCTTCTTCCCCCAGCTTTATATGCTGAGCATGATGTCGTATGGTATGGGATATCCCTTTGGTCAGCTGGGGTCAGCTCTCCTGGCTGTGTCCCCTCCTAACTTCTTGTGCACCCCCATCCTACTTACTGGTGGGGTGGGGTGAGAAGCAGAAAAGGCCTTGACTCTTAGTTACTGCTGAGCAGTGCTTACACAAACATCCTTGTATTAACACTGTTTCCAGCACAAATCCAAAACATAGCCGCATACTAGCTACTATGAAGAAAATTAACTCTATCCCAGCCAAAACCAGCACATTCGTTTAGTACAACTTAATGAATAAATGGTCTTATGCTCCTAGAGGTCATGAGATGTGTCAAAATCAATTCAGTTGTCTCCAGCTCTCTTTCTGTCCTCCTGAATGAAGCTGTTTTGTAAAGGTTGCATTTAAAATTAAAAAAGTGAAATAAGATCCCCAGATGATAACTATCATAAATAGTTGAAGTTGCCTTTATCGTGGGATTACATCTTGTTTCTGCTGAACAATAGGTGTTTAACAGCACAGAGAAACATACATCAGGCTAAAAGCTGGAAGACAGACAAAAGGCCTAAAGCTTCCATTTGAAGCTTTATAGACAACTGTGCTCAAATTTCTGTGTTAGTTCAATCCCCCATGCAATATAAGCAGTGTTGTGGGATGCTGAGTGAACGACAATTGCAAGGGCCTTTATTTTATCCAGTAGTCCTCAAGGATGCAGACAGTCTCTAAGTTCTGCTAAGGAAACCAGAGGACTGTGCTACAAACTGAAATTCTTCAGAGCATTTGGATTAGTGTAGGACAAGAAAGGCAGATGAATGTGTTTAGCTATTCTGCTTAAATGAGTTTTATAGTGGCACCTTCTTCCAGTATCCACAGAATTTTTTATGGGTTTATAGTGTTACACTGTTGAAAATCTTGGCAGCTCTACTGCAGCTGTAGTCTCTCGCATCAGTGTGTGAAATATCGTTACTGCCTTTGGCATACAGGTAGGAGGCACTTGGAAATGGAATGTACTGTCTCCTTTCCTTGTTGTAAGAAAAATAAATTATCTTTTTTTGGAAGAGAGGAAAACGTAATCTCTCACTGTTATCCTTTTTCTACGTCTAGATTTTTGCTATTGTGGCTGTTAAGCATGCTAGGAAGATGTTTCTGTAAAAACTGCTGGATTCAAATGTGTACTGTGAAAGAAGAATAGATGGGTTTTCCTGAAAAGAGAAATTTGGTGGGCATCACCGCAACCTCGGTAGTAGGGCCCTGGTGCAATTATGCATTTCTGTCTCCTGTACAAGGGCTCTAGGACTTCAGGGCAATGGAGAAAAGATCTGGCAAAGAGAGAAAGAACAAAATTGGACTGTAGTAGCTGTTGTCTGAGTAATGATGCATTACAGAAATTTTACCACGGAATTGTGTGGCTACTGCTTCAGTTATGCTGCTGATGTTTTATGTTGTCTTGTTTAAAAAGCCTCTTGAGTTCTATGTGCTGCTGTCTAGGTGCATTTTGCCCCTCTGAAGAAGAGCTACACATGGTCACGGAGCAGTGTTTCGGCTTCAGTGGGGAAGCACAGAAACACTGCATGCATTAAAAACATTTGGTACCTCGGGTACACTCTGCGGTAGGAGCTCTGCAAGAACTGAAGATGTAAATTAAATTTAAACTTTTTTAAAAAAAAGGTAAAATGTAATTCCTGCTATCCTAGCATGGCATGAAAGGTGAGGATTTGAGAAGAATAGCAGGGAGGCAAATCTGAACTTCAGCAGTTTCAGACTTCTATGTCATCCTTAATAGATGTCTTCATACATAAATGAAAAAGGGAATAGCCTCGTCTGGCCTTTTGGTTGTTTTTTTGAATTCTGGCTACACAGCCAGCTGGCACTCGGGGTAGAGGTAGAAGCACACCTTTACTACACAGCATACTGCAAGGCAGCCCAGTGCTGTGCTGGTAATAGAGCAGGCATGTTGCTGTACGGCATTCTGTGGGGCACTGATGGAGTTGCACTAGCCATGCTGTTAAGAAATTCACTCGGGATGGGGGGAGATGGAACATCATTGTAAAAGTAGTTTTACTTGGAGCAGTTGTGAATGTTTCCTATCCCCCTTTTCCACCAAGTGGCAGTGTTCTCGTTCTTCCTCATTGCTCTGAGCTTGCAATATCTATGACAAATAGTTAGTAAGACTTGTAGTTACTGTAAATCTGAAGCGTGGCAAAAAGTGAGGCACTTGATTATAACTTGCTAACACTTCTGGATAACTATCTGGATAACTATTTTGTTTTGTCCCAGCTGAGTGCTGTAGTTGTTCTTGCTCTATCAATTTCATTGTAAGACATCGCAGACCTGGAAACATGTTTAAATAGATATCACGGGCTCTTTATATATGTCTAGGGCTTTTCCAGGGTCTGAATCTGACTGTATGCAGAAGGTAAATCGTTTAAAAATGCATGAATGAGGCAAAACCATTGCAATTCATCAGTTAATTGTAGTCTTTTCAAGCCCTGAATATACATTCAGCATTTTTTTAGTGTTTGCCTCTATATACCTATGGTGAATGAGCTACTTTGAGATTATGTCTTGAATAATTGACCAGGACACTTGAGCCAGGTTGTGTGGAGGAGTTCCCTTGTTGCTGCTGCATCCTGTGATTTGGCTTCATTCTGCGCTGGATAGCACCAGACACAAAACCTCCAGAAGGTTCTGTTGGTGTCATTTGTGGGTATAGACTGAGAAGACTGAAAGTGGGGAATGATATACAAACTGTCTGGTAGGGTGATGGTGGGGCAAGTGGAATTTGGAGTCTGCCTCAAATAGTCCCAGTGGGGAGATGGTTTTCTACCCCACCCTATGGTGTTTATCTAAGGTTTTTGTCTTGATTCCAGGGAGTATGCCCTTGTTGATCTTGATCAATCATCTGAAAGTGTTCTTCCTGAGCAGACTTCTGGCCCATAGGATTCTCTGTTCTGAGCACCTGTGAAGCAGTCCCAAAGGCTGTGTGCTTGCAGCAGAAAGCAGAATGCTCCTCTTTAAGTAGGAAAGTCAGATACCTGGCATTCTGTAACTGCATTTTGAAGTCCTTCAGGGACTCATGGAAAATGGGAGATTAAAATCTAGGTAAAACTAATTGCTTTTCCAAATTTCACTCTGGGAGGATGTGCTCAGGCTCTGGAGCAGGACGTATTTGTTAGTGACCAAAATCACTTTGGGGTCCCTGGTTTTAAGTGAGCAGTCACCAGTTGTAAACAAGCAGCTGTCTTAAAAGCACTTCAGAAACAAAGCCTTCTGCTTAACAGGGAAAAGAAATGGTCAACAGAAGCTGTTGGCAAAGGTGTGGTGTTAAAGATGGAATTCCACAGTCTGGATAGGTTCTTTTTGTCTTTTCCTCAGATAATGAAGCTGTGGGTACAAAACAAAGGACATTGTGGAAATGGGTGTGAAATTTGGTGTTCTGCTGGCATTGGTTTGGAATGATGAGGGTTAATAGGCTGTGCAGTGAGTGCAAGTTGCTTGGGCTCTTGCCAGCAGCTGGCTGTGATTACAGCCTTGATGCAGTAACAAGATACAAGCCTTCAGAGCTGACTAAATGGACCAGCCCTGCAGGAAGAAGGAAGATGAACCTTAAATGAAATATTGACCTTGTGTTCCAAGTTTTACCTGAGGTATTCTGTACTTCATATTGTAGGGCTGGATGAATAACAGGTTGCAAGTGTTGATCAAGGACAGAGTCCAGCCCTGCAGCTTGGCTTGCTTGAGTTTTTACAGGGGGAAATCATTAACTCTTGAGCCTTGATTGTGGTATCAGGACTAGCCAGTGCAGGAAAGTTGATAAATATTGCCACTCCCTTGGCAAGTGAATGACTGACACATGGTAACAGTTTTTCAAAGCAGGTGGCTACTTTGATGTTTTCCTTTTCTGGTTTTAAGGGTCCCCTCTGCATCCTTATGGTGGTGTACGGAGAGGCAGCCAAACTGGGATCTAGCAGAAGGGTGTCAAATTTTCAGAGGAATACTATGTTTCCAAGCCTGTCTAAGTACCACCTCTTGACACTCATCAACTCTTCATTATGTTTAGCTCTTATTGATCCGGCATATGGGTAAAGTAATTTTATTGTGTTATCATGCATAGGTGTGTACTCATACTTAGGTAGAGGCTTTTGATTACAATGGTTTTTTATCTTGCCTGCCCATTAACCTGTTTGTTTAAATACCATTATCTGGATTTAAAGTAAAAGTGGTAAGTGCTGAGAACCAGTAAATGGGTGTGTGTGCAGTAATGTAATCCCTGTAATTAACTCTTATTTTGATAATGCATATTAATTTTTCTGAATTCAATTCTGAATTTGGCAGTGGCAAATTATGAAGCTTGCTTAGGAAATACCAGCCCTTGATGCTTTCAGTTGTTGAGAGGTAGTCTTAAAAATTCTACTTAGAATATGTTAAAGGTCATATAACTGAAGAACACGCATAAAAACTGCTGTTCCACCCCAAACCAGCGCACTCTGTGATGGCTGAAGTGGCTGTGTGTTAGTCTTGCAGTTGCTGGATCTGGTAGGATATAACTGGTTTGTGTGTTGTAGAAAGGCACTCCCAATGTCTCATCAGAAACAAAAAAAAATTCGTTATGTTCTCTTTCCCCCCCCTCCCCCCGCCATCCTCCCCCCTTGGCTTTTTGATGCTATCTGCGTTAATATTGGCCTCTGATGGGCAGAAATGGCAAAAGAGCAGCTGTATCTTAAAAATGGCCTTGTGTTATGCATGGCTGTGCTGTGTACCTCTTTGTAAACGTTTTCAAAGTGTGAACTGTGTGGTTTCTAGAGCTAGGGTTAAGGTTAGATCTCAAGTGGTTTGTTTCCCACTCGTTCCTTTGCCTGTGAGCACAGCCTGAAGGTGCCAGTGATAAGCGCTGCAGTCTCAGATTCATCTTTTTCTGTATTCTAGCTTCCTTTTGATACAGTTGTGTAAAATGCTGCCTGTGCTTCCAGCTCTACGTATTTTTCCCCTTGTTTTAGGTTTGGCGCAGTGTTTTCCAGCATTCTGTTGAGGGAACCAGAGAGTTTGGCAGTTTAGCAGTCAGCATTACATGCAGAGAGCCTTTAGGGGGAGTGGAGTTAACTCAGCTTCTAACGCTGTCCTCTGCACTATTACAGTGAGTGCTCAAACATTAAAACAGCTGATACCTAGTTCTCATTTTTTAACTAGGTGGTTGACCATAGTTATTGCCAGAGAATATCAGTTGGGGTTAAACAGTTTTGCATGCAGGAAACAAAACAGCATTTGGCATCTTTGATTATTTTGCCCCTTGCCCCACGTACTTCTGTGTCTCCAGCTCTGTTTGCCTGAGAGGGAGATAGATCACAGCGTTGTTGATCTCTGAAACTGGCTTACCTACTTTAGAGCTGCTGGCTTCAATCCAGCTCTTGAGCTGTTTGGAAGATGAGACATGTCCATGGACATGCTTGTTCCTTCCTCCCCGCCAGGCATACATGCTGCGGCAGACTCTTCACTCCCTGCAGTACTAAATACCACAGATTATTGACACAGGTGTGGCTTGCCTTTCTCCAAAGGAAGAGCCAGGCTTTTTCTGTTTGTCTTTAAACTTGAAGAAAAGTCCTTTCTGAAGCTGCTTCCCCTTGCATATTTCACCTGATAAAGGTCTAAGTTCTTCAAGTCCAGTTCTGTTGCTGCAATTATTTCTGTCTGCTGTACTGAAATAGGCTGTTCTGAATTTGCATGTCAGTGCATGTCAGAGTGAGAGTCTGAACAGTCAGCACAGATGGAGGATTGCCTCAAATACCAAAAATCTGAAAATACCTTCTTCCAGCTTCCCCATTCTGGGTACAGAAGGACAAAAATCTGCAAAAACTCTGTGGGATCCATTCATGGAGGAGCACATATCCCAGTGAGGATGCTTGCTTTTACACTTTGCCTCTACTCCAAACCATGAAGAAGAATTTTTAGCACTACGTGCTAAGAAAGAAAGCTTGTGCGAGAAGTTAATTTTGTCAGCTCTCCTGAGCCTTTCCTTTGCTGCCGTGAGGTTTAAGATTTCTCACAGCCCAGCTTCACCTTCTACTAGATTCTGCACTGCAACAATCTGTAAAAAATCCAAAATCATCAGAGTAGCTTGACACCTCAAGCCCTGTCATGTGGTGCTGATATTTCACCTCTGAATTCCTGTTTCACTATAGGAAGCAAAAGTGACTTGAAGGAAGAATTTATGGGCTCTGCAGAGCAAGGCATGTCTCTGCAGACCGTGGTGGCTTCAGGTGGAGACTGCTGGGAGCTGTGCTACTGGCTTCGCTCAAAAGTGTGGCAGCTGTTAACTGTTGGTGTGCTGCCATGGGCTGTGCAATCTTCTGTGCAGGCTGTTTTGCACATTTACACCACTGCGCCCTGGTTGGTGTCTGTGCTGTGGAGAGGCTGTACTTTGTGGTCTTGTAAAGCACATGCACAGCGTGATCTCAAATGCTAAACTTGGAGGGCCCCTAGCATCAGAGGGGGAGGAGGAGGCAGCCAACGGAAGCAGGTAGCTTTGGGACCAGGGTGCAGCTGTAAGGCAGATGTTATTAACTGTACCTCCACTTGGAAAGCGAGAGTTCTGGCACACAGTTCCTTGACTGGAAGTTACTTCTAACAAATAATCTTTGTCAAATATTGAGATAGCATATGTCAGGTGAACGAAATCAAGTCTCAAAGAAGCTATTTAAAGGCTTTTATGCTATGAATGCTTCCCTTCTAAAGCATTTCCTCACTGAAATGTTTTACCAGATCTTGGTTAGGTTTTCTGCTGTTTTTTCAATGAAACTGAAATGAAATGAAGGTGGATTTTTAGACTTAATTTAGCTTAAAAAGTAAAAAGGCAGTGTCAGCTACACACATGCTTTGTTTTGATAAGATGCTTAAGGAATGTCTCAGGAGTTGACTCTTTCCTGACTTGTTCTTCCTTCCCCTTTTGTCTGTGACAATAGTATCTCAAAATAGGTAGGTTTATACAGGCTGGACATAAGTGTCACTGAAGGTTGGATGTATCGGGTTTTTTCCTATAGGTGGCTTATTTCTGAGCTGCTGTGCTTCTCTTTAGTATACAGATCATGGTCCCTACAGTTTTTTCTTAGTTAAATTTCTTACCCTGTACTGGGCACTTTGCCTGGTGCTATGTATCAGAGCTGGCAAACAGGATATGGCTGTAGGAAATGGTCTTGTTTCAAGCTTTCTCTTGGGATTCTCCTCTCTTACAATACAAGAAAAAAAAAAAAGGGGGGAGGAGGAATAGAAGTGCTGTACTTCTGTTCACTTGCTTTTTCTTCCCCAGACTCTAAGTACACGTGACATGCACTCTGTTTGCTGCCCTCAGCCTGGTAGCACACCAGCATCAGGCAGATCTGGTGAGCAAGAAATGAAATAGTTCTTGTCATGTACTTTTAATATTAAATAAGAAGTATCTGGCGTTCTCTTGCCACAAGCACTTCTGATGTTTGTAGAAAAGCAAGAACATAATTGCTAGCATGTTCCTTTTTAAAAGAAAAGGAAAAAAAAAAAAGCAAAGAAAAAAAAAAGCACATGATCTGGGGTTTGGAGAGGTCTTTCTCTTGCTGCCTGCATATAAACATTCTACCCACTTGCTCTGGCAATGCCATCTTCACTATCAGCTTACATAACTCTTCTAACAATTTATGCTAAGTTACAGAGTTTCTTTCCATCACACTCATCCAAATGAGGCTGTTGATATGTTAGGACTACAGGAGATTGTCTGAATTGTAGAGAGGAGGAAAAAATTACAAAAACGTATTGCTGGCGCTTGCTCAGATGAGAGAAATCCACTGTAACAACTCTTGCAGCAGCAGGTCCACTGGCTACTAGTGCAAGGACTGCACTGAAAAATTCTCTGCATTAATATCTTCAAACTAATCCACTAGCATGACAACAATGTGACTGGTCTATACATTTTGTAGCTGTCAGTTTAAAGTGGTGTTAAATTTCTTTGTGAAAGTGATCAGGTGAAATAGTTGGGGGAGAGAAGAAATTCTGCAATGCAAGAGCATTCTTTCTGAAAAAAACGAGAAAATGTTGTTGAGGGGTACTGTGGAAGGTTCCTAGCTACTTCTTTTAACACTAACTGGAAGTCAGTGGAAAAATGAAGCTTTAGGGCTAAGTTGGCTGCAAGTCTGGGAATGCAATTGAGCAGTGGTAAATCTGGCATCAACTTCTCCACTTCTTATAATTTGCATCTTATTTAAAGAAGTCAGTTTCTGGTTTTGTATCTTTCCTGCCTCTCCGTTCAAACATTTCTTCTTGTAGTTTGAAGTACACCTGCACTAACATATGCAACTGGTTCTACGAGAAATTGATGGTTGAATTTGTACCTTTTGGCAACAGTTGAAGCCAACAGTTATGTTCGATGTGAGCTTTGTACTGGATTTATGGATCTTGTTTCAGGAAGGATTTAGCGAGCATTGTTTTAAGTCAGTCCATTCTTTCCATTAAATAAAGCTGTTCTGGCCAAGCCTTTCCAAACTTGAATTCATCAGTCTCAGATTCATATTGTTTTTGCTTCCTTCCTTTAATCTCTGTTCCACACTGTGAGGATTGCTTTTGGTTGTTTTTATTTTCCATAGAACGTGAGCAGAGACTGTTTTTTATGTAACTGAATGGGAACACTCTATGACTGAAAAGATGGTCTATATTTCACCTCAACAGGGTGAAATCTTAAGCCAAAATGGAGCGCTTTCCTTATTGCATGTACACACACACCCACCCCTTCATCAGCTTGCTCATCTTTAACTGATTATGATAAATGAAAACTGAACCATCAAGCTGGGTTCATATCAGTCAGGCTCTTGCAGGCAGTGTTGTCTTACCCAGGGCTTGAAGAAAGCATTTGTCTTGGGGAAGTAGTAAAAATGGAAAACCTTTTTCCTGAAAGCATACAGGAATAGTAATGGAATAACTTTTTTTCTGCTCTCAGTGAGCTGATTTGCAGAATTGCTTTTAGAAGCACAGAAATTGTGACTTACGTTAGTGGTCCAGTTAAGTGTTAAAAAGTTCTGGGTGTTTTTTCCCTTGTTTTTTTTAATACTTTTTCTTCACCCATAGCAGTGTGCACTCTTCAGAGGCTGCTCTCTGTTAGTCTCTAGATCAGGGGAAAGGAGTCTGCCTCCTACTTGTCTTGCTGTCTTTCAGTCCTCTTCCAACTTGGCTCTGAACCACCACGGCATCCCTTGACTCCTTTCAGTGGGTCTGTTCGAGCAAGGCTGCCTGGCTTTAGGCCCTTAAACAGTTGATTTTATGAGATCTAGGCTGCAAAGTACATAGCAGCCAGAAAATCAACTTGCTGAGTGCATGAGAGGGATAAAGTACAGTACTGCTTTTTTTTTTTTTCTTAAACTCACTCTAGCCATTCTTGGAGGTCATCATGTAATACTAGATGGGATAAAATGAACACGGGACACTTTTTTTTTTTTTTTTCCCCTGAGTTTTGTATTTCCATGATGGTAGAGAGAATTTTCAGCATATTTAATGTGTCCAGGCTGACTGTGCAAGTAGCAAGAGACTGGCTGCAAAAGTAAATTCAGAGATGCTCCTGTAGAGCCTTTCAGAGGTTGGGCTTGTGAAAACCGTGCAGTAAGATGGAAGTGGCAGGAAGATGCCACTAGTGAAGTCTTAACCTTGTTATTTTTCAGTGATCAGGGTCCAAATGGAAATGAACCCAATAAACGATGCCTGTAGCTCTGTGATACTTGAGGGCCCTAGTAGCTTTCATACATTTACTCTGATAGAGAGATTTGACATAAAATCCCCTCTGCTTGGAACCACTCATCTGCTTCATTTTGTGCTCTTCATGTGAGATACTGATACATAGCATGGTGGGTATTGATGTAGTAATCTACAAAAAAATCACCTTGCCCTGAATGGATTTAGGTAAATTCTCTACTTAAAGTTCAGTTATCTTCCAAATTTTCCATTGATTAAATGTATTTGAATTCCTTTAGAAAGCTCTTGTCCATGTGTAAATATTTCGTCCATTTCACAATGAAAAGATAGCAACCATGCAGTATTTATTGTACCTTGTTACTCGGTGATTCTCTATTTCATTCAAGTTTATATTGGATTAGATCTGCAGAACATATGGTGGGGTTTTGGTTGTGTTGGTTTGGGGTTTTTTTTTAAAATGCTGTTTTTTCTAATCAGTTAATTGTATTCAACATGTGTCCCAGACTTAAGTTACCCTAAAGGAGTGTAGGACAATTCTTGTTGGGTGATTACTCCACTGAAGGTTTTTAGACTGTCCTTAAGTTCTGGATCTTCAGTAGATACTCAGAGGTTTGAACAAGACTTCTTAAATCTTGCTTCTGCCAAACTGTATGTCTTCGGTCAAGTTGTTGATACTTGCCTTGCCATGGTGTTAGACAGTAAACCGAGCAAATATGAGCAAGCACTGTAGGAGGAGTCAGTCATCCCTTTGTTTTCTGAAGGCATTTAAGAGGCTTGAAAGTAGTTTGACTTAATGAAAAGTTGTGTTGATGTCTTCAGCTTGTTAATGATGGAGCAGTGGGTGTAGGTACGCAGTAATTCATCAGTAAGCAAAATTCATATCCTCTGGGCAGTGAGGTGTGGCTATAATATGTTAGTGAACTTGTTTTCTTTTGCTTGGTGTAGCTCTGGGGTTTCTGATGTCTTGGCTATGGCCTGAGGATGTGGAGACTAGACTTGCTAGAGCGGCTGCGGTGAAATGGGTGTGGGTGATCAGGCCAGGCAAATACAGAGTGGCAACCTGAGAGGACTGGCTTTATTTAGTCTATATATAATGGGGCAGACTTGTGCTGTACCTCTAGGATTAAAGGGTACAAATTAAAGAGCAAACTTCTGCTGAAAGCAAACTTACTGATGATTCTGGAAATTCATAAAACATACTATTTAACACATCTGGCCAAAACCTCTCCTGTTATCTCTCAGAATATTAATTTATGTTTCCTGAGAACTGTGTGCTTGTGCTTGGTGCTGGCTTCAAACAGCTACAGGAAACTTGAAAATGGGCTTCTGAAAACTTCAGAAATACAGCAAATACCCTTGCAACCCTGTTTAACTGGCCAAATAAGAGGACAGCCTTCTTGAGTGCATTTAGTACATGTCTAAAGCACCTGAATTTGACTGTGCAACTGGGTTGCTGAAGTGCCTGCTTGGCAATATTGGTCATTTGGGGGATTTTTTTCTCTTGCCTTTGTGTTCTTGGATGGTGAGAGGATAAGCAGGCAGAAGATGGGGAGGATAATGGAACAATAAATACAGTGCTGGTTAAGAGGAAGGATCAAGAGGTGCTCAGGGATGTAGCCTGTCTCTTCCTCTTCACTCTCAGTCCACTTAAAACTTTAAAAGATAAGGGCGCAGGATGTAATTCAGTCAAGATTGGAACAAAAGCAGCTCCCTCATTTGACCTCAATAAACATTTGTTTGTTGTCTCAAACCAAGGCAAGAAATACTTTTAATTACATATCTAGCAAGTTCTCCCCCTAAAGGGAATAAAGTAGCCTTCTGACTGCCTGTGTTTACTGCCTCATGAGTCACTGCATGCTGCCTGGACATATGTTTCCCTTGTATCTGTAGCTCTATGAACTTCTCCAGCCTGCGTGCAATACTTGCATGCTAATCTGAATTTGTCCTCGCAACCTGTTAGTTACCGCAGAACTGCCCTCGCTTCTCTGGTGGCAAACCAATGCTCACCATCTTAATGGCATGCCAATGTGGTTGAGGCTCACCACATTAATGCTGTGTCTCTGTAGGTTTGTGGAGAACACAGCCTAGATTCCCTGGATTCCTGTCCAGTGCTATCACCAAAGAGGGCTCCTTCTCTTGGCATAAGTTTTCTGCTTTGAAATGTCATGCTTCTGTGTTAATTTTTTTCTGCTTGTGCTGTTCTTTCTCAAGACCCTGGGAGAAGAGGTGTTAATGCGCTGCACCAAGTGCATTGGCTTAGAGGGGTTGGAGCTGTTTCACTATAGTCCATCTCACAAAGGGGCCTGGGGCCTTGCCAAGCTCACCAGCAAGAAGATGTGTGTTCTTTTGTGTACTTCTTTTTCTAAAATAGCTTTAGCCTTGTATTTTTGTGATCCAAGTGTACTTACGGAGTAACAGTGGTTTTTCTTTTTTTTTTTTTCATGAATGGCTATAAAAAGTGCCCTGTAGCAGTTAGTGCCACACAAAGAATTTGTTTTTCTGCTTCCAGAGGGCTTTGGCTTCTCTGCAAATTGGTGGGTTTTCACAGTGCGTTTGGCACAGCCTGTTCCCAGATTTGGCTTGGTGACCTTGCTGCTTTCTCCTCACCTTATGCATCTCTCACCAGATTGGAAATGGAGTAAAAGAGGGGGTTTAGAGAGTGGTTACTAAGCAGCAAGGAGGCAGCATTATGTCTGTGTCAGGTTGAATGAATAGCTTCACTGTTTGGAGGCACTGAGGAATTTTGGACGTACAGTCCAGCGAGTCACAAAAGGTCTTTGGGAGGGAGGCAGTGGGGAGAGGGCAATGTTGGGATACAGCTGATAGAGTTTCAGAAACTTTATTTGTGCTGAACTTGATATCACTTGTGACTCTCCTGGGGTCTCTCAGATGCACCAAAATATTTGAACATTGGTCTCAATATGGTGAAAGCATATTTAAGAGTGCCTTATCCTACGTAACACTTCTGCTCAGCAGACTCTGGTGCAAACATTTGCTGTGCTCCTGCAACTGAAGCAGCCTTAATTTATATAATTAAGGAGGGATTAGCTGTGTTGAGAAGATCTCCAAACAGAGCATTACAAGCCAGTGGAGGTTGCCCTTGAGTTTCTGGTAGAGCAGATTGGCTATATCACTCCTGGAAAGTAGCAGCCAAGAGAGAATTGGCAGTGGGAGCGTTCTTCCAAAATGGGAATACAGGATCTGCATCACCACTGTGCTCCCTCACATTTTGGTTCACAGAGGGTTTATCAGCCAAAGCCCTGAATGGCACAATAACAGAAGTGAATTCTGGCATCACACACAACTGGCAAACCTCTGCAGCCCGGGACCCTGCAGAGCCCTGGGTGTCTGTGGAGAGGCTGATCAGATGCTGCTCTGAAGTCATCGTGTGCTGCCACTGGCTCTGGGAGCATTTCAGCTGTTTTCATGTTTCTCTGGGGAATGCATCCTGCTGGCCCTGCTTAGAGGACTGCAAGTTGCACAGGCCTGTGGTAGGCATTCCCAGGGCTTAAGTAGCTTTCTGTGGGCTGGATCCAGCTTGTATTTAGCTAGCTATGCTCTAAAACATTGACTCTTGGGCAGTGCCAGTGGCGAGTCACCAAAAATGAAGAATCTATGGTTTGATCTGTTTTGAGGAAAGGCTTCAAGTACAGCAGTTTTTGTGGAATTCAAAAGGAACTGAGTGTCCAGGACTCATAGAAACAAAGCCTGAATTCTTTCATTAAATTTAGACTCTAGCTTTGAAAGGAAACAGAGCATCCTGTTAGGCTTTGACTTTCCATGGTACAAACATTGCCCTATTATCTAATAACTTGCATTTCATTCTTCATTTTTATTCTTTTGTCTCAGAAGTAATGTGTAAATTTCTAAACAAATGGACAGTATAACTTTTTAGATTGGAAGCATACCTTGACTGAAATCTGTTTCCTTCCCCTTCCTCCCAGGAATTCTCAGAACTGGAGAAAAGAGATCCTCAGGAGCTAGTTGGTAAGTTCTCTCAGAAGTATTTATTCACATGTTTTTTTCAAACTAGACCACCTAGGTACCCCCTTTGTAAAAAGTGTTTTCACTCTGTCCTGACAATGCTGTAGTTTGAATTATTGCCTGCAATGTTTTATCTCAGTGGAATATTTTCAGTGAAGTCTTCTTTTGGGAGAAGGAGTACCATGCCTAAAAATACAAAAATATTTTCATATATTACATGTCTAAGATATATATGTAAAGGGCAGTGTTGGCGTTTTTTGAGATGAGCTTAAAAACAATAAAGCAATAACTTCGTCCAGACACCTCTGTGACAGCCAGTATAACTGGGAATGATGATACTTTGTTCTGTGGCTTCAAAAACTTACCTAAAATATCCTCATTTAAATGTGATCATAGAACCATAGAATGGTTTGTATTGGAAGGGATCTTTAGAGGTCATCCAGCCCAACCCCCCTGCAGCAAGCAGGGACATCTTTAACTCGATCAGGTGCTCAGAGCCCCGTCCAACCTGACCTTGAATGTTTCTAGGGAAGGGGCCTCCACTACCTCTCTGGGCAACCTGTTCCAGTGCTTCACCACCCTCATTGTAAGAAAGTTCTTCCTTATATCCAGCCTGAATCTATTCTTTAGTTTAAATCCATTATTCCTTGTCCTGTCACAACAGGCCTTGCTAAAAAGATTGTCCCCATCCTTCCTATAGGCCCCCTTTAAGTACTGAAAGGCTGCAATAAGGTCTCCCTGCAGCATTCTCTTCTCCAGGCTGAACAACCTCAACTCTCTCAGCCACATAGCAATTTATAGCTGCTGTGTTGACACAGTGTACCGTATGTTTTCTAAGGGTTACTGAAACTTATTTGATTTTTGTGACAACTCACTTATTCATTGCACCATTATTAGATTTGGAAAAAATGCTTGGGAAGTCCAGGGTCATCAGCTTGAAATAGACCTCTGCTGGGTCTCTGTGGAGCTGTACAGAAAGTGTATTTTATGTTGAAGCTCTGACTATCTTGAACTAACCCTTTGTTCCTGAGGTTACTAGTACAGTTGTGTAGTAGCATGTAACATTAAAAAAAAATCATGAGTTTAGAAGTTGCTTCATTATCTGTCAAGTCAGCTTGTCAAGGCTTGAGCATGGTATTTCAGCCATGATGTGTGATAAATGTAGAATAATACAAAAAATACTAGGATGCTAAGCTGTGACTCCTACAACAGCCATCACTCTGAAGTTTTGGACTTAAATCTTTTTCAGTTGGCCTGCCCAGACTTTGCACCAACCCAACTGTTTTATTGAATTTTCATCTTTTAGAGGGCAAAACTGCTTTAACCAGTCTCAGCATAGAGTGCAACAGAGATCTTTCTCCAAACTACTGATCTGCTTCCAAATGCACACTAGAAACACAGATGAGACAGCAGCATTTAGGGTAAAAGGTAAAGAAGAACATCTGAAAGCCAACTGCCCTTCTACTCTCTACTTTACATATGGGTGAAGCTCCACACTTGTAAAGCAATGTGGTGGGAAGTCCTTTCTTGGTTAAGGTGTAAGGCTCAGGTTACAATTTTGTTAGTCTCCTTTTTCCCCCAGTGACTGCCCCATCCACAGGAGATTAGAAGGTTGAATGTCATTTGTCTCATGATAGCCCAGACTTGCATGCAGGCTTAAAAGCTGCACAGAGGGCACTTATTACAGTGTCACACACTCGTGAGCGGACAGTGTTGGTGAGTCTGAGACCTGCGTTAAGGTTTGCAATATATCTTTAATATCCTTTCTCAATAGTAGCACATACAGAGCATGTAGGCTAGCCTTGTGCAGAACCAGGTTATTGGAAGTCAGCATACTTGCTGTGCTGGATTCTGTAGGTCTTTTGCATCAGACCATATCTTATCTAGTTGAAAAGGAACTGTTGCAAGAGCCTTATGGTTGGTGTAATGTGAGAACCACTCCCTTCCCGGAAACTTGGACTCTTAGAGTTAGAATTCTTGAATGGAGAAAGGTGCAGGATTTTCTGACACAAAGCAAGTAACTTCTCCAACCTGGACATCTCAAGTTTTGTCTAATATCAGTATGTGGAAGTCAGAGTCTTCCTTAGACAGTTTTCCACAACTGCTCTTTGCATTAAAAGCTTGTGGGCCTGTCCTTCTCAGAAGGTAACCTTACATTGTTCACCGTAACCCTTACTAAAGTCCGTGGTTATGTAGTTGCTTAACTACAGCATACATGTAGGCTCCTGCCAAAAGTAATGTTTCTGTTTTACCTCCCTTGGACACATGCTAACATTTGTGTGCCTTGAGCTGGTCTGGGAGTTGGAGCCAGCTGAAATTCACCTTCAGTGCTTCACCCCCCCCGCCCTGAGGCTTCCAGCTGGATCCATTCCCTGATCTGCTTAGTGCATGCTAGGTAAGCACTAGAGTTGACACAAAGAAAACAGCAGGGATGAGCAGCTGGGAAGGGCATGGTCCTGATTTATTCTGAAATAGTGATCATATAATCAAAGCCTGAAAGAATGGGAGGGGAGGTTTCCAGCAGCAACTGCCCTGTGGTTGAGGAGAAAGTATATGTGAAACTTATTTTGATAGATTTCTGCATCAGTGTTGTCCTTTTGGGTTTTTTGTACTGCTCTGAAGAGTACACGGTGCTGGCAGACATTGCATTTGCTGTTTCCTGCAGCCTTGCAAAATAATACTTTTAGGATGCACTTTTTTGCCCTGAAGCTCTTTGCAGCATGGTTGTTTACCTTTTGGACTGTAAGAAATGTTCTCTCCAGCCCTTAGGATATCTGAGCACAAAGTCAGTGTTCATAAGAGCAGAAAATGTGGCTGAGTTGCAGGTCTCTTTCTGCATTTCTCAGCCCACAGAGCAGAAAGGGAACTAGTGTCCTTCCATGGATGGGTGACTCACTGGCATGTTGTTGCCTCCAGTTCTTCCCTCCGATTTGGCTGTTCTGGTGCCAGGAAATCAGAAACCCACACACCCTGGTTTATGCCAAGCAGACTTGATTAGAGTGCCAAAGAATGCAGTTTTGGAGACCAGGCACCACTGGTTTGCATGTCTCCGGGGGAAGGCCATGCCCCTCTGATTACCCTTTACAGGTCTTTGCTTGTTTTTTTGCATAGTGTGACCTTTATAGACAAACTGATACTGCCTGTAGTCCCTTGTGGCTGCTTAAGACACAGCATACAAGTGAACCTTGCAAGGGACAGGAGTTCTTAATCCTACCTGGGGAGCAGTGTTATTCACTGAAAGCACTGAGGCAAGATGCTTTACCAGACCTCAGATGATCCATACCCCAATCTGTCCAGGTACAGACAGCGCTCTATTCCTATGCTCTCTATTCTTTCATTTTTTTCTGCACTAGGAAAAAGTGCCTACCCATCTGTAGGAAACAAAGTTCCTGTGTGCCCCCTATCCATGTCTCCAGCTAGCCTTTGGACTGTGGGCAGTCATCTCCTTCTGGAAGGAACTGAGGGCACAGTTTGCGCTGTGGTACTTTCTCTCCTGATATGCAGTATGTCTTTGTACTGTTGGATGTACTGGTCAAATAACCCATCTGTCTCAAACTGAAGCAGATTAAATTTAGAATTTCCATTTAATTATCTGCCTCACCAAGATATGGCAAGCAAACATCCTCCACTGACTACTGAGATGCTGAATCTTTGCTAGGTACACCCTAATAGTTGGCTGTGCTTTGGCCTGCTATGCAGAGCTTGGGAGTAGCTGAATGTCTCTACCTTGCCATAGTGCATATGCTGACTGCACAAAAAGCTACAAGCCCCTATTGCTTGTGCTGATGCAATTTTTAACTTTTAGGTCAGCTTGTGAAAGGAGAATGCACGGACTAAGCACCAGTGGCAGTGTCCTTCAGCAGCAGGATGCTTAAGTTGCAGACCTGGCAGTGCATTGGCTCCTACTTTCTTGAACCCATATATGAGTCATGGGATCTGCTTTATGGCCTTAGTTCTTTATCTGGACTGTGAATCTGATTAGGGGAAGATACTTAATTACTGTGGGCCAGAATCTAGGTGTGCCTGTGGTGATTAATCGTGCCAACAGCCAACTTCCTGAGGTCCCCACATGGAGATCCTCTAGGCTGTGAGCCAGAAGATTGCAGGCCCAATTAGAGATTGTGGCTAGTGTCACTATCTATGACTCATATAAAAGTAAAACTTTGATCTTGGCAGAAATAACAGGATGCACAAAGCAGTTTGATGTATCCTGTAAGGACACACCTTGTTGTTAGCTGTCCATCTGCATTTACCGCTGTATAGGCAGCGGAAAGCTGTGCTTGGGACTTTGAAAACACGAACTCTTTTATACAGGAGCCTGTGGCCCTATATGCAAGTTCCAGGACTATTTTGAATCATAATCCCAGCTACCCCTTCCTCTAGGGAAAGAGCTGGTGGGAAGAGGCTGTGGAGTCGGCTGTTTTGCTATCTGTTTGGGCAGCAAGTTTGAGGACTGCTTGAGGGCATGGATAATTTGCACTTCCTTACTGTAAATAAACCTGAAGGGGTTAAACTCATCCTTTTCTTCCTAATGATGTGGCATCTCAGTCTGGCTGCAATGTGATGAAATAACTGAGTAATGATGAATGTTCATGCTCAGTTTGCGAGGTGCACGTACCCTCACTGCTGGCTCAGTCTTCGGCTGTGTACAGCTATGGTGGGATTGCACTAGACAAAGATGTCTTGGTTCCGGTTCCTTGTAAAGCATTAAGAGATGCCTTCCCCCATCAGTATAATGTCAATAAATGATTGTTTTCACATGGCTCAAACAAAAGAGCAAATGAGCACCAAAACCTGAAAAGTCATGTGTCAAAATATATCGTCTTATTGGGAGCTCTTTTTCTGCCTCGATTGTTATTTCTGTTTCAAGGGAGCTTTGAATTGATTCCTGAACACACTCTTACGACTTTGACTTCTTTGCTGGCTGAACAGAGTTCTTGCCCAGAATTCCTGAGTTTATATGAGCCCACAGTTCTCCTTCCCATAAATGTTTTGTTTCTCTGTGGCTGTTCTGGTCATCTGCAAAGATAAGGAGCCTATGGCATTTCTAGTCTGGAGCTAGGCTTGATTTTTTTTTTTTTTTTTTAAGGGCCTGCCTTTGCCCTATGAATCTGGATTTGGTGGCCTTGTTTCTTTTTAATGTTTCTGCTGATGCTGTGAATCTCTTAAGCCATTAATTAATCAGCTTTCACCTTTTCCGGAAAGCCTAGTGTGCCATCTATTATGCACACTTCTGTCTATTTGCTACTGTCTCTCTGAGTTCCTGAAACTCTAATTAAACTAGAGGTTTCCCCATCCCACCAGCAGCTGTAACCTATAACAAATGTCTGCCTTGTTGTCAGGGAGCTCCAGTTTGCCTGCCTTTCTGCAGGGGCTCTGGCAAGCTTTCCTTCCTCCATAGAGGCACCCTCTTAGTAAATGCCAAAGGATACTTTTTGTTCGTTACTAGCAACTGCTGAAGAATTTAACCCTCACCAATATCTTGATCAAATAGAATGAGTGGTTGCCTGCTAGCTTTGCATCTCCAAAGGATGTTGTCCTTAGTGCTTTACATTTTTACAAAAGAAATAGAAACTGTAGTAGCAC
The DNA here is from genome assembly GCF_030463565.1 of Pelecanus crispus. Lineage (NCBI taxonomy): Eukaryota > Metazoa > Chordata > Aves > Pelecaniformes > Pelecanidae > Pelecanus > Pelecanus crispus. The sequence goes on along the minus strand of NC_134654.1, from coordinate 21,158,289 downwards.
TGAACATGTGTAGTGTTGATTATTTGTAACCTCAGCTATCCGACGCTCTGTGCTGGAAGGCAGGAGAGCATGCTGTGTTTAAATGCCGGTGACTGTCCTTTGGGCCCTTCTGGGCTTTAGTCAAAAGAGCGGAACTTGAACATGCTGGAACTGCAGTTCGGGCAGCTTTTACTGAGCAATGTATAACTGAGGAGCTGCAAATGTGAATGGCTTGGTTGATATGACTTCTGTGCTCATGTCAGGTCTTTTTATCCACTACAGAGTACGACTCTGGGATGTGTTCCCTGTACAAATTACGATTGAGAACAATCCCAGCTGCTTAAATGTGGCACAGATCTCTGCTCCAGGACTTGGCTAGAAAACTGCCTGGGTTTCCCATAATAGGGGGAAACATGGCAGTTTCTTTTGCTGATAGCTCTGTAAACTAATCTTTACAGGGCAATCAGGTATTCTAATAGTATATCCCAACACAAACAGCTATAGAAATCTGGCAATCTGTACTGGTCTGTTCTCAGTCCTGCAAAACGAGCTGTTCTTCCTAGCAATAGTCTGACCCTGTAAGCAAAGATCAAAGTGCCTGTTAAGGAAATGTTAAGGATGAAATGTAATTTCTTGTGGCTAACTCCTGACAGCCTTGGGGAGGGTTATTTCCTTCTTGAACCATTTTGGTTCATGTACGTAGGTCTTGAAATAAATAGGACCCAAAGTGATTACCTCCCCAAAATGGCAATGAGCCAGGCTGTTTTAGATGGATCCCATGATCCTCCACATACACAGTTTGATATTCTCTCCGAGAGTATCGTGGCACAAGTTCTGTCAGAGATTCCAAGTTACCTAAGCTGTTCAGAGCAGGACTTTAAAGTGCATATGGAAGAACTGCAGTAGCGAAGGGCTTGGTATGTGGTGCATAGTGCAGGGGTTTAGAGATACATTCCACAAGCCAGCCTTTGTTCCTCTGAAGATCCTTTGCCTTTGAGAATCTTACCAACAATTGCAGCTGGAGTGGGAAGTGCTTTTCACATTTCCATTCTGGTGTGAAGAGACCCCTGAAAATAAAGCTTTAAGCATGGGTATGAGACAGAGCCATAGTATAAGGTAGATATCAATAAAACAAGCATCACATCCCTCTTCTAATGATCTAAACTTTTATGTTAGTTGCTTCTTTCTCAGCACTTTGAAAACACAAGTACCAGTTGACAGCATTCCCCTATTACCTTTACCCATTGGTTCTCAATGATATACTAGCACTAGTAAGGACATAAAACAAGTTTAATGACTTGCATGGCTTAAATTCCCTTCAGTATTGCTAGAACTCATGCCCAGTTTGCTCTCTACAGCTTCTTTTTCAGAGAGAGTGCGGAACATGTCTCCAGATGAGATCAAAATCCCTCCTGAGCCTCCTGGCAGATGTTCTAACCACTTGCAGGTTGGTATAAGTCCACCTTATTTTTTTAACAGGCTTGAAATTCAGTAGGGAGGGGGGATATTTGGGAACTCTGCTCAGTATTTTTGCACAAATCAAAAACCCAGCATTAAAGCTGCATTTTTACCACACGGAGTTTATGAATGTATTGTGTTAATGCTTTAGACTTTACAGCAATTCTAGTTCAGGAATCTCAAAGTAGCTTAAAGCTGTTTTCCAGTCTCAGTGGGTCACTTATGCTTTAAAATGGCTCTTGATACCACCAGTGACACAGAAACAATGTTTACTGTGAAGGCTGCTATCCTCTTACCTCAGCAAATTCAGCTCTGTAGGAAAGAACAAATCATTGTTTTTCTATATGGGCCTGAGAATCCTCTAACTGGAATAGTTGAGGCAGCATTGACTGGATTCCTTTTCCACCTACATATCTCTAGATGATAAACATTTAGAGGGAAGGCGAGTAACTTAGAGGCAGCAAAAGAAAACAAATGCATGTTTTCTCTGGTGCACACCCAAATAATTGCAGTAACCAACTTCGCAATAACCTTCTGTGCTGTTTTCCTCCTCCTGATGGAGAGCAAATGAAAGAGCAGGGGCTGCTCTTTCCTACCACCCATTTGAGTTTTAACTGCAGTTATCTGCCCAGTAGAAACACAAGTAAAGAGTCACTTCTGGAATGCTCTACAGAGTAAGCTATTAATGTGCAATGGTGATTCAGAATGACTCACCATCCAGATCACCCTTTCTTCTTCTCCGCATGGTGTACCTGGGCACACCCATTCCTCCCGTTGTGCTGTAGGAGGACTTTACTGTTCTGACATCAGTGAATTAGAGTGCGTTAGATCTGAGGAATGCACAGAGCTTGAGACAGTAGACAGAATAAAGCAGATTTTCTTCCCCTTTGACAGCAGTTTACTATGTTAAATCAAAGGAGAACTTGTCCTCTGTTAGCAGGTCAAACCACATCTTAGAGCACTTTGAGTGAGGAGATGGGATTGTTCTTTAGAGATGCAAAATGTTGTAGGCTTTTTACTGTTTATTTGTTCTTTCCTTTTGTCAGATTCTTCCTCTAATAAACTGTATCTTGAACTCTGCCAAAGGGAGTATTTCTTATTATAAAGTTGACCGAGTAGTTCCCTGTCTGTGGACTTTGTGAACCACGTTGCTACCTCCACAGGGAGGGGACAAAAGGGAACACCTATTTAATAATTTCTACTCCCCAAATTCGCCTTTTTGCAGTTGTTCCTTCAAACCTCACGATGTGTGCGCTGCATGTGGAGATTGTGTAACTTCTTGCTCATTTTGTGAGGACCTGATGAAAATTTATCGTGTAAAGTTTTTTTTTAAGGTTGATGAAATAGGAGTTCTGTATCAGCTCTTAACAATCCTCTCTTATTCAGGTGTTGGCAAACTCTTAGACAGTAGTCCAGTATTCGAGTTGACTGTCCATATGGAGGGAGACATGAAGTGATTTATCCAGAAGCAACAAAGGAAAATTGACTCAACTCTCCCATCCTGAAAGACTGAAGGCCTAGCCTCTGGTCTTATTTTATATGCCTCTTGTACATGAAGAAATTTGTGTCAAAAAGAAAAGATGAAGGAAATTACTGAGAATATTCTCCTAGTAGTACCACTGAAGTTTATGTTCCATCTGAAAGTTTCTGCTTTTGCTATCCCTTCAGCATCATCAGAGTAAAAATACTTTTAAGGTCTTTCACTACCTTGCTGAGGAAGAAAAAAAAATCATGTTTATTTTTAAATCTTTCAGACTTTTTGGAGAGTAGACTGCTTGACATTTCCAACCTGACTCAATGAAGTTGCCTTTTGCAGGGGCTTGTGGCTTCAGTAAGATATCCATAGACTTTGTAACTGTGTGAGTGGTCTGCAAAGAGAAGCTGATTCCATCAAACTGTCCACTTGTGCCCAAGCAGAGATTTACAAGTGCATTGTTCCTAAGAGCGTTTGGCTGCCAGTAGACACCACCAGCAATACCTGATGATCACATTGGGTTTAGTTCTCCAGCAGAACTTGGCTCTGCTCATCTGTTAACCTGGCATAGCCATGAGCCTTGCCTTCTGTGCAGTGTAGCCCAGCAGCTGTTTTTCAGGTGCACACCTGTGTCTGAAGGTGGGTGTGATGGTCACTGTAAGTCTTGGGAGAACCTTTGTGGAGTTCACCTATGCCCCTCAGAGCTGGCTTCTACTTCCCTACAGTCATAGCTATAAAGGGAAAGAACAGACTGGGAAGAAGGAGCGTGCACTACTGCCTCAAATGCAGATCTTCGATCACTGAAGCCTTCAGAAGGTGCAAAGATCAATTCTCTTACCCATCCAGACAGTTCATGAAGATATTTTCAGACGTTAAAGGCGGGTGTGTCTGTACTGATCAGCCTGTCTGGCCTTAGGGGAGAGGTGGAATCCTTGTTCCATGCAAGGAGGTCACTGGTTCAGTTGATTTGTTTGCACATGTACACTTTTGTTAGTCAGCTGGTGTGCTCCTCCTTTTCGTACTGGCTCACCCTGTAATCTTTCTCCTTTAGGATAAAATTCAAAAGCTATATGAGAGGAAAATAAAAGAGGGCATGGATATGAACTACATCATTCAGAGAAAAAAGGAGTTCCGCAACCCCAGGTGAGCCACCATCTTTTCCTGTGTGACAAAGTACCACAGAGCAAATTCCGAGAATTTTCTTCTTTGTTGGAGTCATAGCAGAAACAGGATCCTGAGCAAGAAGTACTACTGCTTACAAAAATGAGAAAGACATAATTTGATCTTAACTGTAACAGTAAAACTCCTCTTTGTGTTCTGTGAGGCAACAACCAGAGTTGGTGTGTTGGTTAGATTTTAAATATACAGGCTTTGGTTGAAGTATTTAGAAGATGTGTCTGTTCTGGGAGCTGGAGGTTAATTTGGGAGAAGCAGGAAATAATGTGGTTAATGGCATGCCACATCCATCATAGCAAGCGTAGCTTCCTAGGTTCTGATTTTACTCTTGCAGTGTGAAGCGGTGACAACCTCTTTCTACTAACAAATCTGAAACGCTTCCATTTACTTCTAGCTCACTGGCTGTGTTACGAACTCTTGTCTTTCCTTTGCAGCATCTATGAAAAGCTGATCCAGTTTTGTTCAATTGATGAACTCGGTACAAATTATCCAAAGGTGAGGTGCAATACTTTTGACTGGCAGGGGAGTGAGTAAAAGATAGTATAGGGGGGTGTAAGGTCTTACCTTGGGCTTTCTTGAGCATGCTTGTTTAGAGGTCCTTTTAGGGAACTTTAGTCTGCATTGAAGTGAACATTTTTATGTGGTACTGAGCCTCAGTGCCTCCAGCTTTGCTATAATGATTCTGAACAAAACCAGCTGAAGTGTGTAGATATAAATGAAACTCCTGGAGGGGATAGAAGCTGAGCAGCAGGAAAATGCATGTCTTATCCCAGCATCCTTTTGGCTTCAAAGCTGTTTCTTCATTCACAACAGAATGTGGTCCTATAAAAGAAGGTCTGATGTGACCTTTGTGTCACTGGGATACAAGAAGAAATCAGTAATGAATATCATCAGTGAAGAGAAATACATAAAGCATTTTTTTAACTGGGTTTTGTATATGTGGAAATGGCCCTAATCTGACTTATTTTTTTCTTCTTTAGGACATGTTTGATCCTCATGGCTGGTCAGAGGATTCATATTATGAGGCACTAGGTAATTCCAGGGAGTCTTCTTTTGTCCTAACTTAGCTCTTTGTGTTTTGTGGTTAATTAACTGCACTAGAGTCTTCACTTCCTTTATAAATGAGAAGTCATCACATGCTGCTCTTGAACGACTTCTTTCTGGTTGGATGTGCCTGAATGTTATTGATGCTTCATCAGTCTGGAAAGCCTTTTCATTTAAAGTGGTTCTTCAATGTTTTCATCTCTTAAATCATTAATTTAGGGCAGTAATGCTTTGATTAAAAAGCAGTAGTTAGTTTCATGGCAGCTTAATTTTCTATACACAGTTTGAAGTTTTTGATTGTTTATGATGGGAAGTGTGTGAATGAGAACTATGGATTTTTACTGTTCCTAGTGCTTCTTGTAACTTCTGATCTTTTTCAGCTAAAGCCCAGAAGATTGAAATGGACAAACTAGAGAAGGCCAAGAAGGAACGCACAAAGGTAGCTATTCAAAACCAAAAGAGACTGAGATGCAGGGTTTTTGTTTGTTTCCCTGCTGAATTTCGTTTTGCTGCTTTGCTGTTTCTTAGGAACTGTGCTCTGTGCTAATACTGTTTGTTTTTCCCTGGTTCTGTCCTTTCTTCTTGCATGTCTTTTTCCAAGATGCACAGATCAAGTTGTTTGCCCTTCCTTATAGGTCCATTTCTCTAGGCTGTTTAGTCAACTCAATTTCCTTCTGTTTTGTCAGTATTTTTAAACCAGAGCTCTTAAAATGGTATTCAGTAAGCCAAATACAGGCAAGATAATGCATAAAGAACAGCTTTTTTTTTTCTTCATCTGTGACACTTTGCCTGGAGGCATAGCCTAGTTACAGCTTCATTTCTTCACCATATCTCATGTGAGACAATATCTGCTTTCTGTTCTCGTTGATATTGCCTTCTTGCATCTAATTTCCAGAAATGTTGGGCCTATTTTAACTTTAACTGGGCTTGTTAAAAAATGTACATTCTTATGTACCCCCCAAAAAGAACATAAAACACCCCCCCCCCCCCCAAAGCCAAAAAGGCTTTGGAAGATTTTTATTCCTGTCCTTCAGTGGTGTTGCCTTTAAGCAAGTGGCTGGCATTAGAAAACTGTCTAATGTTAGAGATTGCCATCTAACCTTACAGAAGGCTCCTTACATATTCATTATGTGGAGGTATTTTTTTTCTTGCAGTGCATGCTGTGTCTTGCTACTTGTTTTGTTTTTTGCACAGTAACCCAGGTATCTGATTACTTCCTTGCCCATATCTGCAGTTTTGAAAATATAAGACTGCATGCTGTTGTAGCTTTTGTTGCTAGGTTTCCTGCTATGATGCAGTCGCAGTAAATCATGCAGGTAGCGACTTGTCTTGCATGTTTCTTAAAGGAAAAAGAACAAGAACTTCTAACTGTATAAATACATTCTTTAATGGCCAGGATCTGTCCTTTCTGAGCTATACCAAATTCCTATGCTTTTACCAGTTAACACATACATTTTTATCATATCTGATTTAGGAGCTGGGTTGCAGGAATCCTTAATGATCATGACTTCAGTACGCTTTGGCCTGAGGTCTACATCTTTCTTCCTGCATGACAGTCAGCTTGGAGGCCAGTGTCTCACATGGCACTAAAGCTGTTCTTTAAAAACATAGAGAGGTGATGTGGGTTAAAAAAAGACTATATATATTAATACTGCATTTTTATCTTCTCCCCTTTCTCCTGTGTGTCTGTCCCTTCCCAGATTGAGTTTGTGACTGGCACTAAAAAGGGTACAACAACAAGCGCTGCCTCTACAACAACCACAACAGCCAGTACCACTGTGGGAGGTAAAGAACAGTTGTGATTGTACCTATTAAGCTGCAATAATGCTGGGATTAGTGCTTCCTGGAAACCCTGAAGGCTCCTTATTGATTGTATGTATAATGCAAGAAAGTGTTTCTTCTTGGGGTTGATGGACTAGCTTTCCTCTAGTCCCTATATCCTATGGCTGTCCTTGTGGAATGAAAGACTAGGAGCAGGTGGGACAGTGAAGAGGTTTATTACTGGGTCAAGAAACCTGCTGATGTCTATGACTGTAGAGTGTTCTTGGGACTCGTACATCTCAAGAGATTCGGAAAGACTGAAAATCATTCTCCTGCCTGCAGCCTGCCTTTTAAACTGGGAGGAAGGGAGAAAAAACACTGGAGGCTGTGTCCTGTGCCCGTACCTGAGCAACTGAGATCAGCGTGCTCTGTTAAAATTAAATATGCTTTGGGGCAGGGAGTGAACCTGCCTCCCAGTTGGCTGGAGTTCAGGTGCAGAGTTTTACTTTTGATTCTTGAGGTATAAAGTTGCCTTTCCTCCTCAGCGTTTACTGCCAGTGTATGCTGAAATTAATGTGAGGGAAAGTTGTCTAGTCAAGCTGTGGTATATTAACAGTTGACAAGACAGGGTGTTACGAAGGGATTGGTGACCTTTAACATAATGCTAATTCTCTTTTGCTTATCTAATCAAATTCATAGATGCCCAGAAGAGGAAGAGCAAGTGGGACTCGGCCATCCCTGTAACGACAATAGCTCAGCCCACCATCCTCACCACTACTGCAACACTGCCAGGCGTTGTCACAGTGACAACCAGCGCAAGTGGATCCAAAACTACAGTCATATCAGCTGTTGGCACCATTGTGAAAAAGGCAAAGCAGTGACTTATGTGCTGGGCTTGGATTTTTGGACTTGTCATTGAAGCCATTGTTCTCGGAAGGGAGGGGTAGCTTTCACCTTTGGTAAAAGATGACAAGATTCTTTGAAACAGACCACAGTTCCCTTTTGAAAGAATGGGGGCAGGAGCAGGCATGCCAGTTGTGTGCCCACAGGAATGGACCTCTGCCGAAAATGCCTCTGTCTTTTCTTGCTGTGGGAAGAACCAGTCTGTGTGTGTCGTGCTGGAGGAGGGCAGTATCTGGAGTCAGCTTGTAAAAGTTAGCTTATTAAATTACTGCGTTAGGTTCTTCTTTCCTACTTGCAAGTCTGGCTTGGGGCGGGAGGAAGGGGAAGGCAAGTAGTGAAGGAATATCAGTATTACCCTCGTGTATTCCAGGTCACGCTCAAAGGCTGCTAGCAGCTTGTGATATGTACCTCCCTGATGTGTGCTAACTCAGTTCCAAGGGAATTAAAGCAGAGACAATTAGTCAGTGTCCATCTTCAAATGTGTAGCAGAGACTTGAAGTGATCTACATCTATGAATGTAGACTCACTCTTTGTTATAGTACTGACATCTGTACCCGTGCACGTATCTGTGTAGATCTTAGTGACCACGTGTTAAATAATTGAACTGTTGAGGAAACTATGCTAAAATAGTCTTGTTACCGTCTTGCAGGGATGGAGATTCCTATAAGCTGTAGAGGTTTGATTTGTGAACTCATTTGCAGAGATAACTCTTCCATTACCGTGGAATGAGATTGGACAGCAGATAAGCAGAGGAGAATGTCTGATCTTGATTGTGATATTGTCCATCTTCGTACTAGATAGTGATGTACTGTGAAATGCACACATGGCAGTTACTGCTTGCTCCACTGTTGTGAAAAAGTATTTTCAATTGAAAATTTTATTGTCTAAATCTTCTTACCTATGTAGCAAAAAATTATTATAAAAATGGAAAAGTCTTTAAAAAAAAAAAAACAACACCTGGTGTAATTCATGTGTCTGCATTTCTCGTCTTGGCGAGGGAGAATCAGTATCCATTTGTTGTGCTTTAGGTTACAGCTACCATTAGGTGAGTATGTAATAATTCCAGGGGGTGAGGGGGAGTAGGGGGTTAAAGGTGTTTTCACATTATGGATTTTTTTTTAAATCTCAAACTCTGGACAGGGAATAAATTGAGGCATTAAACTCAAATTTTGGTTGGAGATACTTTTGTTGTAGAGGATGTTCTGAAATGGTTGGTAATTCAGCCGTTCTTCATGCTATTTTTTCAAACCTATTCCTGCATCTTAAACTTCTTCAAAAGTTACTTTCTAGTACTAGCACCTGGGTGGGTCTTCCATAAAACTTTCATCTATAGAGGCCAGTCTCCTAAAAAGGAGCTTAACAGCAAATGAAGTGGTTTGCTCACTGTTTTGAGGTAGGTGGGATAAATAACTTGAATGGTTCCATTTGTGTAGAGAAACAGCTGCTAACTTGGACTTTTTTCTTCTTTGCAGTGGTCACTCCAGATTATTTAAATGGCCTTTAATTCTTAAATTGTGATTTTTCAGATTCAGTAATTTTTCTGTTTCCCATTGTAGTAAATTAAATTTCTACCCAGAGCCTGTTTTTTCTAGTGCGTAAACACTGATAGGAGAGAAGGTTGCTAGATTAGCAGAAGTGTAAATTTCTTAGAATCCAATGTTGCTTTTTCAGGTTTTTATATACCTTATCACTCCTGATCCAGGCTTTGCATTTATGGAGACTTAAGGAAGATATAAGAGGATGGTTTCCCGCTTTTAAATAATTTTAAAACGTGTTTAAACACTTTGTCTTGGCAGTCATTTTAGCTTTAAAAAAATCATCTGTGTATCCAAGAATGCTCATGGGGGAGAAACCAGGGGACTGATGAGACTGCAGTGTGGGAAATTGGGGAGATGGTGGAATTGCTCTTTTTTTAAAACAATGAAACATTGAAAGGCATGAAAATAGCACAATGGAAACATCTCTTCTGTTAAATTACTCTGCATTGGTCTTCTGACTTGATTCCTGCAAGCCTTAACTCCATCCTCACCCTATGGAAGACAGTAACAGCTCCCTTGGCTGAGGGGTATCTTCTGTTTTGGGACTGTTGTGTACTCTGCAGAGGATGACACGTTTCACCTCAACTATTTGAGGTGTTTATTTCCTTGCCTTGACGAACAGAGTTTTCAGGGGTTTTCTTTAAAGGCCAACGATGTACTTCTGGTGGCAAATACAAGCCATTAGGTAGCTTTGCGGCTCTGTAAGGTGACTCTCCTGTCTAGAATGTCTCATATAATTCCACCTGATTTAAAAGTTTTATGGTATAAATATCTGTGTTCAGCAGGACTTTAACAACATGTGGATGAAGGTACAACAGTAAAACTGCAGCAAAGTGGGCACCAGCTGCTGCAATTTCTCTCAGACTGTAGATTCATGACAAACTTTGGGTACCAGAAGGATCACTGCAATTGTCTTCTCCTGTGAATAGGGGTGGGAGGTGTGGCTGGGCTTCTAGGACAACTAACATTCCTCTATTGAGTATCCTTAGTATGTGTGCTGTGAGCAAATCTGAAGCTGATATTAAATCTCTCATTGAGATGTGTGCCAGTACACAGAAATGCAGCCTGGTGCCAGAGGTACCATCCAGTCTTGTGCACCCGCTTCCTCTGTCCGGTCCATAACTAACTGGTGGTAAGCACGAAGTGGGAGAGTCTGAGGATACTATGTTAATTTAACAAAATTTACAGATTAAGTAAATTATAATGGAAAAGATTTTGTGCCTTTTGTAAGAACTGATGGTCTTTTGCCTAATGTCTTATGAGTCCTTGTAAAGTTGGATCAGAAGTGGTCACTGTCTCCTGGTAGACAAAAAACCCCTTGCAAGTGTAGGCTTTTTTCGGACTGTTCACATTACTGTGAGGTGAAATTCCTTCCTGCCTCTTGCTTCTGCTCAGTTTCTCACTTTCTGCAGTAATTTGGAAAGACTGTCTTCCGTGGAAGTGAATAACTGCATCTGACTGATAATGCAGTAGAGGTAATTCTTGATCCTAACCAGGAACAGCTGTGCTAGGTGAAGTAGCTTGCTTACAAGGAAATATTATTTATACACCTAGTTAAGCATGTCAGCACTTGTTTCTTTGTATGCCCTACCATATCAGGGGGAGAAGAGTAGCAAAGGAAAGTGTGTGAATGGTTTTGTTTTTTTTTTTTTTTTAAAAGCTGCTGCCAGATTGCAGCTGAACACAAACCAGAGGAATAGGTTTGCAGGAAGAGAAAAAGGACATGATTAAAAAAATACATAAGAAAGTGCCATCTGCAGCTGTGAATATGAAGCTGGGCTCCAGCCTGTTTCTTGGCATCTGACACAGGGCAACTGCTGGAGTTCTTGGGGATGAATCATTTAACTACAGAAGCTACTGAACATTGTTTAAAGGCAAGTATCTTGTTCATATCGCACATCCTGGCACCCCACCCCTTCCTCTTTCATGCGCCCTCTTCCTTCTTGCTCTGCAGTATCCATAGTCATTCCAAACCTCTGGATTTCTTTGCAGACTTTATGATCAGAGCTAGGAAACACTGCTCGTTTAGCTCCTGCCTTGCTGCGGCAGGCAGGGAGTGACAATGTCCAGCAACTCTGGAGCAAAAAAAATGCTGATCAGCAGGGCTTGATGATGCTACATAGAGGGATAAGGAGAAAACTTCCTAAAACTAGCTCTGCTGAAGTGTGCTGAGCGTGAGGCACCTGGAGCAGCAGTTTTCCAACTCCTGCAGTAACAGGCTTCTGCAAGAGACCTGGCTGAACTGGGCTGCGCTCTGACAGCTAACCCCTGAGCTCTCGTGACTGAGTGTTCGCAATCTGCAGCGGAGAAAGCGACTCGAAACATGCATAATTTGTTGGTTTGGGTTCGTTGTTTGGGGGGTTTTTTCCCCCCTCTCTCCTTTCCAAAAAGCTGGAGTGGAGATGCCAACCATTGTATAACAAACTTGCAGCCAGTACAATAGCTTGCTGCTTTTGTTTATCTTGCATGTTGCTATCGGAAGTAGCAGACAGATACACAGGTTGGAAACTACAGTTCTAGGAAAAAGCCTCTTTCCTACCTCTGAGAATGTGATCATATAGGTTGGTGGCTTGCACTTGGCTGTGGTTGGTCAGTGCACCAGAGAAAGGTGGAGGGAGCTTCAGGTGTGCAAGAGCAACGCCCTGAGGGAAAAGGGTCCTTTCCTGGCCCATGAAGCCACAGCCTGAAGCCCTCAGTTTGACTAGTTTGCTTGTTAGAAATCTCTACAGCTGTGATCATACCAGGGCTGTGTGATGGCTGCTGAGAGCTGGAGGGACCCGCAGAGTGTGTAAGTGCCTGTGTTTTAAACAGCCCCTGAGAACTGCACGCTGTGTTCAAGCTGCGCTAATGCAAACTCATAGCTTACATGGCTAAAGGTTCTTTATGCTGCTGCTCAGGCTGCACTTCTGAGTCCTAAAAGCTTTAGATATTAATTCTTACCCCTCCTCCTGAGGAGAGACTAACTGTACCTGGGAGAGTAAAACCAGTCCCATTTTTGTTATTCATTAGTCTGAGAATTACAGGCTCATGCTCCTTGAAAACCACGGGGCTCCTTTCTGCTTACCACCTTTTTAAGCATGGGTGTCTCCTAGCTTGAGTAGGTTTGTCTTAGCTGAAACTCCTCGTTCAAGTGTGTGTCTCTGCCGTGCCAGGCCACTCAGTGGAGGGAGGAGAGCTGCTGTAATGAAGTCATCCTTGGCAGAGTTGGTTCTGCTCTCGCCCTCCCTTCTGAAGTCTCTTCTCCCACCTCCATGCCCTGAGGTGTTGATTTTCTTTCCTATTTGCTTGTTGTGATTTAGAGATCTGTCCTCCTTTGATGCTGTTGTGGGAAGGGATTTTGTGTGTTCAGGGTTTGCTTTTTATTTTATGTCTCGCTGGGTGCTGCTTTAACCGAAAGAGCAGGTGGGGAGGGGCAGCCCTTGCCAGCCCCACCTCAAACCATAAAATGTGAGCACCTGAAGCTATGTTTTAGTTGGCTTGCTGCTGTACTGTCTGTTTTATGAGAGTTATTTACCAGGACTTAAAAAAAGTCTTCCTTGCCAAGGCTTTGGGCCATGCCAAGGCTTTGCCGATGACACAACCGGCTCTAGCAGCGTGGAGGTGATTGCTTCAGCTGGCGTCCAGCCAGCTGACACCTGCATGAGCTACTTTCCAGCTCTTCTTCATCGCAGGGGCGAAGAAGCTGTAGCTTTCTGCAAAGCACCTCAAACAGATGGTCTTTGCAGTGTGCCCAGGAAGTTATCAAAGGGTATAGGCTGCTTGCTCCTGTTAAATGTGTGAACCCAGGAAAGCCCAGAGTTGTTACCTCCAGAGAGAGAGAGATGCTTTTCAGCAGGGCTCTCTAAGACTGTCAAACATTAAAATAAATACATTGCTGTTGAGGTGCAAGACCCATGAAGGGGCTGTGAGGTTCCACCAAAGTCTCTTCCTTTTTGGGAGCATTTATACCAGTGTATTCATGCCTCGCTCTTACAGAGCAGTTTTCCATCTCCGAGCCTTGCCGTGTGCTGCTGTTCTTCTGTTTATATTCAACTTCCTTCCTTTTGTTCTAAGTGAGAACCATGGACACCGATGACTTCCAATATTTAGTCTTTGTTTATTTGAAACTTGTCTTTGGCTGGGACTGGGCTCGTGCTTTCGGTTGCCAATAAACAGCAAAGCACCAGGATTTCACAAGAAAAGCTTTTGCCTTTTCACGTAGAAGGCGTCTGTCTGTCTGTCCTCTACCATGTTTGTATGCTCCAGCATTAGGAAGAAAACAAGCCTGGTTTTTGGTGCAGCAATAAAAGGTGAAGTTGCTGGTACTTTCAACCTCTCTCCTCCTTTGCGTAGCCTCTTGTAGTGCCTGGAGACCATGACAAAAGGTGACAGTCCACCCTCTCTCCTGGTTTGTGTTGGCTGGCTCCTCACAAGACTCTCGCCCACACTATTGAATGTCTTGTATAGGGCCAGCCAACGCAAACCGGGAGGAAAGGTGGGCTATCTTGCTAAATCTTTCAGACGTAGTATCAGCGTGTTTTCAGCCCTTTGGCAGCTGGGTAAGATGCTAATGTAACCCTGGAAGGTCCTGTTTACTCTGCGTGGATGTTAGGATTGTGGTAGGCTGAAATTTTATCCTGCATCCTTTACTAACATTTTCCTCTTGTGTTGTTTTGGTGGCCCACTTACCTCTTGCTGCTGGTCCATCCTGGAGGCAGATGGGCATCAGTGATGTTCAGCAAAGAGATTTTCTTTTAGGTACATGTTTATGACATGGAACACCCGTTGCAAAACAGCAGACACATGTAGTTAATGCTGTCTTAGGGGAAAGACTGAGGAAGGGAACATGGGAGGATTTCATCCTGCACTTTGAATTACCTGGGTAATTACATTAAGCATAACAGTGCAATAAATTATGTGCACATTAATGTACATTAATACATTATTAAGCATTCCTTAAATTTATGCCAGATAGCAGGATATTGCTAATACTGTGTACAGTGCAGCTATGGGATCAAGTATTTATTTTTCTTTTAGCAGTGTGTGGTGTTTCAGAGTTCAAAAAGGAAATGAATGTGCTCCAGCAGCAGGATCTTGGCTGTAACAGCTCAACAGAGACCTAGAAAAAGCCCCAGAGCCATCCCTGGGTGCACCATGGTGGCAGGACAGAAAGAAGAAAGGTTCCATATGAACTGGCATGTAATTAAAAAAAGAAGAGAGTTAACCCTAAAACCACTTGTAATTATCAGTAATTGACACTCGGACTGGTAGTCTCAGCAGAGAGAGCAATAATTTAGTGTGAGCTATAAAAATGACTCATTTTCACTCCTAGGGAAAAAATTTTTAGGCCACATTGCCACAGCAGAAAATCACTGATTTATAAATGTAAGGTCTACAACTTAGGCAGTTGTGAGCTTTGGTGGAGCCATCTGTGGCCAAATCTGCGGATCCTTCCTCTCCTAAGTCCCTGTTCTCAGTTACTTGAAACGGCAGATTCATGCAGCAAAAGCCTGATCCAGCAGACGGTGTGTGTGAGGTATTGAACAATGGCAACATTTTTGCTCACCAGGTATTTTTCTCTGGTGGAAGTATTTCGGAGAAGTTGCCTGAAAGGCAACCCATAAAACAACAATATTTTTTTAAGGGCAAGATGAAGTGAAATCCTGTTAAATTCTTATGACTGTTTACTGAGAATTTATATTTCCTCTCTGCTTTGGTGCCTTAAATTTTGGTGGTGGAATTGTCTTGATATCAGAAAAGTGTCTTTTGTCAGTCCTGCAAATGTCTCCTTAAATGCAGCCTGGTTAAAAACCTCTGGGAAAATTCATGCTCCATGCGCTTGGAGATCTGTTAGGGACTGGGGGGACACTTTTCAAAGAAAGGTGGAAAATGAACATCTTGGGCTCTTCTGGCAGCACCCATGGTGAGTAAACGGGCTCCTTCTCGCAGCTGGAGGTGCTGAGCGGAGCCTGTCTGGGCTCTTGCGAGGACAAAGGGGAGGGAGATAGTGTCAGGTAGCCCTGGGGCTGTCAGAGTGTCTGTAGGTGAGACCAGAGATGCTTTACAGGAGGCAACGTAAACATCCTCCATCTCAGGTGGAGAAAGGAGGACATCCAGAAACCAGGGACACCAAAGATTGTGGTGGAAGCCAGCTGCTCCTAGTCTTCTCTGGTTGGCTCCAGGACTCCTGTTGAGGAACCGTTGCTACAATACTTCTCTCTTTTTTTTTTTTTTTTTTTTTTTTTTTTTTTGGTAATAGGTTTCTTGCTGGTAGCTCCAATTGCCGTTTTTTAACTCCAGTGCCTGGCAGCGTCGCTTATCCCAACACCAAGCGGGGAGAACTGTGGTGGTGGGAGGTAGGCTGGGCACCGCTGGTAGACAGGACCAGGGGAGGTGAGCAGACGTCTCTGCAAGCACCAGCACTCGCTCCCTTCCAGCCCCGGCACTGAAGCCTAGCTTTCCTCTATCTGCTGCCTCTGTGGCTCCCCGAGGCGGACTGGGTCCCTCTGCCTTCAGCCCTTCAGCAGCAGTAACGATCTGCTCTTTGCCAGCATCCGCTGCTGTAGCTCGAGCATGAGAGCCTCGTGTCCCAGCTTTGATGTTGCAGTAAATGTCTGTTGTGGTTAAAAAAAACCCCGAACAACAAAACTCCTTAATTTTCAGAATTTTTGCTTAAATATAGGAAATGGCATCTCGAAAAGGGCCAGGGTAATGTTAAGTTTACCAAGCCAAGCGTTCAGGAACTAGGAAATACTAGACTTAAGCCGCCTGGGCCATCTTCAGCTGTGCCTGTGTCTGTTTCCCGTTTGCTGCAGTTTTAATGGCACAAGCACATCCTCCTTTTTCCTGCGGCTTAATCTGTTTACATATATTTACATGAGCTTCCTATTTCTCGTAGTGAAAGGAATCCTGCTCCTCACTTTCATTTGAATCAATGCTTGGTCACCATCATTAGGGAGTTGATCAGCAGCCACCATGATGCTGTATTAATAATGAAGAGGCCAAAATTGCCCTGCTTGTATTTTTAATTTCCAAGAAAGTCAGGAAATACATGACTTTTTTTTGTCTGGCTGTTCCTATTGTTTGTGTTGAAGCTGAGGGGATGCAGTTTTCCTTGTGTGGATTTATTTGGGAGCTAAAATGCAGCCTCTGCAATCACATCTGCTCTGGTATGTGTACACTCTGCGCTGTGGGAGTTGCAACCAGGTCTGAGCAGTGACAAACCCTGGACTCTAAGGCAAAAGGGTGCTGTGGGACAAACAAAGCCCCTCACGTGAACTCCAAACCCTCTGCTGTTCCTTTGACTGGGGACGGGATTTCAGATCCAGCCCAGCAGAAGGGCTGGATGCAGAGGTGGGATTGCTGCTCCTTGGGCCATGGTAGGATGCATTAGGAGCAGGTGTGGGTGGGTCTCAGTTATGGTGCTACAAGGGGTTGCATTGGCCTGTCAGCCAGATCTGTTGCAGATGAGGAGTGGGCTGTCGTGCTCGTGCCCTGGATAAAGCGGGATGCGGATCCATCCTCTTTGTGAGCCAGGTACTGCAGCTGGGCTCGGCAGCTAGGTGGTTGTTGTCACGGCAGGAACTTGCCTGCTATTTCAGTTAGGAGCTACTAGATGACACCCCCCACTCATGCCAGGGGGAAATTTGGAGGAGAAACCCCCAGCGAGGGGGGCTAGGGAGCACCCTTGGCTCTGCCCCGAGCAGGCAGGGGAAGCTGAGCAGCCGATGCTGCCCATCGCCCGCAGCCCTCTCCATGCACGCTCCGCATGGCAGGCACCTTCCCACCACCCGCTTGGCCCCTTTCCTGTGGGATGGTGCTTGTGCAGAGGGAGGGTTCGGGGCGGCTGCGCGGGCTGTGCCTGCCCGTCCAGGTGTGCGAGGGAGGAATGCCAACCCCTGAGTCACGGGCACCCCCTCCTCCCTCCTCAGCTGGGATAAAGCTCGTCCTCACCTCGGATCTGATCTCATTTGTCGTGGCTCCCACCTTTCCTCCCTGCCAGCCCCCCGGGAGGGAGAGGCGGCAGCTCCGGGACGGCGAGGGGAGTGAGAACAAAGTCGATATTTGACTGGAGGGTACAGAAATCAGCAGGGAGGTATGTGGGATCGAGGGCTGCCTGCACTCCCCACCGGACTGGAAGTTGACGTTTAACCGGAAAGAGAAAAGGGACAGAAAATAGGAGGGAGGTGGGGGGGGAAAAAAAAAAAAAAAACAACCCAACACAAACCCACAACGGAAAGAAAAGGCCAAGGCTGGAAATCAAGTTGCGGCAGTGAAGCAGCGCGTTCCCTCTCTGTCTTCCGAAGAATTTCTTGGCTTGGTGTGTGGGTGCCTGTTATTCGGGCTGCAGCAGAGGATTTGGACACCGAGTCAGACCCTGCGCTAATGAGGTTTGTGGAATTAATTCATCTGAACTCTTTAGCATCCAGCTTGTTTTAATTTCACTGTGTTGATTAACTGGGGGTGAAATAAGTTGCGGTGCTCCTTATGCAAGCAGGTAGGCAGGGCACAGAGCAAGGGGGCTCAGCTCCCTGCCTGCTTGTTCCTCCTTTTTTCTCCGGTTTTGGCTGTCAGGCACCATCTCGAGCCTCTCGGCCAGCTGGGAAGGGCAGCGCTCGTGACCGAGCAGGGCTGGACGGGGCAGTTTTTGTCTCTGAAGGTATTTGGATGGGGGGCCGTGGGGTGGAGGTGGGTGCACCACAGTGTGGTAAGGCAGAGCAGAGCCCTTCGGGGACCGTTTGTTGCAGGTTTCAAAGGTTGCCCTCTCCGTCTGCCCGGCTTCCAGGGAAAAAGGCTGTTGTGCCTTGGAGCTGGCACCCAGGGAAAAACTCTTATGGGTGAAAGTGCTGACGGTTGGCTGGGCTGTGGGTGGCTCCAACTCCCCACAACTCGTGGTTGTTTTGCAGAATGGGTGACTGCATGCAAAGCCCCTGCAAGGGGGGAGTGAGGGGAGGGGGTGTCCTGGGAGGAAAAGGCCATGAAGGAGTCAGGGCTCAGGGTGGGCTTTGCTGAATTGCAGATGTCGGGGTATTTGTGAGCTGGCAGATCTGAAATATATGGGAAATAGGGAAATAGGTGGACAGAAGGATAGGTGCAAGGGAGCTGACAAGCATGGGTTAAGTGGGGGAAAAGGGGAATGATGAGTGCCCATGGAAGGGAGGGAGAGGGAAGGTGACTCTAGCGGGGCCAAAGGAGCAGAGAACGTGCTGGGAGCAGCACGTGAGGGGGCATGGGAGGGACAGGAGGGTCCCAGGGCTGCACCAGCATTCAGGCAGCCCCTCAGGAAGGGTCCTGACTTTCCTGCCAGTTCTGCTCCTCAGGATTCCACCCTGCCCAAGCCTGGGGGGCAAAGGGAGGAGATGGTACTGGAGTCACTGGCCCTTTACTGGCACGGAGTGGTGTTGGCCACTCCCTGACCCTCGCAG
This sequence comes from Pelecanus crispus, assembly GCF_030463565.1. Classification (NCBI taxonomy): domain Eukaryota; kingdom Metazoa; phylum Chordata; class Aves; order Pelecaniformes; family Pelecanidae; genus Pelecanus; species Pelecanus crispus. The sequence goes on along the minus strand of NC_134654.1, from coordinate 21,139,552 downwards.
TTCCGCGTGGGTCCCCAGGCTGGGTCCCACTTGTTTTGGTCTTTGCTGGAGGATGCTGGGGCCATGTCTGGGACCTGGAGCTCAAGCTGGGAGCCAAGATGCCCCTTCTCGCTGGAAACAACAAATGATGACTCACATGGAGCCTCCTGGCTGCAGAGGCACACATGGGGAAGGAGGGGAAATGGATGGGGAAGGCAGAATCAAAGAAACATGACTTTGTGTTTAAGCGACGCTTTGATTTGCTGGTCAAGCTTTTGATAGTTTTCTGGAGGTCCGTCTTGAAAATTTCCCAGTTTCAGAGCATGGCCCCCAGGGAGCTCTGCGCTGCTGTGAGTGCTGGGGAGGGAGTAGCCCGAGGAGGCAGAAAGCATGGAGTTGTGGCCCCGATCCACGCACACGCAGCCCTGCCCTGGGAGAACTGAGCCTGCACAAGCCACCGTGGCTGTCGCTGCGCTGCCTGGTGCAGGAGCGGGACCAGGGTCCCTGGGGGAGGCACCCGGCTGCCCTTCTGCTTTGCTTCCATCACTGTTAGCTCTCCCTCGGGAACCCCAGCCCCACGCTGAGGCTGGTCACAGCGACCAGCACTGCCTATCTGCCCCAGCACGCTGCAAGTACCATGGTCCCCAGCACACCCAGGCAAGCAAATGCTCCTCCAGATGCTTCCCATCTACCAGGGCATCAGTACCCTACACAGCCCCAATGCACCCCTTGGCAGGATGGGGGTGTCTGCAGCCACAAAATGTTGCGATGCCCACCACAGAGGGAGGAAAGGCTGCGCTGGGCAGCTTGAGCATCTCCCTCACTTTCCCACTTCTGTGTCCCCAACCTGCTGAGTGTCCCCCACATGGCAGCTGGGACCAGGCTCCCACCGTGTATTTGTGGTTCATCATAACCTGCTCCTTGGTCCCTCTCCTCCATCCACCGGGTGATGCCTTGCTTCAGCCTCCTCCTTCCCAGCACAGAGCTTCTGGGGTGGGGATGGGGCAGGGAGGGGACAGGGTGATGAAGCTCTGCTGCTCCAGCCCTATTCCTGGCTCATTTCTCCAGTGGTTTCTTTGGAACATCCCCTGTTTTTAGGAATGAGCTACCCAGCCTCGGCTTCTCTAAGCTCAGGGTTTCCCAGGGTCTTTCTTGGAGCAGGTTTGTCAGCTGGTGCAGGCAAAGGCTGGGGGAGTGGGAGACCAGGAGGAAAGGCCAGAGCAGTGGTGTGGGACAGGGTAGGATGTTTGTGTGCAGCTGGGAGCTGCTCTGCTTTGGTCCCTGGTTTTCCACAACTAAACAGCTTTTTTTTGTCGTCGTCATGAAAATCCAGCCAAACCCCTGCAGCCTTTCCAAAGTGAAAGTGGCATTTTCCCTTCCAGAGGACACTTTTGACATCGAGGGATGGCTGCTTGCATATTTTTGCACAAATATTACGGGCTGCATTCCTGTGGTTGGCAACAGCAATGCTTTGTGCCACCAACGCCCTGCGCACTGGCAACTGCCCAGCTAAATCCTTGGAGCTTGGTGGCTCACAGGGCAACAGGATGTTAATATTGAGCTGAGTTTTATGGCCTTGTATCTCAGCACTTGAAAAGACATGACAGCAGTTTATGTGTCCAAGGCTCAGAGTGTGTCTGTTCATCCCTTGGTGACTCTTTCTTCATTGGTGATTAAAGGAAGATGAATTAGGTCTGTGCTTTGAGGCTACTGTGGAAGATGGGTGTGTGAGCTGAGCAATCCAGTCCCCTGTACTCAGTCGTTTCGTCATGGCCTTTGCCATGATGGGAGATGGGATTTGCCAAGCGCTTGGGGGATGTTTTTGCTGTGTTTTCCCTGGACAGGCTCAAAGGACTTCCCTACCCTTTCATCTTGCCTCTAGTTGGCATCTCCCCCTGTCTCTGTAGCACCGGTCGCTGCAGCTGGCATGGCTCGCTGGGGTGGGGCAAGGGAAAGAAGGGATTTTCTTGGTTCAAAAGCCACCCGTCTCGGTGGTGAGGGACATGATGTTTGCCAGCGAGTGGTGACATCAGAACTTTTGCTGAAGGAGGTCACAGTCATGTCTGGGGACGAGGATAACTGCTGGCCTTGGAGCCAGCACTGGGGCTTGGCCGGGGGACCCCCCCAAGCCAAACCTGCATAGAGCCTGGGCTGGGGATGGTCAGTGTTGCAGGGAGCTGTGCTCAAGGGCTGCAGGAGGAAAATACGGGGATTTCCTTGGTCAACTGGTACCTTTCACCCATAAGAAAAACAGCATATTGGCTACCAGGTCCCAATGAACAGCAAAGCTTCCCTGGGTGTACTCTGCAGAGATGCTGCCCTGAGGTTTCCATATTTCTCACATTTCAGCTATGGGGGATTAATTCCTGTGTGAGAAATCCCTCTGAGCACAGCTGACAAGATAAATGAGATACCAGCATCTTGTCATGTGTTACCTGTGTACCCAGTGACCGTCACAGAGAACAAAGTGCGAACACAGAGCGAGACATCTCCTGGGGTCAGTGCTATGTTGGTTTGAGCCCTGTGCTGCCATGATTTCTGTGAGCGCTCAGCTTCATGTGTTCAATGTATTTCCATTGGCTTCAGAGGCCGTGCAGGATCCAGTGCGATCTAACGCTGTTGAGATTAGAGCAGGTCTTTCCAGGGGTTTCCCTGGGCCCCAGGTCAGGCTGTTAGTAGTTAAGTCACCAAGAGACTGGTCTGTGTGCTGGATGTCCCCCTGGGAACTCAGACATCTTCACTGCACACAATTATTCCCATTTTCCTTCCCTGTTTTAAGTGTTTTTCACATTCTCTTCATTTATTTTAGAGTCAGGGCTTACAAAGCAAGAAGATATAAGACAATTCATTTGCAACTTATGTTCCGCCCTTGCATCTTCCCAAAAGGAGATGCCTTAAAGATGTCTTTACACTAGATTTTTTTTTGCCTTGACTGCTCTCACTTGCCCTGCTGGGGTGCTGGAGTCAGAGCTGCCCTCCAGCACAGCAGCCACAGAGCTCAAGATCCAGCTTTGTCTCTTTTGTTTACCATGTCCAAATGCTGACTTCTGGATAGCACTGAGCTTTCTTGGTCACGTGTGGGTGCAGGGAGAATGGTTAACTCTGTTTAGGATTTGGCATCTGGATCCACACAAGGGGACCTGCTGCCCTGAACAGGACAGAGGGGAGCTGCCGGGCTCTCAAGACCGTGGATTCATTCAACAGCTCCAAAGCTCCAAGTCCGGCATTTTCCAAGGCCTCACCCTCTCTCTATTGCTGGTTCGACCATCCTGGAAACTCTTAGTACAATAGGAAATAGCCGAAGGGAGGGGTCTGTTTTGCTTTTGGGGAGAGATGTAGGCAGTTGGTTTGTTTTCCTCCTCCTTTTTTTCCTTAACCCACCAGAAGCAAGGTCTTGACCTGGTCCGTGCCCACACGTGTGGATGGCGTTGGGCTCTGGCTGGGAGCAGCCTGGGCTCCGGCTGCCTGCACAGACCCCGCTGCCCCAGGGGCCCGTCAAGCTGGGCACCCCGAATCTGGGGCACAGGGGTGCTGTGGCGTGGCAGCTGCCCCACCCTGGCATTGCCGGGGACTTTGAGCCTTTCACACATGCCTGAACAGAGGACAAGCCGCTCTCGGTTTTACTTTTGTGCCCTGCCCTGCTGAGATCAGAGATTGCTTCCAGGCATCAGCTCCCCCTGGACAGGTGGGACTGTCCCCTCCCCAGTGGGGCTGGGCGCAGGGGTTCTTCCGGAGCTGCCCCAATGGTCTCCGGGACCATTTCTGCCTCTCAGCTCTCTACAACATAGCAATCCATGTGTTTCAGGAGGAAGAGGATGGACGTGCTGACCCGGGCGTGTGCTAGGCTGCTCCTCCTGTCCCTGCTCTGTGCCACTGGCCTCTGCCAAAGGAATAAAAGTAAGTGCAGCCCTGGTATATCTCTCTGCGGTCTGTGCTTGGTGCTGCCCTGTGTGGACTGTGCACGCTCCTGGGCTCTGGAAATGCCAGTCCTCGCATGGATAAGTCCCGAGGAGATCTGTCCTGTGCCTTTCCTCCTGTTTTCTATCTCCCAAGCAGTTGGGGCCCCTCTCTTGCTACCCCACTGCTGTGTTGTAGCTGGGTTCCAGTAACTACCCAGGCAAAACCTCTACTGACTCACCAGTAAAACCTCTACTGACTTGCCTGGAAAATGGGGTCAGCCTTTCTCATGCCCTCCCACGGCTTGCCCAGCTTTCTCCATTCCTTATGCCCTGATCTTTCCCCATAGACAACCGCTGCGTGCTGTCCCGGGCAAAGAGCTGCACCGAGTGCATCCGAGTGGACAAGGACTGCTCCTTCTGCACTGACAAGGTGAGACCTTGCAGGACAGCCCACGGCTCCGCTTCCCACCCTGCAGACACAGGGTTCCCACCATCCCTGCTCAGCTTCTGGCTGAAGCTTCTCTCTGCAAAGAGCTGGTCTGGATGGGAAGCACCAAAACATGGGTTTCCTTTGGTGCAGACAAATGAGGAGGAAGGGGTGTCCGGGGCAAACTTGCAGGAATACAGGAGTTTATCAGAAAGTGCCAGTGAGCCAGATCTGAAACATTGCGTGCAAGGGATGGAGGGAGAGTCTTATCCCAGACAACCCAGTAACTCACTGGTGGTTTCATTGCCCTGGTGCTGGGGGACACTTGCTCTTCTGTGCGAGACTCATCCCTGTCTCTCTGCCCCTCTCCTGCTCCCAAAGGCTCACTAATGGTCTCAGCAGAGGACCCTGACAAGAGCCTTCCCCACCTTGCATGGAGGATTTGCTGCTTTTTGTGGTTGTAATATTGTTCTTGCCCCCTTGGCAGAACTTTGAAGAGCCTCGTTGCAACTTGCGGGAGAACTTGCTGCGATATGGCTGTGGGGAGGCCAGCATCGTGTACACCAGGGGCGAGATGCGGACCCGGCAGGTGGGTGCTGGGGAGACAACCCTTGCTCGGCTTCTCCTGAGTGGTCCCACCATTCCCACTGTCCTTCATGTCCTTCATCGTCCTCTAGAGTCTTCAGCAGGAAAAATACAAAGTCCAGACTTCTGTTTATGTAGGGTCTACTCAAAAACAACGCTCTGCCTTCGCTAGCTGATAGACCTGTTGGCAACCAGCCCTGATCACTTAGGACTGGTGTGGCTTTTCAGGCAAAACAGTTGTAAGCAAAATGCCAAGGTCTGGAGGAGGTGCCCAGCTGGGCATCCGTGGGTATGGGGGAGGCTGCCTCGGTCCCTGGCTGTACATGAGGGAAGGGAGCATGATCATCCCTGCCTTTCCACTTCCCATGTATCTCCCTGCTCCTTGCCTCTTCCTCGTTGCATCTGCGTGGGAGATGGAGTCCATCCCCTTCACGTCACTCTTTCTTCACAGAACTTTAGTATCAACATGTCCCTGCAGAGGACCCAGGTGTCCCCCCAGGACATGTTCATGCGGCTGCGAGCTGGGGAGGAGATGAGCTTCAACATGGATGTCTTCCAGCCCTTGGAGAGCCCTGTGGATCTCTACATCCTCATGGACTTCTCCTACTCTATGTCTGATGATCTGGACAACCTCAAAAGCATGGGCCAAAACCTAGGTGAGACCAGAGCTGGGAGAAGAGGGGAGCCAGCTCCTGTGCTGATAAAGGCAGGCAGGCAGCTCACTCCTGCCTGCAGCTGTGAGTTGTCTGCCAGCACCAGAGAAAGGGATGCAACTGGCAAAGAGAGGTGTCTGTTTTAACTGGAGTTTCTTGTTATCTCTGCTTTGTGCATCTTTGTGGGGGGATGTCTCTCCTGGCCCTGCAGGGATCATCAAGTGTGCTCTCTCCTTTCAGCCCAGTGTTGGGGCTGGTGCCCTGCAGAGTTGATCTGTGCGGTGGCTTTGGCATCTTGAGGGTGTGGTGTGGGCTATTGCAGAAGCTCCAGTCTTGGAAAGGGGCTACCAAAGGTGGTATAGGTTTCTACCCCAAAAAAGACAAGTACCAAGGCCAAAAAGCTTAAAAGCTGACAGCTTGGGAGTCTTATCTAAGACCTGACCAGCAGAAAAGATGCCCGGGGAAGGACTTCTTTCCCTGGAGCAGCGACCTCACAGACGTCTCTTTATTCATGTGTCTCTTCCTCCCTCCCTTCCTCTCCTCTCAGCGGAGTTCCTGCAAGCCCTGACCTCCAATTACACTATTGGATTTGGCAAGTTTGTGGACAAAGTCTCATCCCCTCAGACAGACATGAGGCCTGAGAAGTGAGTGAGGCCAATGGGTCCCTGGGATGGGAGCAGAATGGGGAGGGCAGGCATCTTCTGTTTCTCCATGGCTTTCCTGATCTTCACTGTCTGTGGTGCAAGAGCCTCCATCCATTTCTCTGCATTGCAAATGTCTCCCCTGGCCTCCCCACCCTGTGCTTAGGGCTTGCTGTAGCACCATGCCAATGCCAGCAGTGTCCTCCTCCACTTTCAGACCTTCCCTACTCTGCCACGACACATTGCATGTCTTGTCTTCTCCTCCATCTCTGCCCTCATCCCTTCTACCTCTCAGTGCTGATGGCTTGCCAACTCAACTTCATGTCTTCCCTTGAGGGATTCCCCAGCCCCCAGGTGCTCTCCTCACACTTTGTCTCCTTGCACCCAGGCATCCCTTTGCTCCTGCCCTCCACAAAAACCTTGCTCTCCCCTTCTCTCCTAGGCTGCGTGAGCCCTGGAAAAAGGCCGACTCCCCCTTCTCCTTCAAGAATGTCATCCGCCTGACCAGCAACATCAACTATTTCAGCCAGGAGCTCAGGAAAGAGCGCATCTCCGGCAACCTGGATGCCCCTGAGGGCGGCTTTGATGCCATCCTGCAGACAGCTGTTTGCAAGGTGATGGTGGCCAGGGCTCTGCTTTTAATGAGTAGATCTTCTTGACACTGGGTGATGAGCAAAAGAGCAGCATGCTGGGCAGCTGACGAGACAGCCAGGGAGCCCAGGTTGTACATTCAGCTACAGTCAATTCTTGCCTGCCTAGCTGCACGCTCCTGGTGCCGAGTTGTTTTGCATTCCCAGTTTCCTAGGTCTTAGACCATCTGGCTGTGTATCTCTGGTGCTTGATCCTCAGCACAGGAGCTGCTTCCTGGGCATCCTGTGTGTGTTCTTTGCTCTGACCTGCTTTGTGCCCGCAGTGGTGAAACTCTGTTCCCTGGAAAACAGCCCCCTTGGGCTTGGCCATTTGGCTGAGGGATGAGCACAGCTCCAAACGTGTCCAGAAAAGTGTGGGCTTGCCCACATATATGTATAGGTACCTGGTACCGAGCTGCTGGGAGACATGCTATGCATTCAGGGTGCAGATGGGTGAAGCGGAGACCTGCTGGCTTGGATTCCCAGGGCCACGTAGCTGATTATGTTTGCTGCCAAGTGGAGTTGGTGCCTTACCCCTTGAGTTTTCCAACTCCTTCCAGTGCTGGCCTGCCAAAGGCTGCAAGTGCTGTGCAGCGGTTTGTGGGGCACAGAGATAAAGGTTCCTTCTCCCCCTTCCCGGCTGCAGGATAAGATCGGCTGGAGGAAGGACAGCACTCACCTGCTCGTGTTCTCCACTGAATCTGCCTTTCACTATGAAGCTGATGGTACCAATGTCCTGTCAGGGATCCTGGCAAGAAATGATGAGCAGTGTCACCTAGACACCGATGGCACCTACGTGTATGACACCAAGCAGGACTATCCTTCGGTGCCCACCCTGGTGCGCCTGTTGGGCCAACGCAACATCATCCCCATCTTTGCTGTCACCAACCACTCCTACAGCTACTATGAGGTGAGGAGACCATGACGGTGGTGCCATGTGGGCTTACCTTTCCTCCAGGACCATTGCTCCTCTGCCTGCAGCTCAGCTGTGAGGAAAAAGTGTTCTGCCATCTCTTGTCCCCAAGTGCTAAACCAACACCTTGATACTTTGGGAGGGTGCCACAGTGTGTTGGGGGGCTGCTCTGGGTCATGGGAGGTCTCAGGGTGTATTATTGGGTGCAGGAATCTGGGCTTCTAGAGGTCTCCCTGTATTGGTGTCTGTTTCTTGTAAAGCAGTGGGGGGACAGAGCTGGAGAGTAATTTAGGTTGGAAAGGACCTTTGGAGGTCTCCAGTCCAAGCCCTGCTCAAAGCAGAGCCCACTTTAGTGCTAGAGGAGGTTTCTCAAGGCTTTAGCTCAGGGGGCTCCTGTCTCTCTGCAGAAGCTGCACAAGTATTTCCCCATCTCTGAGATTGGGGTGCTCCAGGAGGACTCTTCCAACATCGTGGAGCTGCTCCGCATAGCCTTTGAGGTAACAGTGCTCTCTGGGACTTTGCTCTCACTCCCAGGGAAGACAAAGGGTGGGCACCTCCTGCCCAGGAGAGCAGGCAGGATATGTTCCCTCTGGGGCAGGCCGTAAGGTGGTCACAGGGGTACTGCTGAAAGTCAATGCTGTGATTGTCTTCTGCCACCCAGCGCATCCGCTCCAAGATGGACATCCGGGCTGACTTTGTCCCCAAAGCCATGAAGACAGAGTTCACCTCCTCGGTGTACGAAAAGACAGAATCTGGCTCCTTCCACATCACCCGTGGGGAAGTGGTGAGTCCCCAGACAGCCCCAGAGAGGAGATGTGTGTGAGGGGCTGAGCCCTCCGCTGCGTCCCTCCTTCCTTCTTCACCTGGGGTCAGTCTGGCCAAGTTGCGGTCCAGCAGAGCTGGCTCACCCTTGTGGCATGTCCTTCCAGGGCAAGTTCAACATGCGCGTGAAGGCGCTTGAGTACGTTGGCGGGCAGCATGTCTGCAACCTCCCTGAGAAAGACCGGCGGGGAATTATCCACGTGAAACCCACGTCACTGAGCGACAGCCTCAAAGTCACAGCCTCTGTCATCTGTGATGTGTGCCCTTGTGAACAAGTATGTGGGGGGGCATGTTGCAGAGGTGACCTCCTCCTGGCCAGCCTGGGGTGGGAACTTGTTGACTGGTGCATGTGGGTCCTGCTCGACCCCTCACCATTGCTCAGCAGAGGCCCAGCCTGGCCAAGGAGATCTTCACCACTGCCTGTACCAAGCTGGGCATGTTGTCCTATGGCACAGCTCAGTCTTGTGGGCAAAACTTTGCCCCTAGATCTGCCTTTCTGATTCCTGAAATGGTCTTGGGGGCAGCTAAGCCTATGTGACAACAACTCTTCTCTCTTCTCTTACAGCAACAAGAGTTTAACTCGCCCAACTGCAGCTTCCACGGGGACTTTGTTTGCGGACAGTGCATCTGCCACCCAGGCTGGTAAGGACTTTTTCCAGTTCTGTACCTCTCCCAAGGTTTCTGCTGGGCCTGGGAACCCACAGTGACCTGTGGCTCGTGCCCTGGGCATCCTGCCCATGTGCAGTCCCCAGGCCAGGACCCTGCTGTCCTGCACTCTGCTCCTGCCTCTCTCAGCACCATTTCCTTCCTACCAGGCGAGGGGACAAGTGTGACTGCTCCCCGGCATCGTCCCCCAACAACGAAGCCTGCATCCGCCCCGGGGATGTGGAGCCGTGTTCAGGCCGGGGTGAGTGCCTGTGTGGGAAGTGCCAGTGCTACTCAGAGGACCTGATGCAACGCTTTGACGGGCCGTTCTGCCAGTATGACGTCCTGCAGTGCCCACGTACCTCTGGCTTCCTCTGCAATGGTGAGAGCAGCCCTGCCACCCCCAGCATTCCCCAGTTGTGGGTTGCACTGTGCCCTGCTCCCTGCCGGTGTCATAGGCAGGGTGTCCCTGGGCTGGTGGCACTGGCACGGGGGGTCGAGTGACCGGCAATGGGCTGCAGGGACTCTGCACTTGCAAATGTGCAGGGAGGATGCTGCAGAATCTGTTTGCAGCCCCTTTGCACCCCAAAGAAATTGGGAGAGCCAGAGCAGCTTGTGACCAGGGCCAAGGGAGCAGTGCAGCGCTGGTCCCTGGGTAATGCCTCCTTTTGCATCGCAGATCGCGGTCGCTGCTCCAAGGGGGCGTGCGTGTGCGAGAGCGGCTGGGAGGGTCCGGGCTGTGAATGTCCCACAAGCAACGACACCTGCATCGACAGCCGAGGGGTAGGTCCTGCCCTGCCTGCACAAGGGACAACCAGACCAGGCAGGGCTGTAGCAAATTGCCCCGATGCCCAAGGCTCAGGGCCGCTGGGAGCTGGCACCTTGCTGACTCCTAGTGCCACTGCATGTCTACAATTGCTCTTGGACACCGACTGTCACCTCTTCCCTCCCAGGGCATTTGCAATAACCATGGGAGGTGCGAATGCGGCAGATGCATCTGTGACAAGGCTTCACTGTACACCAGCTCCACCTGTGAAATCAGCTACTCCCTGGTGAGCCTCAGCCTGTGTTCCTCTGGGTTTATCGCTTCTTCCCATGTAGAGCCTCCAGGGAAAGAGAGTAAAGCAGAGATGAAGGCACATCTTGGTCAGGAGCAGAATCTTGAGCAGGGGTTAGTCTTGCCTGTCTTGCCTTCAGTGGCCAGGAAGGGTCTGGTACAGGAGCTGCTTTGGAGCCACGGGCTTTCTTTGCCTTCCAGTTCACCAGCAGCAGCTGTTGAATGTCCATCTGTGTTTATCTGCACACTGGTGAAGGGCAGAGGTTTGAGGCTTTGCTCCTGGCTTGTTCTGATTTGTCTTGAGACTGGAAAAAAACTTTTCATGGTCTTGTGCCTGTTTCCCCATTGACAAGCATAGGCTAATTCTACCGTGGGAGTGGAGAAAGCTGGCTTGGTCATATTTTGGGAAGGCCACATAAAGCCCTTGGAGAAGATCTAATCGCTGCCCAAAGCAGGCTGTTGGTATAAGAGATTTTGGAGCTGGCTTCGTTAGCTGTTTGCTGTCTATTATTCCTCTTTTTGACCTTGCCCTGGTGCCAGGGCGAGGACACTGCGTTGTCTCTCCAGCTCTGCCTTTCGGAGGCAATGTCCTCCCTTGCTTCCCATGGGCTGGCTCCTGACTGTCCCACCTTGCCTCTCTGCCCAGGGCTTCCATGCTGTGTGTGAGAGCATCCGGGACTGCGTTCGCTGCCAGGCCTGGGGAACAGGCAACATGAAAGGGAACTGCAGCACATGCCGCCTCCAGATCCAAATGGTGGAAGAGCTGAAGAAAGGTACCAGGAGAAGCGGAGCTGGGTGCAGACACGTGTGGTGTCTCCCCTGTCAGCCCTGCCCTGTGTGTGTATGCGCATGTGGGGTTGCTCCCCAAGCTTTTCCTGGTCCTGATGACTTTGCAACCATGTCCCCTCTCTCTGCAGAGGAGGCCAGTGAGTACTGCTCATTCCAGGATGAGGAGGATGATTGCACGTACCACTATGCCCTGGAGGGAGACCCCACTGTCTTCCCCAACACCACCGTCCATGTGCAGAAGAAAAAAGGTGAGCAGGGACCCGGCAGGAGGGGACGTCCAGCCTCGGGGCTGGATCAGCAGTGACCTGCTCCACAGTGCCTCTGATCCGCACTTTGTCCCTTTGCTGTGCCCCTGGGCAGGGTCAGTGGCAGGCAATACCTCCCTACCCACTTCCTGCGTGACAGGGGTGGGTGACATTGGCTGTCACATGAACTGCAAGGATTGGAGCATAGCATCCTCAGAGACCAGCACCCTTAGAGATCAGTGCCTTTTCACTGCCAGCATGGGCAGGGATTGATGCGAGGTGCTGAATAACCTCTTGGGATGGCTGGATGAGAGCAGAGAGGCGGGATAGTTCTCCCTGAACAGCACTTTTCGTTGTGATCACCAAGAGAGAAGTTCCCAAGCTTAACTGGACTGCCCCATCTCTCAAAGAGCTGTGGTCCAGCCTTGCCCCTCTGTCCCTGACTCCCCACTCCCTCCCTGCACACCCCACGCTGGGGGTTGCAAGCTTAACTGGACTGCCCCATCTCTCAAAGAGCTGTGGTCCAGCCTTGCCCCTCTGTCCCTGACTCCCCACTCCCTCCCTGCACACCCCACGCTGGGGGTTGATGCCCAGGAGTGACGTTGCTGTTGCTTGCAGAGTGCCCACCAGGGAGCTTCCTCTGGCTCATCCCGCTGCTCATCTTCCTCATCCTGCTCCTGGGGCTGCTGCTGCTGCTCTGCTGGAAGTTCTGCGCCTGCTGCAAGGTGAGCACCTCGGCCGGCTGCCCCAGCCCAGGGAGAGGACCTGATAAAGGCCAAAAACATGACCAATTTCCAGAATCCACTCAGCCTCCAGTATGGCTAGATTGGGAGGGGCTGGGTCCCAGTGGTATCCAGCACCCCTGTTGTCGCCAACACGAGTTGCTGTGGGATTCCCCTGGCTGAAGGGATGTCTGGCTAAAATTAGCTTCCAGATCCCCATCCATCCATTGCCCACCCATCCTTGCTGATGTGAATCCTCCCAGCTGGAGACATTGGGGTTTTTTTGCCCTTGACTGCAAAATGATTGTCTTTGGCCATTTCTTTTCTAGGCTTGCCTGGCTCTGCTTCCTTGCTGTGCACGAGGTACCAGCCCTTTGAACTGGGGGGGAGCGGGGTCTGTGGGGTTCACTGCCTTCCCAGGTTGGGGGGGGGTGTGCTGGGATAAGCATCCCTTCTCCTCCTCTCTGGGCTGGGGAGGTGGATCAGGGGAAAAGCTCCTAGCAGAGAGCCTGAGCCAAGGAGCCCTTGAGCTGCGGCTCCACTGCTCCTCCCTGGCCCACACCCTGGTGTTCCCTACTGGGAATCACACTGCAGGCTCTCCCCTGACGAGTGTCCCTTGTAATGCCTTGCTGGTGTGATGTGCTCTCCCCATTCATGGACACCCCTTGCCCTCTCCACCCCACTCTACACCTGACATCCCAACACCCTTAGCATGGTGGAAGCCCTAAAGATTGCCCAGAACAAAGTCTTCAATGTGGGGAAGTTGATGGCTGGCTTTGTCCCAGTCTGCCATGCTCTGACCATGTCCCTGGCTCTGCAGGTCGCACCGTTGGCTTCAAGGAGGACCACTATATGCTTCGCCACAGCCTCATGTCCTCCGACCACCTGGACACCCCCATGGTCCGCAGTGGGTCCCTCAAGGGTCGGGACACTGTCCGCTGGAAGATCAACAACAACGTTCACAAGCAGGGCTTCACCTCCCTCGCTGCCACCAACCCCAAAGATCTCAGTGAGTGCCACATCTGAGGAACAGGGTGTAGAGGGATGCTGCAGGTGCTGTAAAGGACATGAACCCTTGATGGTGGCCCTCCACCTCCAGCAGCCATGGCGTTACCTCCAAGCCCAACTGCAAGGCCGGGGAGGGGGGGTGGGGTGTCCTTTATCTGCTTCTATCCTGGGGGTAAGCTGAGCAGCACATTCCTGTGTCCAGCCCTTATAACAGGACATGTGGTAGCCTTGGAGACTTCCTGACAGCCTAGCCACATGGTGGATGTACCCTGCATGTGTCTTAGTGTCATTAGCTCAGCGACCCAGCCTTGATTTCTCTGCCTCATCAGTCCAGAGCCACCACTGGACACTGTTTCCTTTGCTGGATCTGGCAGAGAGCTTCCCAGTAAGCCCTCCAGTTCTCAGAGGGTTTTCTCTGCTGGTGCTATGGGGTTTGGGTGCTAGCGATACAGGATCTGGACACTGAGTGTCACGCGTGTCCTCATGCTTCCAGCTTTTGGCTGGGTTATTTCTCTGACCAAGAAGGAAGGAGTTTAACTTGGGAATTTCTCTTTCCAGTTCCCTACGGACTGTCTCTGAGGCTGACCCGGCTTTTCACGCAGAACCTGGTGAAGCCAGACACCCGGGAGTGTGAGCAGCTGCGCAAGGAAGTGGAGGAGAATGTATGAGCCTGGGTGTGAAGGGGGGCTTGGGGTAGAACTGCAGGACAACCACGTTGAGGGGGTGTCTGTGATGCTGGGAAAGAGGGAGTGCCCCTTCCCTGTGAACCCAAACAGCTCTTGTCAGGAAGAAGCAATTTTTCTTCTTTCTGAAAGAAAGCACAAATTTTAGGATCACAATTGTGAAAATTATCAAAGCATCATGTTGATGAGATTTGAGGTTTGCTTTGGGGCACGTGGTCTGAAGCTCCTGTTTGGCTTCAGTTTGCAGCCTCTTGACATATCGTGGGGAGAAACCATCTGGTGGTCTCTGCCTGGTGTGGCAGGGTGAGATGGGAGGACCTGGGGCTGGCCAGAGGGCCTTTGTGTTGGCTGGCAGCAGCATCTGCTCGCTGAACACATCCCTGTTCAGCAAGGGATGTGTTGTGAAAGTCTATCTTGCTTCTTGCAGCTGAATGACATTTTCAAGCGCATCCCTGGCTGCCACAAGCTCCAGCAGACCAAGTTCAGGTGAGTCACTGGGGGAGAGACTTCCTGCAGGGTAGGGTTCCCCAGGGCCCTGCTGATGAGGGAGCAGACCAGAGGGCTGGGGTGTGAAATTAGGGATGCCAGGAGGGAGCGTGGTCTGTGAGACATCGGTGCAAGCACAAGCCTGGTGCAGTGCTTCACCCACCCAGAGGCTGCAGAGCAGAGCCCACCCTGCTGTGCGGGTGATCTTGGCTGCATCTGGCTTTGGACCTGAGACTCCTACCGACAGGGTCAAATCCTAGTCGCATGGTGCTCAATGGGAAAATTCCCATTGACTTCAAAGTTTCAGCCCTGTGCAAAGTTATGAATGCCTGGTGCATGACAGAGGAGTCTGGGGACGCCAGTGCTGAGCAGGGAGTGTTATCCCCTACTCACAGCTCTGACCAGATGTGATCTCCCCTGTGGGCACGTTCCTCATTGCATTGGGAAACTCAGGGCTGGAGGGAGCAGCCAGGCAGGAGGGAACATGTGATGGGGCCACGGGCTCAAGAGGATGGTTTGGCACCCGCAGGGCAGCTGCCATGGCTCAGACCTGCACAGGGCTGTGATTCACACATAACTTTGTCTCCCCAGCTGCGTTAGTCACTCTAATTTGTTTTTTTTTGACAGGTTACAGCCCAATTCTGGGAAAAGGTAAGAGGAACTTGCAGCCATCTCTTGTGCTGCTTCTCCCTCTTTGTACACACACGTGTGGGGTGACTGAATGCCCCATGCACTCGCTAGCCCATCCAGCTGCTATGTCAGATGAGCAACCCTGGCCTCAGCTCTTACCTGGCTTTCTCTTCCCACCGGTTGCAGGCAGGACCACACCATTGTGGACACAGTGCTCACGGCCCCTCGCTCAGCTAAGCCAGAGATCATCAAAGTGATGGAAAAGCACGTTTCCCACGAGGCTTTCAATGACCTGAAGGTTTCACCGGGTTATTATACTGTGACGTCAGACCAAGGTAGGGAGCGGAGCCCAGCACTGCCTCCTGGCTGGGCAGGGGGGACATTTCCCACCTCTCATCATTGTCCCTTCCCCTAGATGCTCACGGGATGGTGGAGTTCCAAGAGGCTGTGGAGCTGGTTGATGTCCGCGTCCCACTCTTCATCAGGGAGGATGATGATGATGAGAAGCAGCTGCAGGTGGAGGCCATTGATGTCCCCACCGGCATTGCAGAGATTGGACGCAGGCTTGTCAACATCACCATCATCAAAGAACAAGGTGAAGGGCTGCAACTGTGGCATGAGATGAAGGGTGTTTGTGTGTCCCATATCCAGATGGACTCATGTGGTTTCTAAGGAGCGTGCAGCCTGCCTATCTGAGCTCCCCCTGCTCACAGGCCAGAGACTTGCTTGGTGACTCTTATCTTAATTCACCGGGGTCTGAACTAGAACATCTTTTAAAGCATCCAAGGGAGGGTCATCATCCCTGGCGACAGAGACCCAAACATTTGGCTACCACGGGTTTAGATACTACCAATTCCATGGCAGATCCAGGGTTGACTGTACACCTCTGCTGCTCCAGTCCATACGTTGCTGTAGTAAAGTAAACCCTCTTTGTTGTTATGCTGTGCTTGGGGCAGGTGAATGTCCCCAGTGGTTTGCTTTTGCTTCCTGTCTGGTTGTTTTGAGCAGGGAGCAAGAGTCAGGAGTGGTAAAGTCTCCAGCCCATGCAGTAATATTTCATATACAGTTCACACCCACGGCTGATAGGAACTCTGTTCAGGAAAGACACCTGTGTGTTTGCAATGTGATTCTTCATGTATTTGCTCTACACATTCCTTCTCTCCTGCCCCTTTCAGCCAGCAGCCTCATCACCTTCTTGCAGCCAGCCTATTCCCACAGCCGCTTTGATAAGGTGGCCAAGATCCCTGTCCTCCGGGAGATCATAGACAACGGGAAATCCCAAGTCACGTACAGGACACGAGATCTTACTGCCAAGAATGGCAGGGTAAGGATGATGCTTCTGGCCTTGGCAGGCAGGAATGAGTGGGCACAGAGGGCTGGGAAGGAACCGACCCTGGGGCTGCAGCTGAGCAGTTGATCAGGCTTAAAGGGGTTGTGGCTGGGACAGGGGAGACCAGTGGCTTGAGGTTAGCACAAAGGCAGACATTCCCCTCCATCCCTTGCTCCCTGTGCCTCAGGAACCTGAAAGGCTGCCTGTACCTGAGACAGAAGGTACCGGCTACCCCCTGAGCTGTGGGCACTGGGAGGCAAGTGGGGACTCACTGGGAGACGAAGGGAAGCTCTCTGGGAGCCTTCTCATGGATGCTGTGGGCTATAACTACGCACCTCTTCTCCTTCAGGACTACATCTTCACAGAGGGTGACCTGGTCTTCCAGTCCGGGGAGACAAGAAAGGAGGTGCAGGTCCCCTTGCTGGAGCTGACCGAAATAGATACCCTCCTACACAACTGCCCACTCAAGCAGTTTGCCATCGACCTCCTCCATCCCAAGTACGGTGCCAAGATTGGCCGATACCCCCAGACCACGGTGACCATCGCCGATCCAGGTAGGGGCTGCCAGCCAGGAGGTGGGGAATGGCAGCAGGGCGTGTGGGACCCCCACACCGGACCAGCCCACCCCGAGGTGGTGTACAGAGCCCCCGCCCTGCTCCTCACCCAAAAAGCGGCAATGAAGAGGTTCCTCCAGCTCTGACTGGTAGATTTGGGCCTCCCTCTAGAGGCATTAGTGGGTATAGACAGCAGGTGGGGAGAAGATGGATAATCTATGCCACAAAAGGAAATAGAGTGGATTCTTCATTCCTTTTCCTTGAGGATTTGCATAAAAAACTATAAAAATAGGGGAGAGGTGGGACTTGCCATGAGCTGTGCTTGGTGATTTCTGTGGCTGGACAAGCAGAGCTGTAAGGGTTGTCATCAAGTGGGTCGATAACATGTAAAAGGTATTTATCACAGCACTGGTCATGAATACTGGGGATACAAGAAAGTCCCTTGTCACTGGACCAACCAGAACCACTTCAGGGGCAGGCACTGAGGCTGGAGAGGTTCCAGAGAGATCTTGGTTGGACTGGGTGCATTTCCAGGAGAAGCAACTGGGCAACTCAAGAAGGCTCTGCCCATCTCCGTCTTCTCTTGTGGCTGCACAGGGCAACTGATCAAGATTGTTGAAGCATTATTAAATACATTCAGACAGAGCTAAAGATTTTTAGAGGCAAGAAGGTGGTCTCTTCATTTCTTCCTACTGTGAGAGGCAGCAGGAGGTGCAGGACTTGGGGGGTCTGAGCCCGACTCTAATGCCAGCTTGATGTGTGGCTTTGGGGGATGTCATCACCAAGTGCCTCAGTTTCCCATCCTTATGATGGGGATCTACCCCTCAGAAATGCTTTGAGAGGCTCACTTGGGATGGCTGGGCAGTGCTGGAGAGAGGCACACTTCCTTCTTTTCCTTCCCTGCATGGGACTAGCACTGATGTGCCCTTTCTTTCTTGTGTCTGCAGAGGTGGTGGATGGTGTCCCCTCAATGACTGGCCTGAGCCAGGTCTCCCAGTCCCCCAAAGGCCGCTTGAGTGCACCACTTAATCTCAATGCCCATGCTCTCAGCTCCAGGGAAATCCGCTTCAGCTGGCTTCCTCCACCGGGAAAACCTCTGGGATACAAGGTAAGGGGTGAGTAGATCCCAGGGGAGGGTATAGGTCCCATCCTGTAGGTGTCTCGCACACAGTCATTTGTGCCAAAGGGATGGTGAGAAGAAGCCCAAAGGAGGGAGCAAACTCACCCTTTCTGGCCCCCTTCGTCCTTGAGGGACCGTTGCTGGGTGGATGTGGGATTTGCAGGAAAGATTCCTGGTGGCTTCATCTCCTTTCCGTCACTTACCATGAAATGCCCAAACTGTCTTGGCCTTCCATTTCAGAGGAATGGCACAACACCCCAGCTTTCCCAGAGCAGATCTGGTAAGAGATGGGGTGAGGATCTGAAGGAATCATGGCTTGCTCTTGCTTTGCCAGGTGAAATACTGGATCCAAGGGGACCCTGAGTCAGAAGCCCGTCTCATCGATGTCAAAGCACCATCGGCAGAGCTGAGTAACCTCTACCCCTTCTGTGACTACGAGATGCAAGTCTGTGCCTACAACGCCATGGGTGAAGGGGCTTACTCCGACATCATCCACTGCCGCACGCTTGAGGATGGTGAGCAACTCTGCACTTCGCTTCCCACCATGTGGGAGCAAGTTGGTGCCTGTGCATCTGGCATGCAGTCAGGGCTCCAGCCCTGAGCTCTGATGGTCTTGGGAGTGAGCACTGGGTGGCTCCCACTGTGACCCAGCTGTGATCTGGGGAGCTCTGGTCATCTGTGTGCTCTGGCTTCTGACTTGCAGTAACCTGGACCCTTTGCTCTTGCCTTTCCAGTCCCCAGCGAGCCCGGCCGCTTGGCTTTCAATGTCGTGTCTTCCACCGTGACACAGCTGAGCTGGGCTGAGCCTGCAGAAACGAACGGGGAGATCACCGCTTATGAAGTCAGTTATGGACTTGTTAATGAGGACAACGGTAAGAGCTCATTTTCTGACCAGGGCAGTCATGGCAGCTCAGCCAGGCTGAGGTGCTGGAGTATACTTTCTGCAGGCTGGGCTGGTCCCAACAGCAGCAGAACCAGAACAGCTTCAAGCACGTTTCTTGTGAAAACTGGGATCTGGAGGGGTCACTTCTTGATGGAAGACGTACAGAATTCACCAGCCAGGATTTAATCCTGCAAAGCCCAGAGCACTCTTGGTTCCCATTCACTTCCGTAGAGTTTTGTGTTGGTTTTCATCTTAAAAACTCAGTTCATAGGTCTAGACCTAGGGCTAGAGTGCCAGGAAGATGCTATTTAGTGACACACCAGCAATAGGAGACCTCTGCTGTAGGTTGACTTCAGCATTCAGTTTGGAAATTTCCCCAAGACAATGTCATGCCTGTCGTGAGCTGCCCAAATAGCTTCTGCACCTTGTCCCAGAGCCAGGCTTTGTCCTGACATCAAATGTCAGTGACCCTGTTGGCCAAGGGTGAGGTGCTGTGGGGTCCTCTGTATCCTGTGACCTCATGGGCGATATGTGTACCCATATTTGCAGTACCCATTGGCCCAATGAAGAAGGTGCTGGTTGAAGACCCAAAGAAGCGCATGGTGCTGATAGAAAACCTGCGGGAGTCCCAGCCCTATCGATACATGGTGAAGGCCAGAAATGGTGCTGGCTGGGGACCTGAGAGAGAAGCCACCATCAACCTTGCTACGCAGCCCAAGCGCCCGATGTCCAGTGAGTTACTGCCCTGCCTGGGTGGGGAGTAAGGGAGGCAGGAATAGTGCTGGGGAGTGCTCCCCATCACCCCAGCTGCTTCATTGCACCCTACTCACTCTGCTGCACCAGCCACCCTGGTGAATTCTGAAGGCCAGCCTGAGCATGGGAGCCTGGTGTGGTTCTGAGCTGCTTGTCTAATGGCATTTTCCACCTCTCCTCCAGTCCCCATCATCCCTGATGTCCCCATCATTGATGCAGAGGGAGGTGAGGACTACGACAGCTACCTGATGTACAGCACAGATGTGCTTCGCTCTCCAGCTGGCAGCAAGCATCCCAGTGTGTCTGATGATTCAGGTATGTTGCTCTGAGTTTTGCAAAGGTCATTTTTAATATTAATTTTCCTTAACAACAGCTTTCAGCAATGAGATTTACTGCTCCTTTCCTCCTCATGGAGATGGGGAGATCCAAGTCACGGAGATGGTGGAGATCAGCCTTTCCAAAGCACAGTAGCTGCATCCATGGGAACACTCGACTAGTCACAGTGTAAATAAGACCAGTGCTTCCTTGTCTTAGCCATGAGGCAAAGAGAAATCTCAGCGTGGGGTGAGAGGGGGGCTTTTCATGGCCCTCCCTGCTCATCTTCCCTTCCCGTTTCCATTTGGCTGGACCACAAGAGTTACTGTCAGCAAACAAGCAGTGGCAAGGCACAGACCTTTGAGTCCCTTGGATGCTCAGGGTCTTTGCCAAGCCAACAGGAGGGAACTCACCAAGTGCTGGGGAGGCACTGGCCTCTCTTCCTCCACCACTTCACTCTCTGAATGAGGCTGGCTCCCTTGTCTTGTACTGGGACAATGAGGGGAAGATGGGCCATAAGTGAAATGATGAGACTTGTCAGTAGGATCTGGAGGGTCTTTCTTGGGGGGGTTCTCCAGGGCCTGGGATCCAGGAGTGAGCCCCTAGTCCTTGCAGGGAGCAGAGGTAATGGGAACACCAAGAGTTTGACCATCCTATGTGCACACCAAGGAGTGAGGAAACCTCTCCTGAGCAGAGGACAATTGTCGCAGACTCTTCATGACAGGGACAGGTGTGTGGTGGGACTTCAACTCTTCCCTTTTGTTGTATGGACATAGGGCTGGAAAACAGCCCTGGGGTTGAGGAACCCAACACGTGTCACGTTCCCTCCATCCACCAGTCACACGATGGTTGCACCGCCTAAACTCATCAGCCAACACTTGGCGAGACGGGCTGTGAATGGGTGTTTGTTCCCACTGTCGACTGCCCCTTCCCCTCCCCAGCAAGCAGCACGAATGTGGTGGGTAGCCCACTCTGTCCCCTTCAGATCATGCCAACACCAGTGCTTGCGTTGTCCCAAAAGGCTCCAGGTGGAAATATGTGCAGCTGCTGGGAGAAGACTTGGATCTTCGTCGCATCACCTGGAGGCTCCCACCTGAAACCATTCCCCGCCTCTCTGGCAGCAGCCGCTTCTCCTCGGACACTGAGGGTCTCCTCCGCGAGGAGGACAGTGATGTGGCTACTGGCAGCCTGACAAGGAGCGGGACCCCTGGGCCCCAAGCAGGTGAAGGACTGCTTCATTACGGCACTGAGTGTCCTGTCTCGTCCTGCTCTGAGCCGAGGGACCAGCAGCTGGGGTTTGCCCAGCACGTGTCCCCTTCCTCCCTTCGTGTGCCCATCCTCGTGTTGGCGTGATGCACTGTTCATGTCCTGTAGTCTGCTTCAAAACCTTGTCCTGGTGTGTCTACTCACAAGAGTGTCAAGGTAACCCCCATCTCGGCATGGACTTGGGAGCCTGCTAGCAAGTTGCTTCTACAAAAGGCTGGACCTTCAAGGCAGCAGCAAATTCAGATGATACCTGCTAAGTGCCACCTCCAAGGGCAGCTCCTCACCTTAATTAAGTGCCCTGAGCTTCTGGGCAGATCTGCTGGACTGTTAAACAGAAATCACACTCTCATGGATAGCTGATCTTTCCTGGCCTACTGGGAAGGGATAGGTATTTGTCAAGGACCAGAACAATGGAGCAGAGTTTGCTTTTCAGATCCAGCTGAGACGGGATCCAGAGTGAGATTTGGAGAAACCGCCTCCATAAAGGGCTGTTTTTCTTCCACCTTCTTTTTTAATCTGAAATTATAAACCTGTGCTTGCGTCAAAGGAGAGATGTAAGAGAACATGGTGAGAACCACAAGGCAGTGCCCCAGCGAGGCCGAGGTCTGGAGTTACCTTGGGCACCATGGGTGTCTCTGGTTCTGGGTGTAGAGCAAAGTCTCTGTTTACCTGTTTGTTTCCCCATGATCGCATTGGGTGGTTGTGACTTGTTCTAGATGTAGACCTTGCAGGGTGGCTGAACCCAGGATGCAGCCAAGGCAGGGTGCACCATGATGCCTTCTGCTTCCTCCCCATGGAAACCGGAGCAGCAGCCCTGTCCACAGCCACATTCCTCACACTGTGCCCTCTTTCACAGAGCACTTGCTGAATGGCCGGGTGGACTTCTCCTTCCCTGGCAGTGGCAGCAGCACACTGACAAGGACAACGAACACGAGCTACCACCAGCTGAGCTCACATATGCAGCAGGAGCACAGAGTGATGGGGAGCTCCTCACTGACAAGAGACTATTCCACAATGCTGATGGGGCATGGTGAGTACTGTGGTGATGGGACCCGTCCTTCCCTTCCACCCCCATGACTGTCTTCGGACCTATGCCCTGCAAGTCCTATTGGGGTGAGGACCATGTTCACAGCTAAGGGGGCCTATGAACCAGAGATCTGGAAGGTCATGTCCTCACCACTGACATGTAGGTGCTTTGCTAAGGCCACCATGCTCCCAGACCAGCTTGGAAAGGGTTCCCATCCCTCATGTCCAGAGTGCTCAGGAAAGGGAGCTACATCCTTATCCCCACACTGCGAAGCACTCCAGGAAAAGCACGTGTCTCCTCTTCTTACTCTGTCTAGCAGCATGGTTGCCTTTCAGCTCCACACGTGTACATCAGCTGGTGCTGAGAGAAGGTTGTTAAACAGCTCTTCAAATCTAAGCCTTAAAAAGTCATCTCTGCAGGAGCCAGCACCTGGACTGAACCTGCTCTGAAGTCTCCAATGGTGGTTTTCTCTCTTTCTTTTGCACTGCTTCTGTAGATTACACAGGGAGACTCCTCCCTCCCATCCGTGAAGATGCTGGGAGGAAAATCCCACAGCCCCGGGATGTGGGTTTCAGGAGCAGGGCAAAGGTGAAGGGTTACTACCCCAGCACTGGCTTTCGGGACTCTATAATCATGACTGATGGGTCCGCGGGGATTTGCAAGTATATAGGTACAGCTTTGTCCAGCCACGCATCCCATAACAGCCAAGCCACTGGCCGTCCATGAGCTGTTGCCATCCACTGCTCTGCCCAAACCCTCTCTCCATGGCTTGCTGTGTGCTGCACTGATCTTTCTCCTGACCTGGCCTGTGCCTCCATTACACCACCTTTCCATTTGCAGGTGACTTCAGCTGTGTTTCAACCCACCTGGGCTGATTAACACTCACCACCACTGCCACCATGCTCTAACGAGCTGATCAGCTCATTGTCCCCATACTCTTCATTCCTAACAAGCTTGTTGTTCTTGGTCTTACCCCACAGGCCTTTGGACGACTCTCGGGGAGAACGTGTGCTTCATACAAGATTTCCCTCTGCAAGCTCCTTGGCCAAAGCCTATGTCAATAAGAGGCTTCACTCCCTGAGTGTCGTCTGCCTAGGAGGCTGCTGTGCTTGCCATGAGCCTTGTGTCCAGTGGGCTGAGCTGGTGGGGAGCCAGGAGCACCCAGTCCTGGTCCCATCTGTCCCGATCCAGTTGAACAGTTCCTGGAGGTGTTGGGCTGCTTTAGCTGTAGACTAGCATTAGTCTTAACAGAGTTTCATCTGAAGATGTCCATGAAGCATTTGGCAGACTGGACAGGGTGCTTTGGGATGAGTGAGATGGGCTGCACACAGCACCCAGGCCCCTGCTCCGGTCTCTCTACTACAGGTGCCTGAAGCTTACCTGGCCTTGTCCCACCCAAGGTTGGCACTCCAAGGCCATGGGACATCACTGTAGGTGTGCAGAGACAGCCAGTCCCCCCTTGTGACAGGCCAGCTTGCAGAGATGACATCTTGCCACGTTCTCCCTGGACCATCAGGACCATCCCACGCTTACATGTGCCACTCCCTCCTCTCCCCTGGCTCCCTTAGCCCCCAGCCCTCAAATCTCCACCCTAACACTCCCTTTTTGCCTCAGACTCCAGGCTGCCGCTGGGCATCCCCGACACCCCCACACGTCTGGTGTTCTCTGCTCTGGGACCCACCTCCCTGAAAGTGAGCTGGCAGGAGCCACACTGTGAGAAGGAGGTGCAGGGCTACAGCGTGCAGTACCAGCTCCTCAATGGAGGTCAGTGAACAGGCAGCTGATGCCCACCAGGCAGTTGGTGGTGGGATTTTCTGGTGGTGGAGAGTTTGGTCTGGGTCTTCTCCTGGGCAACTGGCTCCAGATGACCCTGCTTGAGCAGGCGGGGTTGGACCAGATGGCCTCCAGAGGTCCCTTCCAACCTCAACCATTCTGGGATTCAGGGACTGGTCCTAACTCTGCTTTTTGTGTAGCCTTGCAGAAACATCTCGGCTACCCCACAGCTCTCATTCCCCATTTCTGCTGGGGGACAGTTCCGGGGATTGCTCGTGGAGTCACCCCTCCTCCAAAAAACCCTGGACTTGTTCCTTGTTCTCCACCAGCCCCAACAAGCCCTGAAGGGGAGGAAGGATTGGAATGAAAATCTCTTATTTTTACATGAAACTTGGGGCAGTGTTAGTGAAAATGTAATTCTGTTTGGCTGAAAATCCTTGAGTTTTCAAGAAGCTGTTGTTTGTCCCAAGCATTTTTTTTTTTTTTTTTTTTTTTTTGGAACATCTCATCCTGCACTACCAGTTGTTGGTGGCAAGGTGTGATGGACGTGGCCAGGGAGGGGCCCCAGATGACTTTTCCAGGCACTTTGTTTGAGATAGAGCCATGGCTTTCACCTAAACTCTTGTCTTTGTGCCTGCAACATGGTGTTGACGTCTCCCTTCTCTGTGCATCCCAGGAGAGGTGCACCGACTCACCATCCCCAACCCCAGCCAGAACTCAGTGGTGGTAGAGGACCTGCTGCCCAACCACTCCTACATCTTCAAGGTGAAGGCGCAGAGTGAGGAAGGCTGGGGCCCTGAGAGGGAAGGAGTCATCACCATAGAGTCCCAGGTGGACCCGCAGAGCCCGCTCAGCCCTGTACCAGGTGAGGTGGATGGGGGACAGGAGAAAGGTGGCACTGCTGCTGTCTACAGTGCTGGCCTTGCTGTTTTCTCTCTACATCCTGAGCTCTCCTTTCCTTTCTTTCATTTAAAAATAGGGCCTTCTGCCCCATGCACTCACCTTCCACTAGCTGAGATAGCTGAGACCTTCCAGCTTGTTTCATAAGTGCTGTGTGCAGACCCCTCCCAGGCTCCTCCTCACCACCTTCTGTGATACTGACCCCTCACTCATGCCCCTGCAGGTTCACCCTTCACGCTGAGCACACCTAGTGCTCCTGGACCACTGGTTTTCACTGCCCTCAGCCCTGACTCCCTGCAGCTCAGCTGGGAGAGACCCCGCAAGCCCAATGGGTCCATCTTGGGCTACATGGTCACCTGTGAGATGCTGCATGGAGGAGGTATGGTATCAGGCTGTGGAAGCCCAGTTCCCTGTGTAGAGCACAAGATACATCCAGCAAAGGCAGCAACTTGCTGCATTTTTGCTGGGACCAGCAACAAAGTTGTCTGCTTACATTGGTGCAGATGAAGTGGGGACATGAGGCTGATTCCAGGCCTGGGAGCTGATGGACCCTGATGCTTTGTGTCATTGCATGGTCTGGTGTAACAAATGTGGTGGGAAGAGGAAGAACCTGTAGCTTATTACAACCCAAACCCAGTGGAGGTTGCTTGTTGAGGATCACTACTATACTAAAATAGGGTTGTCTTAACCCTTAGTAGAACTGGGTGCAATCATACAGTCTCTGGGTGGCATAAAGCTTAGGGAAAGCCAAGACAGCAGCCAGAGTTGGAGGGAGTGTGTTTGGAGGGACCATCACTCCTCTCTGTCTTCACCACTGGTATGTCTGTGTGGATTAGGGGAGCCCAGGAATATCTGTGTCGAAGGAGACAATCTGGAAACTACCCTGACTGTGCCCCACCTGAGTGAGAATGTTCCATACAAGTTCAAAGTGCAAGCCAAGACCACCCAAGGCTTTGGGCCAGAGAGAGAAGGCATCATCACCATTGAATCTCAGGATGGAGGTACAGTACCATGTCTTTGTGGAGGTGCAAAGATAAGAAACTTCTCAGAGCAGGGAACACAACTCCTGGAGTCCCTTTCCAGCTCTGGTGGTGACTCCATTTTCCATGAAAGACATGGAGACATTGTCTTCCATGAAAGACATGGAGACATTGTCTTCCATGAAGACAATGCTGTGCCTTGTAAACACTGTCCCAATCCTGATGCACTGAATGAGGGAGGATTGTGAGAACCTGCCGGTGTTTAATTTATTATGAAACTTCTGTCTTTTATACCTGGTTGTACGCATACATGGAGGCAGCTTCTTACACTGTGTAAGAAGGTGTAAGACCTTCCCAGTCCTCTCAGTTCCTCCTAAACCTGGCTCTGATGTCAGCAAGAGAAACCTCCCAAGCTGACTGTTGGTGTTCATTGTGCAGGGTTGAGGGGTTGGAAGCCCTGTGTCGTTTCCTGGCTGACTCATCCCTTTTCCTTCTCTCCAGGCACCTTCTCCCAGTTTGGAGGACAGCAGTACATGAGAGAAGTGTACAACTTCCCCACTGAATACACCACCAAAACCAGCATCAGCCATTCCTCTCTGGATCCCCACTTCACAGGTAGGGGCTTGCTGTCTGCTTTGAAACCCTCGGGAAGCAAAGGAAAACTCTGCTTGTCCAAAAGTCTGAGGATGCTTTCACCTCAAGTGTCAAAGGCAGGGAGGGTCAATCAGGCAGGACTGATGAAGGGGACCAGACCCTTTCCTAAACTGTGTCCCTGCTCTGCCCCAGAGGCAGTTGCAATCATTTCCCCATGTGCTGCCCAGTCACAGAGGGTACGCTGAGTTTTCAAAGTCCCCTGGGACTATCACTAGGAACCAAATCATAGCTCTTCCTGCAAGGTTAGATCTCTTCAGAGCAGGAAAAGAGAGAGAAGTGTGATGACCATCACTAATTACATCTGTGTAGTTGTCCCACTTGAGTTCACGGACTCAAGGGTTCATGTTGCAACATGGAGAATTTGGGAGCTGTTAGGAGATCCATCTTACTGACTGACATAGCAAAGTACTACTGAATCACTTGATCTGGAGAGGTTTTCCATCAATGAAAGTGGTATTTAAGGAGAAACCTCTGCCAGGAATCATTAGGTAGAGCAGATCCTGTGACCCTGTACTTAGCGTGGTGTCCTGACCACTGAGCTTCTCGTTGCAGATGGCATGCTCATGATGACCCAGCGAGTGGAGAGCGCCAGCAGCACCCTCACCAAACAGGTCACCAAAGAGTTTGTGAGCCGGACCATGATGTCCAGTGGGACCCTCACCAAACAGATGGAGAGGCAGTTCTATGAGGCCTGAGCTAGGGCTGGATACCCGCCAGCAGGACATTTGTGTTCAGATGGCAGGACTTTGGAACGATCCAAGGGTGCTTCATCCAGATGCTGCCACGGTGCCTGGGCAGCTCCTCCTGTGGGCAGAGACCTTCCACGGCACTTCAAGCTCTAGACCTCTCCTTTGGAGCCCAGTGCACTCAAAGCTATGGCACGGTTGGGTCATCAGGTGTGTGCTCATCCTTGAGGGCTTGTTCACCCTGTCCTGCTCTGCAGAGACTCAGTTCTGCATAGTCCACAGGGATGTCTTCCATGAACAATCACCACTTGCTCCAATACCATTCTTCAGTGCCCATCCATCCAAATACACCTGCCAAAATTCAGGTGTCTCAATGGCTCCAGGCTCCCCAGATCAATGGAACAGAATGATTTATTCTCAGGTCCTCAGTTCTGAGAGGATCCCAGCTGGCAACATCCTGATTTATAGGGGGTCACCATTTCCATCTTTGCTCCATGCTCTCTGGCAACTTGCCTGTCCACTGGAGATGGTTATTTTGTTCTGTTTGGGTTTTTTATATGATACCTGCAAGGCAGGGTTTTGGGGTAACCTATGCTTTCCTGCTGCACCTATTTGTGTCTATCCTTCGCTGCTAACATTTGGTACCACTATAGCAAAGCATAGCCTTTCATTTGTATAGCATTACTCATGATGGCCTCTGGTGCATTTTTTTGGCATACAATATTGTACAGTTTTCGTAGGATATATATAAATATATATAAATGTATTTTATTATTTTATTAAAAAAAATTGAGGTGGATGAGATCTATGTTGAATGTGGAGGCTACACTGGGACTGTGACTCCTGAGAGACGTGAGTAACTGGAACAAATTAGTTACGGGCTTGATCCAAAGGCCACTGAACCCTGTGGAAAGCCTGTTGATGAGCTGGTGGCCTCTGCCATGGGCCTTATATCCTCCAGCACCAGAGACTTCAGCAGAATGCTGCAATCAGCTGGTCCCGCTCGCTGCACAGCACCCACCAGCTGAGCACTCTCCAGCTGCAGCACATGCGCACAGAAGGGCTGGAAGCTGCCTGGAGGTGAGGGATGGGGCTGGTCCAGGCAGCGGTGACTGGAGATGGGAATGGTGCCTGGCGTTTCTTATACGGCTGATGTGGAGAGTGTGAGACTTTTGGGCAGAAGATGTTGGGTATCTTTTAAAAGCCTCTTTGCCCAACAGCAACATCCACAAAGGAACCTGTGATCCCTCAGTAAACACAAGGGAAGAGCAAGCCTGGGAACAGCAGGGATCTCTCATCATCCTCAGCAAGTGTCTGAGCCTTCTTCAGCCCTTGGCTCTAGCTGTTCTCACACAGTGCTGGGCACACAGCTGAGCTGAGACCTTGCTGGGCCTCGTTTTCTGGCTCTGGGCATGATGCCTGGTGCCTCGCTGCCCTCTGCCAACGAGAACAATTGGGCTCCATGTCTTGCTGAACAGCGTTTCCCTGGTGTGCTTCAGCTGCACAGGAGCAGGCAAGGAGCCTGCCGAAAGCAAGGACCCTGCCTGAAGCAGCAGCTGCCACTGTTCTGGATTACAGCTTCCAACCAAAACAGCAGCTGCCTGGTCTCCCTGGCAGCATTTCCTGCTTGATTTGATCTGATGCTGGACCTTGGCTTTTTTTCCCCCCCCCTCCCCCCCCTCCTTTTTTTTTGGACTCAGAAGACTTACCAGCACTGACACAACCGAGAGCTCCCTCTCCTCCCTGGGCTGTTTGTTTGAGCGGGATGAGTTGTACATGTTTGAGCCAAAATGTACGTGGGTGAGTGAAGTCCACAGGAGTCTCCAGGACTACAGCTGGAGCTAGGTCAGTTTTGAGTTTGGGTCAAGAAATACTTCAACAACCCTGTGGTTTTACTGTGCCTTCAAGAAGCACTTATTTTTCCTGAGCAAGTACCAGTGGCATTAGCCTGCCTGCCTGCCAGTTCCCATCTCACCTTTGTGGTTGGGGTTTCCTTTCCAGCTGATGTGTCTCCTCCTGCACAAGGACTCTCTGACCCTTTCCCTGTGCTTTGTGGTCCAGGGTAAAACGCTGAAAACTGTCTAAAAAGGGAGCCCCACTTCCAAGCATTTTAACCAAAGACTATCCTGTTATCCAAAAGAAGACCACAGCCAGTCAGCTGCTGCTCTCCATGTGCAAGGTTGCTGCACACCTAACTCATGCCTCGCACTAGAACAGCGTCACTTTTTAATTTTTCATCTGGTTGTTAGGGCTGGTGGTGTTTCAGCCTTTCCAAGGTGGATCCAGCAGCCTGCTCTGACAGCGGGTCTTTGACCAGATGGCTTCCTATTGCACTCAATAAATGTTTTCTCTACAGTCTGCCTCTTCCCTTTTCTTAAAAAAAAAAAAAAAAATTAAAAATTAAAAAATTGTCACTCCCCCCCCCCCCCCCCGCCCAATACCTTCCATCTGCAGCAGCAGATGAAGGACACATGCCAGAAGCAGACACCCAAGTAGAGGCTTCTGACAAGTGTCAGTGCCTGCTGTTCCTCCACTGCCATCCCCTCCTGTAACTGCAGCTCCAGAGGCACTACGGGACTCCACGACCCCGATAATGGCTCATTCCACCAGTGCAAACTGGAGTTAAACCAGTCTCCTCTGAGGAATGGTCCCTAGTGACTTTCACATCAGAGTTTGGCTCAAGCAGGCGCAGAATGACTGTGCAAATGTTTTGCATTTATTAGGCAAATGATGCAGACAGACAAATTGATTCCCCTGCAAAGTAAGGAAAGCAGCTGCCTCTCAGAGGGAGGTGATTCCAGCCCAGGTGAGGTGGTCGCTCCTCTACAGGAGCAGCACCTTTGCTCCTCCGGAGGGTTTGGTGAGATAGAAGGTGGCTGTTCCACTGTATTTCTCCTAGGAGACAAGAGGAGCAATAAGTGCTGGTGCTCTGGGGCCATACCCTGCCGCAGCAAGAGGCTGGGCTGGGGGATGCCAGAGCTGCCAGTCAGACCAGCCATGTGTCTGGCCCAGCTCCACCAGCAGCAGCAGGCATGTGAGATATTTTTTGGAGACAGGATGCTGTCCTGGCCCCTGCCTGGGGTCCCTTGGTCCATCCACAGCATGGGGCAGGGAGGCTCTCAACACATCCCCACGCTGACCCTTCAACAGCCCCTTATGGACTGTTCTCCGTGACTTTTTCCAACCCCTTTTTGAGCCTGCTGATGCTGCTGACCTCCACAGCCTCTGGCAACAGCAGAAAACTCACTGCCAGCTCTGCGCAGTGCTTCCTTGACTCTGTTTTTCTCCTAACTCATCCAGCGGTCACTGGTTCTTATTTTGGAGGATTTGAGTGCCAGTTCCACACTCACCCTATCTACCCCCTTTGCTGTTTTGTAACTCCTGGTCACATTCCCTCTCTCCCAGCTTCTCATCAGATGGCAGAAGCACAGCCCTTTCAGTCTCTCCTCATTTCAGACACCTTCCTCTACCCCTTTACCCTGCCCTGCGCACCCCCCCCCCGTTTACAGGGCACACCAGGCTCTCACATAGCAGCAAAATAAGGCTCTGCCTCATTCACAGCCCCTGTTTCCTGACACCCCCACTTTGCTGGCATTTTCAGCTACCAGTGCATGCTGAGCTTCTGATTTGGAGAACATTGATGGTGCCACTGAGATCCTTCCTGGGCTGTAACTGCCAGCATTAAGCTCAGCATTGCCTAAGCTCAGCTTGGATTTTTTTTTTTTTCCTTTTCCCCCTAGATAGATTTAACCTTCCTGAAGCTCACCTGGCATCTTTTTGCTCACTTTCTTAATGCAGTAAGGTCCTTGGGCAGTGCTCTGTGACCAGCACAGTGCTGAACTGCCTGCAAGAGTTTAGTAGCATCAACAGACTTGGAGCTATCCCTACATGGCACTGGATGGGCTACACTAACCCCAAGTGCCTCAGGAGCACAGTTTCAATGGCATCCCTGGGCCATGCCCCTGAGTGTTTCCTTGGGATCTTTAAGTCAATCTCCTGGCACTTTTCTGCCACATACCTGGATGTGATGCTGGGCTCTCTCTGCGGCCCCAGCCTCCAGCAGCGTCACCGTGCAGCCTCCGAAGCCTCCGCCTGTCATCCTGCTGCCGTAAACCCCATCAACCTCCAGGGCTGCCACTACCAGCTCGTCCAGCTCCGGACAGCTCACTTCGTAGTCATCCCTGGAGAGAGGAGAACAGTGGTCAGCCCTGTCCTGCACCTTGGCCATATATCCTGCACCACGAACAGCTGAAACATGCTTCTTGGTGCATCCATTGCTATAGCAAGCTGCAGCAATGCACGATGCTGCAGATCCCGGTCAGCGCTCTGCCTGTCATAGTTTAACCCCAGCCAGCAACCAAGCACCACACAGCCACTCACTCACCCTCCCCACCCCCGGAGGGAAGGGGGAGATAACTGGAAGGGTAAAAGTGAGAAAACTCATGGGTTTAATAGCTAAAGTAAAAGCCATGCACACAAGTAAAGCAAAACAACAAATTAATTCACTACTTCCCACTGGCAAGCAAGTGTTCAGCCATCCCCAGGAAAGCAGGGCTCCATCATGCATAATGGTTACTTGGGAAGACAAACGCCATCACTCCGAATGTGCCCCTCACTTCCTTCTTCTTCCCCCAGCTTTATATGCTGAGCATGACGTCATACGGTATGGAATATCCCTTGGGTCATTTGGGGTCAGCTCTCCCGGCTGTGTCCCCTCCCAGCTTCTTGTGCACCCCAGCCTGCTCGCTGCTGGGGTGGGATGAGGAGCAGAAAAGGCCTTGACTCTGTGTAAGCACTGCTCAGCAGTAACTAAAACACCCCTGTGTTATCAACACTGTTTCCAGCACAAATCCAAAACATAGCCCCATACTAGCTACTATGAAGAAAATTACCACAGCCAAAACCAGCACATTCTCCACCCCTTATTCCATACCATTTACGTCATGCTCAGGTCCCACACTATCTAATACATCCTCATTAACAACCACCACCCTTCCCATCCTTTGATACAACACACAGATATCATTCTCTTAGTCTATGGATGACCTCTGTGAAATGGCTGTAAAATGTCCATAAACATCCACAAATGTCCACTAAGTTAATTAAGTCTGTGACTTTGGGCTCCATCTGTCATAACACTCCTTCACGGCAGAAGAGATGGTGTGTGGTGTTGGACTGTTGTATGTTGAAGCCAGTTCTGGTTCCATTATCACTGTGCTTTGCTTGGTTTCATCAAAGTTCATTCTTCATTAATCTCCTGTGCAGGTCCCTTAACCTTACTCTGTTTTATGGCAAAACCAGCCTTCAAAAGTATTTGGACTATTTTATTCCCTTTCTCAAAAACCTCTTCTGCTGTGTTGCCCCATACAATGATGTCATCAATGTACTGCAGGTGTTCCGGAGCTTCACCCTGTTCCAGACCCTTGTCTGGATCAGTCCATGGCAATGGTAGGGCTGTGTTTCCACCCTGGGGCAGCCAGTTCCAGGTGTACTGGATGCCCCTCCAAGCGAAAGCAAACTGTGGCCTGCACTCTGCTGCCAAAGGGACCGAGAAGAATGCATTGGCGATATCACTTATGGCATACCACTTGGCTGCCTTTGATTCCAGTTCGTATTGAAGTTCTAGCATGTCCGGCACAGCAGCACTCAGTGGTGGCATGACTTCATTCAGACCACGACAGTCTACTGTTAGTCTCCACTCTCCATTAGACTTTAGCACTGGCCATATGGGACTGTTAAAGGATGAGCGATTCTTGCTGATCATTCCTCGGCTCTCCAGTCAAAGAATCAGCATTGGGAATTGGGGAGTCTTGGTTGGTGTGGTATTGCCACCAGTGCACTGGTGTGGTAGCGGTCAGTACCTGTTGTTCTTCAACCCTCAGCAATCCCACAATAGAAGGGTCCTTCAAGAGACCAGGCAAGGTGGACAGCTGTTTAATTTCCTCCATCTCCAAGACAGCTATACCAAAAGCCCACCGGTACCCTTTTGGGTCCTTGAAATACCATCCCTCCTGAGGCAGTCTGTGCCAAGGATGCACAGAGCCTCTGGGCCAGTCACAATGTGGTGCTTTTGCCACTCATTCCCAGTCAGGCTCACTTCAGCCTCCAATATGATTAGCTGTTGGGATCCCCCTGTCACTCCAGAAATAGAGATGGGTTCTGCCCCTTTATAACTCGATGGCATTAGGGTACACTGCACACCGGTGTCCACTAGAGCTTCATACTCCTGTGGGTCTGATGTGCCAGGCCATCGAATCCACAGAGTCCAGTAAACCCAGTTGTCCCTTTCCTCCACCTGGCTGGAGGCAGGGCCCCTCTACTCCTGGTCATAGTATTCGTTACTCACTTCTTGTAAATGCAAATCAAAAGTCCCTTTATTAAGATCAGAAATAAAATCAGCCCTTCTACTCTATCTGGGGAACTCCTCACTGGAAACTGGAGCAGCAATTTTCCTGGAAGAACCCCTTTCATGATTGTTTTTCCTTGCAACTCACATGCCCGTGCCTCTAGGGTCAAGGTAGATTTTCCATCCTACTGCCTCATGTCTTCTCCATGGTCACACAGGTAAAACCACAGGGTGACCCGCGGTGTGTATCCACTATATCCTCTCTCTTGAGCAGAGGGACGCTTACTCCTAATGGCTGAGATACTGGTCTGTACAGGTGGGGAGTAGGACATATGCTCTTTGAGTTGCTGGGACTCCTGGGACAGTTATTTGGATGGTTTTTCCACAGCCAAGACACAGGCCTGTAGGGAAGAAGAGAGACTTTCTTTGTATTGCTGGAGTTGGTCAGCCAATTCATCCACTGTCTGCTCCTCTCCATCTTTCCAGATCATTACTGCCAGTGAGTTTGCATGTGATGATGGTGCACTCTGTACAAACTTCCACCACGTGGGTCATGTGCACCTGACTTCATCTGGATCTTTGGATAACTGCTCGTTGTTCAGGTCACTATAAATCACCTCCAGTGCGGTTAATTCCCTCAGCTCCTGGAAACCTCTCTCCATGGTGGTTCACTTGCCTGGGTGACATATAACATTTTACTGGAAGAGATGCCTTTCCTTGATGCCTGACAGGAGTCGTCTCCAGAGGCTGAGGGCTTGTGCCCCTTTTCCAATCGCTTTGTCAATGCCCCTTTCCCTAGAAAGGGATCCCAGCTGCTTGGCTTTCCTACCTTCTAATTCCAGGCCCCATTATCCCAGCATCAGAGAAGCCAGGTGATGATGTGCTCGCCTGGACAACAGCTGAAATCTTTTTGCATATCTTGCAGCTCACTCAGGGATAGGGATCAGGTGGTTACCATCTCATTTATGGGTTCTGCCTCTTCCCTCCTCCTGTTCTTGCGATGGCCCTGGTTCATCTTCATCTCTTACTAAACAAGGTGATTTTCTTATGTATTTTTTCTTGTGTACAGGTGCAACTGATACTGGCACAGGTTCGTTCTCTGGTTCAGCTGCAGTGTCTGTTGCCAGGGTTTGAGTAGCCACAGTGCCTGTCATGGGGGTAGATCTCTGGATGGTATTCTTAAATAGTTGTTCCATCCTAAACAAGACCTGAACCACATTCAGGAGGCATAGCAATAGGAACATGCTGGTTTGAACATCCCAAGGATATTCAAAATTCTCAAGAGCTGTTGTAACAAACCTGAAGGAGAAATGGAAGATGGAGGAAGGTGTCTTCCCCATAGGTTGGCTCTCCAACAAGAAAAAGTAAAAAGCGTAATTATTAATAGTTTCTGATAGTTGGCTCCCAAAGTACAGAGGTGATGGCAATGCTGAGTACAAATATCGGATTGGTGTCACAACCAATAATTTTATCATACCATAAGCCAGTGTTACACAGTACAGCAAAGTGATAACCTTAATCCAACTCCCAGAAGTGATAAGCAGCACACAAATACTGATAAACAGTATATACGGCAAGTAAGGTGTTACGTAACACAACTCTGAAAACAAATACAGCTACTTCGAAAGCAAATAAATCAACGTTGTGACCAGCAACTATGAAACTAATATAATGAGAGCTTATCACAAATTTGTTTTAACATGCTGGTCAGATCTGTCGTTACCTCAACCCTTCGTGCCCCATGCTGGGTGCCAAAAAGACCGTCATGATTTAACCTGGCAGACAGCTAAACACCACACAGCCGCCCACTCACCCTCCCCGCCCCTAGTGGGAAGGGGGAGAGAATTGGAAGGGTAAAAGTGAGAAAACTCATGGGTTGAGATAAAGACAGTTTAACAGGTAAAGCAAAAGCCATGCACGCAAGCGAAGCAAAACAACAAATTCATTCACTACTTCCCACTGGCAGGCAGGTGTTCAGCCCTCCCCAAGAAAGCAGGGCTCCATCACGCGTAGCGGTTACGGGAAGACAAACGCCATCACTCTGAACGTCCCCCCCTTCCTTCTTCTTCTCCCAGCTTTATATGCTGAGCATGAAGTCATATGGTATGGAATATCCCTTGGGTCAGTTGGGGTCAGCTGTCCTGGCTGTGTCCCCTCCCAGCTTCTTGTGCACCCCAGCCTGCTCGCTGGTGGGGTGGGGTGGGGTGAGGAGCAGAAAAGGCCTTGACTCTGTGTAAGCACTGCTCAGCAGTAACTAAAACATCCCTGTGTTATCAACACTGTTTCCAGCACAAATCCAAAACATAGCCCCATACTAGCTACTATGAAGAAAATTAACTCTACCCCAGCACTGCCTTAAGTGCACGTATACATGAGCGAGGCTGCGAGCACTGGGGACCTGGTGGGCGCTGCTGTGCAGCACACGTCTGTAATGTATGTGACCGGCTGCCTCATCCCAGCACCCCCTGGCACAGAAGCCTGTGGGATTTCTAAAGCTCCCTGGCAGGCTGAGCCATGAAAGACATGGGGCAGGAACGGCTCTGGCTGCCCCAGTGCTGCACCCACGGGCAAGGGAACCTCATGAGGACCTGATGCAGCCTGCCCTGCCCCAGGGTCGGTACATCCTCACCTGAGGGAGTTGTGACTCTCCACCATCAGCCTCCCAAATGTCTTGTAGTCCCTGTCCTGCAGTGCTTGCGCTGCCTGGGCTGTCCGTGCTATCTCGCCGATGACGTGCCTGGCCCGCCGGTACACCTCCTCACCCAGACGGCTCCTGGCAGCTGCAGAGACATGCATCCCCCTGCAGCAAAGCCACTCGGGTCTGTGGCATGCTGCCGTGAGCGAGCACGGATGCATTCCGCAACCATCCTGCGTGAGAGCTTCTCTACTTGCGGCACCCACCCACCCACCCACCCATCCCAGGTGCTGCCCCACAGCCTCAGCCCACGCCATGGGGCACCAAGCTCTTGCTGCCCCAAGGAGCAGCCAGAGCCAAGGGAGGAACCATCCCCACCTTCCAGCTCAGCCATGG
Source organism: Pelecanus crispus (assembly GCF_030463565.1). Classification (NCBI taxonomy): domain Eukaryota; kingdom Metazoa; phylum Chordata; class Aves; order Pelecaniformes; family Pelecanidae; genus Pelecanus; species Pelecanus crispus. The sequence goes on along the minus strand of NC_134654.1, from coordinate 21,103,121 downwards.
TGGCATCTCGCAGGCTGGCCTTGCCGAGGGCCGCTGCCACCTCCTCGCACTGCCGCCGGCGTGTGGGGTACTCGCTGCCTGTCAGCGTGTGCCGCACATTGGAGTTGGTGATGAGGACGGCCAAGCTGGCATCAGTCAGCGGGACAAGGACGGTCTCCAGGGACCTGCAGTGAGAGCTCAGCGCGGGCCATATCTCTGTCCCCCCTGCCCGCTCCAGCCCCCGGCCATCCAGGTGAGGCCATGTTGCACGCAGCTCTTGCCTCCACAGAGGCAAAGTCCAAGTGGTTTAGTATTTCACTTGAGCATTTCACTCCCAGTTATTAGTCCCATAATAGACCCTAACAACTTTGCAGGAAAGACAGCCCAGGCAAGTAGCAGAAAGGATGCAGAGGGACGAATCAAGACACAGGAATTAAAATGCAGGGAGCCCCAACTCCACGATGAGATTTTGGGCTGGGTTCAGGGGTTAACCCCTCTCTGCACTCCTGCATTCATTTCATGGTCACGGGACCAGCTTGTCCCCCCCTGCCCAAGGAGGTGGGCACGGCGCAGCAAGCTTGGCGCTGGGCCCTGACCTGCAGTCAATGAGCAGTGCGTGGCCTTCCTTGCCCATCACAGATATGAACTGGTCCATGATCCCGCAGGGCATGCTGGCAAACGTGTGCTCCGCTTTCTGGCACGCCAGTGCCTTGGCTACCAAATCACCATCATCTGTGCCAGAGCAGAGAGACGCAGGTTAGCAGCTCTGGGACCTTTGCCCCTTGCCCTGGAGCAGGGGGAGCAAACACGAAGGTAAAGGGTTGCTTTCCCGTGGAACAGGGTTTTGTTAAAGCATCAGCCGCAGGTGCTTCCTCCTGCACCAGTGCCCGACATCTGCGTGGGTCGCTGGATCCAGCTGGATGTGACAATTTGACACTGGTGTCTCAGACCTCTCCATTTTTGGGGACATGAGGGTGAGGAGAAGATGCTCTGAAGGGAACATCCTCTCATCCCCCTGGACAGCCCCATGGGCAGGCCAGGCTGGGTGAGCCAGAGGAGCCCCGCAGCCACAGCGGTGCCAGCTCCGGCTGCGGCAGGGGGCTGTGACCCACCCCACAGCAGCGTTTTCCCGAGGGCTGCAGGATCTTGCTAGGGGCACCCCCGCCTCATCCCAGCTCCCACCTGGGAATGGAGGCACCAGGGGCCAGGACCGGCTGCTGCCTTACCAGGGCAGAGCTGCTGGAGGAAGGTGTAAGTAGCCACCTCCAGAGCGGCTGAGCTGGAGAGGCCCCCGCCCAGGGGGATGTCACTGGCTATCACGGCGCTGAAGCCCGGCACAGGACCACCTGTGGGAACCAAAGGGAGGAGGGGGGCTGTGAGCCCTGCAGGGCTGGGAGCTGCTCTGCCCCACAGCTCACGAGGAACTGACAGAGAGGAGCCCCTGTCCAATATCCCATTTTAAAACACGGGGTGACCCATGACAGAGTGTGACCCGGGCATCCCCCGTGCAACCACAGGGGTCTTTGGAGCTGAAAGCATCTCTGCTAGAGCCTGGCCCCAGCAGCAGCTGCAGGATTGCACCGGCACTGGAAGACCCCTGGAGCACACCAAAAGCCAGGCGCTGAGCACCGGCCTCACGCAAGGGGGGCTCTAACCTGGCTGGCAGCCTGGGCCTTACCCGGGTAGTGCTGGATGACGCCCTTGACGTAGTTGGCCCAGCGAGGCTGCCCTGGGCTCAGGGGGCTGCCTTGGTGGGGAGCCGGGAACTGTACCCTGTGGGGCTCGTCCGCCTCCGCCGATGTGGTGAGGATGGAGATGGTCCCGTCCTGCGTGGGGGATCCTACCAGCACCGTCCCCAGCTGCAGGGCCTGGGGCGGGAGAGAAGGTGGGCTCAGACCCCACGGCGTCCCTTGGAGCATCCCCACTGGTGGCAGGGGACAGCTGTGGCTGCTTCAACCCACAGCTGGCAGCACCCAGCACGCGTGACCCTTAACTCTGTCCACACAGAGCTGCCAGCCCCCACTGCACGCTCCCGCTCAGCACAGCATTAAACCTTCCGGCTATTTAATGCCACAGAGGGTCAGTCTTAGCACTGAAAAGTTTTGACCAACCACCCCAGCTCAGTACCGTGCTGCTGGGCTCCAGGGGAGTGGAAACCCACGACGAGGCTGCGAGAGGCTTTGAGAATTTTTCTTGCCTGCAGGGGAATGCAGCTGACCTGCTCCCACACTCCTCAGCCTCAAAATAATTAGCTCTAGGTTTGATTTAGCACTGAGTGGGGGCTTCCCTGCCGAGCCGAAGGAGGGCAGGGAGCCCCAGCCGCTTCGAACCGTCTCTGCCACCAAAACACCGCTCTCCAGGAACGGAAAATTGTTTGACGGGGTTGCAGAAAAGAGGCTTCAGCCCCTCGAAGAGCCGGTCAGGGAGAGGGAATCACGTCCCCCTGCAGCGAGTCAGGAGCCGGTCTGCGGGGCTGCTGCCCGCGGCGCTCCGGGTCCCGCTCCGAGCTCCCGTGGTCCCGGGCGCGGTGGGGAGATCCCGGGGGATCCCACAGGGTCCTGGGCGAGGGATCCGGGGGGGGACATCCTGGGGCAGGGGGAGGAAGACGGCGGCGGGGGACCCGCCGAGGCTGCAGGGAGGACCCGGAAGGGCGGCACCGAGGGATCACGGGGCCGGGCGGCGGAGCACGGCCCTTACCATGGGCAGCACGAAGCCGCCGTTGTAGTCGGTGTGCTCGCCGATGAGGTTGACCCGGCCGGGGGCCCATGCCGCCAGCACCGCCGTCCCCCCGAAAGCCGCTCGGTGCGCCCGGCGGGCGGCCGCCAGCAGCGGGACCCACCCAGGCTCCGCCACCGCCACCGCCTCCGCCATGGCCGCTCAGCCCCGCCCCCGGGCCCGCTCAGCCCCGCCCCCGAGCCCGCTCCGCCCCGCCCCCGGGCCCGCTCCGCTCCGCCCCCGGGCCCGCTCAGCTCCGCCCCCGGGCCCGCTCCGCTCCGCCCCCGGGCCCGCTCAGCCCCGCCCCCGGGCCCGCTCAGCCCCGCCCCCGAGCCCGCTCCGCCCCGCCCCCGGGCCCGCTCAGCTCCGCCCCCGGGCCCGCTCCGCCCCCGGGCCCGCTCAGCCCCGCCCCCGGGCCCGCTCAGCCCCGCCCCCGGGCCCGCTCCGCTCCGCCCCCGGGCCCGCTCAGCCCCGCCCCCGGGCCCGCTCAGCCCCGCCCCCGGGCCCGCTCAGCCCCGCCCCCGGGCCCGCTCCGCTCCGCCCCCGGGCCCGCTCCGCCCCCGGGCCCGCTCAGCCCCGCCCCCGGGCCCGCTCAGCCCCGCCCCCGGGCCCGCCCCGCCCCCGGGCCCGCTCCGCTCCGCCCCCGGGCCCGCTCAGCCCCGCCCCCGGGCCCGCCCCGCCCCGCCCCGCCCTGCCGGCGGCCGGGCTGGACCTGGGGGCCCTGCGGAGCTGGGGGGCCCTGGCCGGCCCACGCAGCCCCTTCCTACGGGCCGCCCACGGCCCTGGCTGCGGCCTCGGGACGCTGTTGGTGCCTGTGCGTCCCTACAGGAGGGGCGGGTCACACCTGTGCGCACACCTGTGTGTACCTATGGCGGTGCCAGCACCCAGGACTTTTTAGTGCTTATCCATATCCCGATGCCTGCCTTGTCCTAATATATGGACAGGTACATACGTGTATATGTATGCACTGGTGTCTCTGTTACATATGTGTTTTATGCCAATACATATGCCAATGTATGTATTTTATATATAGGTACAGATACATATGTGTATATATATGTGCCAACATCTGTGTTACACCTGTATATGCCAGTACCTGTTTATGCTTTTTGTATATAGAATAGAATAGAATTGAATTGAATCATTAAGGCTGGAAAAGACCTCTAAGATAACTAGTCCAGTCATCAACCCAACACCACCATGCCCACCAAACCATGTCCCAAAGTGCCACGTCTGCCCGTTTTTTGAACACCTCCAGGGATGGTGACTCCACCACCTCTCTGGGCAGCCTGTTCCAATGCTTGACCACCCTTTCCGTAAAGAAATTTTTCCTAATACCCAATCTAAACCTCCCCTGACACAACTTGAGGCCATTTCCTCTTGTCCTATCGCTAGTTACCTGGGAGAAGGGACCAACACCCACCTCACTACACCCTCCTTTCAGGTAGTTGTAGAGCGATAAGGTCTCCCCTCAGCCTCCTCTTCTCCAGACTAAACAACCCCAGTTCCCTCAGCTGCTCCTGATAAGACTTGTTCTCCAGACCCTTCACCAGCCTTGATGCCGTTCTCTGACCACGCTCCAGCACCTCAATGTCCTTCTTGTACTGAGGGGCCCAAAACTGGACACAGTATTCCAGGTGCGGCCTCACCAGCACCGAGTACAGGGGGACGATCACCTCCCTGCTCCTGCTGGCCACGCGCAGGCACATACACATACATATATATGCCGATGTGCTATAACCGTATACGTATGTGGAGGTGTGTACATATACGTTTGTGCCCATATAGCGATGTCGGTACGTGCCTGCGGCTGGCCCGCCCGCAGCGGCAGAGGCGAGTGGGTGTGAGCCGGGAGCGTTCACCCCCCGCGGGGCCGGGATGCTCCGCTCCGCTCCCGGCGCGGGGAGGGGCCCCTTCCCGGTTCCCGGTTCCCGGTTCCCGGTTCTCGGTTCCCGGTTCCGGCCCGGCCGCAGCCGCCGCCGCGGGACCGCCCGGGGTGGGACGAGCCCATGGCCGGGAAGGAGCCGCTGCTGAGCGCCCTTAAAGGTGAGCGTGGCCCCCCCGGGGCCGGTGCCCGCTTCCTCCGGCAGCCCTCGCCTCACCGGTTTGGCCGGACCGACGGCGGGGACAGCCCCGCTGCCCGACCGGGTGTTCGCACCCGCGCTGCTGCACCTGGCCTTGGCCGGGAGGAAGGTTACCTGAATTTCTGCCCGGTGCAGGTGCAGGCAGCCGGGGTGGGTCGCATCTTGCCGGGGCGTCGGGCACCTCCCGCAGCACCAGCGACCCACCCTGGGGCTGTGCACAGAGCTGTTGCCATGGGTGCCCCCCCCAGCTGGGGCACCCATGGGTGCTGATGCTCCCCCCCCCCCCCCCCCCCCCCCGCAGGTGGGGTGCTGCGGCTGCGGGAGGGCGGGGGGCCCTGCACGGACACCTCGCCGCACCTCACCTCCTTCTGCCAGCTGCTGGAGAGCATCCTGCGCAAGGGGCTCCGACGTGAGTGGTGATTCGTGCCCGGGCCGGGGATGGCAGTGTCCCGGTGCCCGTGGTGAGGGGCCTTGTGCTCCCTTTCTCCTGCAGAGCCAGCCTGGGGCTTCAGGAGACGGGATTACTGGCACTGCCTGGAGCAGCTTCCCACGGAGGACGGTGGCAGGTGAGCGGCCCCGAGCCAGGCTGGGGATGAAAACCTGAGCCGTGGCAGTGCTTGTCACGATGTGCTCGTCCCGAAGACCCCAGGTGCAGGGAGGATGCTCCCACGCGCCGCCAAAGTTTCAGCCCCAAGCTGCTTCCCCTCTCCCCAAACAGGCCGACCCCTCTCTCCATGAGCATCCAGAAAGCGGGCAGCTGTGAGAAGGCGCAGACAGCACAGGGCCGCGGGCGATACTTTCTGCGCTTGGCTCTGCAGGGGAAGGTGCTGGCGGCGGCCGTGCGGCGGCTGGCGCAGACCCCCCGGCTCCTGGAGGTGCAGCACACAGCGGGGAGCCACTACCCGTGGGCGACAGGCAGCGAAATGGCTGTGTAATGGTGGCATGTCTCTGTGTTTCAGTTTTATGATCCGGTAAGCTCCATCCTTGGCAACGAAGACCTCCTGGGTAAGACGGTGGCTCCTCCGAGGTGGGATGTAACCTGCCCCAGGGTGGCTGGCGCAGGGGCTGCGCACCGCGCTGCTGCGGGGGGTGGGGAGGAAAAGAGTCCGCTGTGATTTTTCTAAGCCAAACTTAGCAGTAAAATCTAAATATGTTGCTGCAGTGATGGAAAAAGTGGTGTAAATATTTAAACACAGTTTGAATCTATCTAAGGTTGGTTTTAGTGTCATGGGATAGGAAAATTGCTTCTGAAGTGTATTCTGTGTTATTTCTTTGTACCGAGGATGCTGGTTTAAGCAGACCCAGCAGTCCAGCTTTGAGGGGAGCCCTTGGAAGCTGGGCCCAGGCTGTGGTCCCACACAAGGTGTCACACGAGGGGTTCAGTGTGGTAAATGGCTGCATTGCCTTGACAGGCTGCAGCACTCCATCCGCAGCCGTGCTCCTTGGGGGGGCCAGGCCAGGGTGAAAGCCTTTAATCTTTTGATTATGATAAATCACCCCGTGTTAAACCCATACCTACATGGCTTATAAATCACCCGCGCTTGCTGATGCATGAGCAGATTGCAGATCTCCGTCAGTGTAATTGCGAGGCTCGTGCAGGAGACCCTGGGCAGCTTTGCTTTGCATTTAGGGGGAGAAATGGAGAGAAAGTTGCTCATCGGCAGTCTTTGCTGTGAGCCTTGGTCTCAATTTGGGGAAATCATGTGTCAAGCTGCAGCACTTCTTTCCCCGTGCTGGCAGCAGGAGCCCAGGATGAGCCTCCAGCAGCAGCCTGGGTGACGCGGTGCTGGGATGCTCGCAGGGCCTCGCTCCCGAGGGCTCATTAGTTACACTGAAAATGGCTTTATTCGGACCTCTGCCATGTCCTCACGAGGCCGCGGCTGCTGGGAACCTGGCGGTGACACTGCCTCTCCGTCCCCATCCCTCTGCAGAGCCTTTCCTCTCGCTGCTGCTGGTGGTGACAGAGATGGATTTCTCCCTGGACCTGCAGGTACGGTGACAAATCAGCGAGGTGGTGGCCAGCACACAGCTGCTGGTGCAGGGCCCCGGCCCCTTCCTTGCTGGGACCGATGGCGCTGACGCTCCTTTGTCTGCAGAATTGCAGCTTCTTGGACGAAAGCTGGCTGCTGCCGGTAAGAGCTCGTCTATCCCCAGAGCTGTCCTTCTGCCACCTGGCCCTCGCTGAAAAGTCAAATGAGGAAGATAAGGAATGATTTGGTGGGGAGGGATTGCCACGCAACTCTCCGCCCGGCCACAGCTGCAGCCGGGGGTGAATTGGCTCCGGTTCACCAGCACGAGCAGAGCTGCCTCTGCCACTGAGGTCGGATCCTGCTGGGTGCCTGCGCTGTCACCAGCAGCAGATCCCAGCATTCCTGGGAGTAAAACAAAGCAACGGTAGTACCCAGGCCTAAATTGCTGATATAAATGAAGTTTTCCCATGCTCCCTTCCCTGATTTCTTGCCAAAAAAATCCCCATTTCCCTGGGTTGACACAGATGACACATCAGTTGGTCTCGCTCTTGGTTTTGCTGAGTGAAATATTGGTGCATTTATTGAGAACAGCAGGGATGCCTTCACATCTTTTAAAAATGAAGAGCAACCCTCCGCTGCCTTTTTAACCCAAAAGAATCCCCAAAAAACCTCAAGGTGGCTTTTGGGCTGGTTATGGCATGTGCCAAGCTGCGGTGTGCTGCAGAGGCTGGGATCCTGCTGGCTTTTGGGCATTTCTAACAGCAAGTGCTTCCGGCCGAACTGGCCACATTTCGGGTCCCTGGCTAACGCAATATGACAGTGTAGTGCTGCTGCAAACGGCAGCGGCTTTGGGGATGGGCGGCAGCGCTCTCTTGGCTGCGTGGGGACATGTGGGGTGAGGGAGGAGGGCTCATCGCTGAGTTAAGGGTTCACCTGCTGCTTTGCCATCCCACCCATCCAGCAGGTTTGTCCCTCCAGGGTCTGGGCACAGCCAGATCCCAGGAGAGGACAGGGACAAGAAGCCGCTGATGGTCCCAGCCCAGCCTGGGGCACTGGGGACCAGCCTCTCCCTGGGGTCCTGAAGCCCTGGTTTGGCATCAGTGCCAGAAATGGTCCAGGGCAAGGGGTCCCATCCTCCCCCTCATTCTGGTCATGTTCCTTGGGTGTCCAGTGGCCATTGCCAGGGCCACTGTCACCAGCCATTCTCTTCCAGGTGTGTATCACTTATGAGACAGTCCCGTGCCGAGCGCTGGGGATGGTGCTCAGGTAGGAGCCCTTGATCCTCCTCTCCAGCGGGATCTGGACACCACAGCACTCAAAACTCCCCAAAAAGGGGAGATAAATACCCCGTTGAGAGCATCGGAGCTGTCTCGGGTGCTTTTTCCCCATTGGCTCAGCCTTGCTGGCATCTGCTGTCCATGGGGTGGCTTTTCCGTGCCTCCATGTGTCAGTGAAATATCGGTGACGGTACGAAAGGGCTGGGGGAGCCGGGCTGGGTCCCCGGTGCTGAGCTGGGCCTCGGCTGCATCCCCAGGTACGTGGACGGCCGAGTCTTTGTCACCGAGGTGCTCCCCGAGAGCCAAGCGGAGGTGGACGAGGTGGTGCTGGCCGGCGACATCCTCGATGAGATCAACGGCTGCTCGCTGAGAAATGCCTACAGTGGGCAGGTGGGTGGGCACAGAGGGCTGCCGTATCTCCCCCTCTCCTGCCCCCATCCTCCCCTCTGCTTCCCCCACCCTCCCTCCAGGCCGGGGCCATGCTGCAGAAGCTGAAGGGACAACCGCTCAGCTTCCGCCTGCTGCGGTGGCGCTGGCACGACGGGGGGGTCTATGAGCCGCTGCTGCCCTACCTGAAGGCCCTGAAGGAGAAGGAGCCCCGCTTCCAGCTCCAGCGCGGCCCCCGGCGCAGGGACGAGGGGGAGCCGCGGAGGCTGCAGGGGGGCAGGTAGGTGCGGCACCATGGGGAGCCCCCAGGCTGGGGGGGTCCCGGCATCGGGGCAGCCCCATGCCCACACTGTCCCTGGTCTCCTCTCAGGGCTGCAGGGCCAAAGCTGCCCCCGTGGCCTGGGGGCAGTGGTGGGCTGCGAGCATCTTCCCCTGCAAAAAGCAGCAGGAAGATGTGCGGGGTCTTGCTCTGATGCCCCGGAGCCCTTTTCTCCCCAGGCTGCTCTACAACCTGCGGTACCTGGGCCAGACTGGTGTTGGGAAGGTGAGGCGATGGGGCAGAAACATGCCTAGGGGTAAACTGTCTCTTCTGCGTTTCTTTTCACGTGCCCGTGTGTTATTCCCTCCTTCCCTCTCCATTTCAGTACGGTGGCAAAGAGGTGCTGGACTGGGCCATCCCTGCTGTGCTGGAGAGGCACTCGGCCACGCGGGTGAGCGACGGGGCTGAGGGCATTCCGGGAAGGGCTTGGTGAGAAAACTGCAGGGAAATACGGTCTCTGCCAGGGGATACTTTTTCTTGCCGGCTCCAGGTTCGCTTGGCCTGGATATTGGACACTCCCCACCCCTGTGGGGTTTTTTCTGGTTAGAAGCATCTCTTGCAGCCAGGATAGGAAAGTGCGTTAAGGAAAAAAAAATACAACCACCTGCAGGAAAGCGCACGGAAAATCATGGGGAGGCTAAGCCTGGTTCCAGGCATGCTTTAGGGCTCAGGTCACTGTTGCTTGAGCCTTTGGGGGGTTGTTTGTGGAAAGATTCAAGTGCGAGAGCACTGGGTGGTGAAAAAAAGGGCAGCGCAGAGAAAACTCCAAGAAAAAGCTGTGCTTGACTGCGCTTCATCACCTCTGCTTTTGAATAATCTCTCTTGTAAGCGTCTTATTAAAAATAGAGCTCGGACACTGTGATGATCGGGGCTTCTTTCCCCTCTATCCCCCATTCAGGAGGTTTTATTTGATGTGAAGGAAGCAGAAGTCCTTGTACAGGAGAAGACTTCTTCCAAGGTGAGTGAGCAACACCCAAGGTCTGGGTGAGAGCGGTTACAGGAAAAACTGGTGACTCCCGAGGCTGCCGATTTCATGGCACAGGGAGCCCGGCCGGAGGTGTTGCAGAGCCAGTTTAAATTGGGATCGGGGATGACAGGGACTGACTGCAGCCCTCAACGCCGTCTCCCTCCTGTCCCCCACGCAGCTCCTGTGCCGCTACCCCTACCCCACCATCTCCTGCGTGGGACGCTGCTTGGACAGCAGCAATTTATTCGCCTTCTGCGTGGCGTAAGTGCTGCCCATGGGCCCTGGGAGGGGGGATGTAGAAGGATGCGGGTCTTGGAAAATAAACAAGTGACGTCCAGACCAGCCGCGGGGTCTCTGGTGCGGCTACAAGCCAGGGCTGGGCTTTCAGAGCTGCTCTCTCTGCCGGCTAATGTATGTGTTTCCATTTTTAGCGCTTCCCCGGAGAGCCCTGACGGGAGCACGTTCGACTGCCTGGTGTTTGCATCGAGTTCTGAGCAAGAATGTGAAGAAATAATCAGGAGAATCGGTAAGGGAACAGTTTATGTCTTCAGATATCATCACAGTGAGATCGTGGAATACCAGGAACTGCTATTCTGGTCCACCACATGCAAGATCTAACTTAATTTCTTTTTGTTGAGGTTACTAAGATGAATAGATACTTTGATAGAGTTTTCTGGTGGGTTTGGTTTTTGTGTTGTGTTTTGGTTTTTTTTTTTTTAAGAACTCCTAGACAATGATTTTATTTTAAGAAACAGCTTCTAGGCATACCCAGATGGTTCATTGTTTCCACTAAGAACTTGGAGGAAACATTGTTTTCGAGGGATGTTATTTTAAAACATACTTTTCCTGCAGGAGCCCAGCCTGCTACTGCAGTTGAGCACCAAATCAAGCATTCATAAGTCCCATAACTTGGAATTCTTATTTTTAACCTGCCTAAATGCAAGCTGTGTGGTGCTTCCCAAATTACATGGCTCCTGGGCCACTGAGGACCTTCAGGTTTCTTGCGGGGACATCCCAGCTAGATGCCCCCTCGACAGGCTGTACCCCCCAGGACAGACCTGCCCGGGTGAGCTACTCAAGATCATTTAGCGTCAACTAAAGTTGCCAAGATGGTGCTTAACTTTGACCCAGCCCTTTAAAGCAATTAAATTTACAATGTAGATGCAAGGAAGTATCTTTCCCTACAGGTTTAGAAGCGAGGAAAATACTTGCTTAAAACCTACTATCGGCTCAATTTAGAACATGTTTTTAGCAGCTCTGTTGCGGATATGATAATGGTATTAACCGGGGGCTGTGTTCGTTCCAAGCACACTTGGAGCAGCGTAGGAAAGGGCGTTGAGGAAGTTGTGTAAGAGCGCCGGGTAAGGAGCGCCTGTTTCTCCAGCTGCAGGATTTAAGCACACGGAGTGGTTTGTCTGATAAGGGAGAGCCCTGGCTCCAGCCCCAAGCTTCCCCCAGGCGCTGGTGGCCCAGCCTTCGCCTGCGACGCGGCCGTCCGGCAGCACCCCGAGCGACGCAGACCCCAACTCCCCGGAGCAGGAGTCAGGATGGTTTTCAAACCGCTTTCAGGCTGTTGTCGTGGAAGGAAGTGCTGTAAATGTGTCCAGCCTTCAGAACAATCACGCAGACGGCCAGTGTTGACTTAATGCCTGCTCTCTGGTATAAACTATTGCTGTTCTTCCTCCTGAAATGCCACTTCTGCCATGGCACTTTTAATTTCATTGAAATAAATCAAGATGAGCTAGCTAAACTACTTCCCTGTGCTACTTTTCTGTGCCAACTCTAGCCCTACTAGTGCAGCCTGTTCTCCAAGAGCTGCAGAGAGCTGGCCTCACAATTTGATTTAAATGTTAATTACCTGTGTTTCAGATGTAGTCTGAGCAGCTTTCCTCTACCACAACCTAACAAGGTATGGCTGCTCCCAGAGGCACAGCTGAGAAAGCCAGACCTGTCTTAGCAGAGAGCCAAAAGAGCTATTCTGAAGTGAAGGTTTGAGCATAATCCTGTTTCATCAAAAAAGCTTAGATAGGAAACAAGAATCTTACTGAGCACCCATTCCAGTTTGCTTAGCAGCCCATATGCTCTCAGGTTGTGTAATTAGCTTTTCCACTTGCATGCCACCCTGCACTGCTAGCACTGGCTGCTGTTATTAACTGGGACTTTGTCACACAGCCAGATCCCACAGAAACTCACTGGCTGCAGCCACACACCCCACACCTCAGCACTGCTCAGGGAGCAAGCTGGTGGTTAACTTTGGGCAGATCAGTCACCACACTTCAAAATAAACTTCCCCTGCATCTACTGGAAAGGAGGGAGGGGGGGGGGGAAAAAAGCACTTTGTTCTAGAGCTGTGCCTAAACAGCTGACACTGATGAGCAGTTAAGCTTTATTAAAAAAAAAAAACAAACACCCACCCCAAAAGCCTAGCCTAGGCCCATCAGTCAGGCTATTCCTCCTCTACCCCACAGCTGCAGGGCTCAGCTCTGCTCTCACTGGCCAAGAGCAATGACTCAAGCTACAGCAAGCCTCCAAAAACCTCTGAGGGTGGCCAAGGCAAGTTCTCCCTCCTGTTGACAGACAAAATTAAGTTGCCACAGCAGCAGTCCAGGCTTACAGGCACCCACTGCTAATCTCAGGAGCCAGGAGGAGGAAGCTTCTTCAAGCCCATTACAAACCAAATGACAAAGACTCCTCACATGTGAATGTAAAACATTTAATTTAAAAATGTTGACACTACAATATATAAAATAGCTATTATAAATGCACATAGTGTATTCTATAGCTGCCAGGTTTACGTTTTTAGGAAACTGTAAGTTACACTGTGGTTAAGACTTGTAGTTTCACCCTCTGAAAAAGTCCACATTTGGTCACAGTGATGTATGGTCAGACTAACAGCCCCAATTGTTAAACACTTGGATCAAGTCATAACCAGTTTTATTGCAAAAGGACCCTGTACACATTTATATCAATTCTAGTACCTTACAAGTTTAGCTACCCAACAAGTCATTAACATACAGAAACATGCATGAGAAGCAAGAAAGATCACCCATCCCTTCTGCATATTAGCAACTTGTCACTCCTGAGCAACAAGGCTCACATCACTGAGGTTTATGTGAACAGTCACTTTTAGCATTCATCCTGAGTGAAAGATGGAATGACTTAAGTACAAATGCAACATATTATAAACAATTTCTTACAAAAAAGTCACAAATTAAAACCAAAGTATTTTACAGAATTTACTACAAAACACCATAAAAACAGCCTTCACTTAAGCCCTCTCCCCCCGTATCCTGCGAGCCAACTGGATATCTTTGGGCATGATGGTGACTCTCTTGGCATGGATGGCGCACAGGTTCGTATCTTCAAACAGACCCACCAGATATGCCTCACTGGCCTCCTGTTTCAAGAGCACAAGAAGAAATGTCGTTAGAAACCCCCAGCGAAGCACGCTCAGTGCCACGAGCGCCCAGGCCCAGCAGGCCGCTAAGCAGTACCTGCAGCGCACCGATGGCTGCACTCTGGAACCTCAAGTCTGTTTTGAAGTCTTGGGCGATTTCCCTGACCAGCCGCTGGAAGGGCAGCTTGCGGATCAGCAGCTCCGTAGACTTCTGGTAGCGACGGATCTCACGGAGGGCGACGGTGCCCGGCCTGAGTGGAGGAGGAAGGAGGGAGCGGGTGAGCCGGGGCAGGGGCTGCGGCAGCGCCGCGCCGCGCCGTGCCGTGCCGGCGGCCTTACCTGTAGCGGTGAGGCTTCTTGACGCCGCCAGTAGAGGGAGCGCTTTTCCGGGCCGCCTTGGTGGCCAGTTGCTTGCGCGGAGCCTTCCCCCCGGTGGACTTGCGGGCGGTCTGCTTTGTACGGGCCATTTTTCTTCACTTACCTACGGGGACATGCACGCGTGACACGGGGCCCAGCTCCTCCTCGTCCCCGCGGCAGCACGGCCCGCCAGGCCCGGCGACACCGTGTGGTGTCGGCCCCCGCCACGTCCAATCCCCTCAAGCCCCAGAAGCGGCAGATGTCGGCGAGCTGCCCCCCTCCCCCGCCGCCGAGGCGGGCAGGCGGCCAGCGGCCTCCCCCGGGAGGGGGAGGAGGAGTCACGGTTCCCCCTCCACCCCCGCTTCGCGTCGTGGCCCGGCCGCTCCCCTCCCCGGGGGAAGTGGACTGAGTCACGCCGCCTCCTTCTTCCTCCCGGGCCGCCCCGGGGAAGGGGGGGGGTGGGGGGGGGGATGGGAACCGGCCGTGACTCAGGGCACGTACGCAAGGCCCGGCCTGCCCGCCAGGCTCAAGAAGAGCCAAGGCCACCGACGGCCGCACGGCGCCGCCGCCCGCCACGGAACGCGCCCGCCGCCCGGCACTCACCGCTCGGAGAAGAAGGAAGCACCGGTGCCGGTAGCGCTGCGCACCGAAGCCTGCGCTGCTGCTGCCACGAGCCGCTCGGCAGCCAACCACCCCCTCACTGCGCCCTCCCCGCCGTGGGGACCCGCATTTTATAGAGGGGGCGGCACACGGCGCGGTGACCTCACAATGCCTGGAAGCAGCGCGCCGTACCATTGGTCGGGACCTCCGCCGGCGCCGTGGCGTCACAACACACAAAGGCCGTGCTCCGGTTCCTCGGCGCTGATTGGGCGCATGTCCGGTCGCTGATTGGTTGTTAAAGTAGGCGTCCGATTGGGTATTGTGAGCCGAGAAGGGGCCAATCGACGGCGGGCGGGCGCTCTGCGCGCTGATTGGACGAAACGGGGCACGGTTTGGATCCTACCCTTTGTTGCAAAGCTCCACAATGGGAAGTCAATAGGAGCGGGGCGAGCGGCGGCGGGGCGCGGCGGGGCGGCGGGCTCCCCCGGGCACCCCCCGCCCGGCCCCGGCGGCCCCCGCCAGCTCCCGGCCCGCCCCCCCCCCCCCCGCCCCCGCCAGAAAGCGCCTTTCCTGGCGTGTGGTGCGGAGGCGCCTGGCGGGGGGCTGCGAGCGGCGAGGGCCGGGCCAGGCCGCGGGGCCGCCCGGGGGGGCGGCGGGGCCCCCCCCCCACCGCCTCCGCCTCCAGCTCCCCCGGGAGCCGCAGCGCGCAGGCCGCGGGGAGCGGCGGCCCTCGGGCGAGGCGCGGGAGCCTGCGGTTTGGTGGTGGCTCGCTCGGGACCCGCGTCCCCCCGCGAGTGTCGGCGGGGCCGAGCGAAGCCCCTCGCGAGGGAGCGGGCTCTGGCAGCGCCTCCGGCATCCATGGCCTGGCTTGGTCGCAGCGGCAGCCTGGGAGCACTTGTCATGGGACTGGGTTTCGGACTGGGCAGCCCTGCTGGTCTGTCATCCCCCAAAAGTCGGGAAAGAGCCTGACCCTTGGCCCTGGGAAGGCCACCGCGGGCCGCACGCCTGCCCTGGGAGCACGCAGGGGTTGAGGCTGCCTCCCTCCGCGCCTCCGTTCCCCGCGTCCCACTGGCTTGCTGGGTCGCCTTCGAGCTCCAACGCTAAAGCGAATTGCGAAATTTCATTCCAAGTAGAAAGCCAGAATCCATGCTCCCTGTTGATAGCATCTAGGAAGAGAAATAGCAATTTATAGCTAAAAATAGCAAAAAAAAGACTCTTTCTGGGGAAGTTGCTGCCTTAAGTTGTACCTCGCTATACGTTACTATTTCATTGTATTTGTAGCGACTGCTGGGAGCGGAGGCAGGTCCCTGCCCCCATGGGAAGGATACCTCGATCAGGAAGAACAGGTCCCAAATGCCCCACAGTTGTAGCACGCAGAATATATAGCGAACACAAACAGACGCCTGCTCAGCTGCCGCTCCTAAAGGTATCCGTGAGCTCCACAGACTGGAGCGCAGCTGTAATCACGCAGACTTTGCATGAGGTTTTGCATCCTCCCCAAACGCGTATGTCTCTGGGGCCAACACCCGGCGCGGTGGGCAGAGCGAGGATTGCCGCGGCGCCGGAGCTCGGCACGTAGGGAGCATCTCTTGCTCCTCTGCCTGCCCGCGTAAGTCAAGCAAACGCGCCCCAATATGGTGCGACAGGACCGTCACATGGGCTGGGGCTGCCGGAGGGACGTCGTCTCCTGCGCATCTCCTCTGCCTCTGGTCCTCATTTGCAGGTTAATTTTCTTTCTTGTACAGGACAATGTTAATTATTTATCAGAGACAAAAAGCTGCAATAGAGTGACTTGGGAGGCATAGGTAAACAGTCATTTGCACTGTACATTGTGTTTTGGAAATTCTGAAGTAAAGAATTCTCCTGTCACCTGAGTCGTTCACGCTTTGGAAGAAGAAATCTAGAATCCTGTTCTGATGATAACAGCATATACTTTAAAGTTGTTATTGTTAAGAGTGTACTCCACTGTCACTAAAGCCAGTAGACCAGTGCTTAATGTTTGTTACCAGGAGCTGAGAGGCTCCTTATCCTTTCCCATGGTTTTGTAGCAGTGGCTGCTTACGCTTCTGATTTTAGAGATACTTTTGATTTTTTGGTCTCTTTAAGACCGGAGAAAAGCTGTGCACCATCTTGGATGAAACAGGCTGAGGGAAAGGCGTAGACGCCAAAGCTGGAGAGAGCAAATGAGCGCACGTTAACAAGGACCTGCGCAAAGATGGAAGTAAACGCATCCTGGGCGCACGTACCAGGTGTATCCTAAACATTTCTCTGTTGCTTGTCAAAGTGTGCGGTGAGTTGTCCCTACTGTGAAACAAAAGAGAACTGGAAGAGGAAATGGTGTCAGTACCAGATTGTCAATTAAACGTCAGCGAACAAGGATTGGAGTCCGTGGTTTCTGAATCCCTGTGCACCAAGTGCACGTTGATGGTGTTTTCAGTGTGATTCGTTGATAATTGAAGTTTTTTTTCTGCGGGTTCATCGGTGACAGTGATTTTATGTTGGGTATATAGATGTGTATATGTAGATATTAACTGAAATACCTCCACATGTATTGACTTATGCAAAGTTTTCCTACTTGACCAAGAGCTGCATAATTATAGTACTCCAGCCTCCTGTGGAGGGTTGTTAGCTGAATAAGGGGGTATTGATATCCCATGACTTATTCCTCCAAATGCAGGGAAATAAGCTATTAAATTACCCCAGTAAAAGCCTGCCCGCAGTAGATGCTGAATCAGTGTAAATGAGAATTAAAAAAGTTATTTCCCTCCCCAAAACAGCTGCACAGGCAGCACACAGACCAGGCCCGAGAGTTTATTAACATCGTTCACCTTGCACATGCTGGCAGAGTTAAAAAAAGGTGTTTGCCTTATAAATCCTTGCTGCCCTTTACCACACAGCTGGAGGATCGCAGCGAGAGAAGCGGTTCCGTGTGGAGCCCAAGAGATCACAGACCTATTAAAAGAAGCTCGTATAATTTCTTCCCCCGGGAGAGAAGTTAAGTTACAGAGGAAGCTCTTTGCATGGGAATTCAGCCACTTCCTTGGACACAGCTCTTCGGGGGGGGATTTTCTCCCAGGGGAAGGACAGGGAGCCTGTGCGATCTTCTGATGACCCAGCATCCAGGGGCCTTTGGTGTCACCTACTTGGAGGTAGGTTCTCCATGCGGCTCGCTGGGCCTTCCTCCTCCTCCTCCTCCTCCTCCTCCTTGGGACTGCAGTGCTATTCCCAGGCACTTCCTGGACAGCGTTGTCCTGTGGGTGGGGAAGGCCGCGGAGCGATGAGAGATGCCAACACTAAAATAACCCTTTGGCCGGGACGCCGTGCTCCCGTGTCCACATTCAGTCCCTGAGGCGGAGGGAAGCGGGGGAAGGAAGGAAGTGAGGCCGCCTGCCACAAATAACTCCCCATCCTCTCACGAGCCTCCCGGCCCAGCCTCCCCCGCGCCCTTCCCCACCTGCCTGGAGGGGCTGCGCCGAACGGGCCGCGCCATCCCCGGGGCTCGGTGCTGTCCCTGGGGCCCGGTGCCGTCCTCGGGGCCCGGTGCCCCCCCCCAGCCTCGGGCCCCCGCTCGGGGCCGGCCCCGGCTCAGGGCCCTCGCAGGGGGCGCCATCCCGCCCCGCCGCCGGGGGGCGCTCTGGCGCGGCGCCCCCTCGCACTACAAGCCCCGTCGCCCCCCGCGCGGCAGGAAGTGCGGGCCGCGCCGCCGCGGGGCGCCCCTGGGAGTTGTAGTCCCGCCGGCCGGAAGCCGCCGCCCGCCGCGTCCCGGGTTGGCGGAGCGCGCGCGCGCGGCGGGACTACAAGTCCCACCCCGCCCCGCGCACCGGGGCGGCAATGGCGGCGGCGGCGCCTGCGCGCGGCGCCCTCCGTGCGGACCGCGCAGAGTGAATAATAAAGGTCTCCTCGGCGGTAGCGGCGGCGGCGGGAGCGGAAGGCAGGAGGCATGTCCAAGGGCCCGGTGGCGAGCGGCCCTGCCGCGGCCGGGCCGGCGAGCGCCGCCAGCGCGCTGCAGGCGCAGCCCGAGAAGCCGCAGCACTACACGTACGTAGCGAGAGCTCCCCGCCGCCGCCGCCCGCCCGCGCGCCAACACGCGCCTGACGTCAGCGGGCAGCGTGCGGCACGCGCGCACGGAGACCCGCCGCCCGCCCGCGCAGCACCGGCTGGAACCGGCCCCAGCCGGCGCGGGCCGGCGGGTCCCGCCTGCGGGGGGGGGGGGGGGTGGGGGGGCGACGACGACGACGACGGGGGGCGGGGCGGGGGATGAGCGACTCCCCCTCCCCCCGCCGGCCGCGCCGACCGTGATGCACCGGGGCGGCGGGGGTACCGGCGGCCGCGGCCTCCCCCGGGGGCGGCGGGGAGGGGGGTCCCGGCCCCGCTGGCGGGACGTCCGCCATCGCTGCCCCGGCCCCCGCGAGGGGGCGGCCGGCCGGCTGTCACCGCTGCGCCCTGCCGCCCCGGCCCCCTCGGCCGGGGTCCCCGCGTGTCTCACGCCGCGGTGGCCGCCCCTTCCCCCGGCCCACGCGTGTGTCACCGCGGGCGCCGCGGTGGCCCTTTGGGGCGCTGGGCTCCTCGTGTCCTGCCGCCCGGGGCTGTCACCCCGCTCCTCCGCTCCCTGGGGAGTCCCGGGGGGCTCCGGGGGCGCCCGCGGAGGGAGGCGTCGTGAGGAGCGGGTGCCGCGCCGCGTGGCGGTCCCCGGGGACCGAAAGCTTGCCCGCCTGCGCCTCGCGTGCTGCTGGGTGCGGGCATGGCTCGAGGTCCATCCCTCGTCGGGGCAGGCGTCTTTGAGAAGCTGCCCACAGGCGAGCTACGGCAATGCTTTACACGTGCGCGTGAGAAACGGCCCCCATCGGAAATGTTGCACGAAAATCATGAGAAGTGCTTGTCCCGCTCCCACCTTTTCTTGCACCGTTTGGGTGTGATTGCTCCGCGAAGGAAACACGGTTGGTGTGTATCGCCTCTTGGTGCGTATCGCCTCCGTCGCTGGGGATGGTGCCTCAGTGAAGGCTTATTGCTGGAATGCGTCTTCCCTAAGCAAAAAATATCGTTTCCCTGCGTTGTCCCAAGGATATACGACCTCCTGGAGCTTGTGCTATGTGAACTTGGCCTGTGATGAGTTGTTTGCATTGGAAGTTGCGGTGACGATATTCGGTTCCCCTTTTGCAATAGGGATAACGGGGTGGATTGAGAGTGAGCGTTGTCTTCGTGAGGATGGGCTAGCGATGGACTTGTAATGGATGGAAATAGGACAGGTGTTTCCCATCCTCCTTAAAAGGAAAAAGTTTGGGACTGTTCCTTGTGACCAAAATATGTGTGCCAAACTGTCTACCCTTATCATTTTAGGGTGTTGTCCGCATACAGAAAAAATGTGGTACAAATTACCCATATCTCTCTCTTGTGTTGATGCCCCCACCCAATATGAGAAGAGCAGGTTCAAAGTGTGGTCTGTATTCTTTTAGTTTGAGTTTTCGTAAAGTTGGTGATGGACTTCCCTGCGTTCACGCTATGATACACAGAATAAAAAGAGCTGCAAGAATGCAGAGGCATGGATCCATACAACCCACATGCCTGCTGCAGGGATCACAGGCTATTTGACATCCTCTTCCTTCAGGCTGTTCAGAATACCGAGTCTATGGCAGAATGAGGGCTTCTAGGTTTTACGTCCATCATGAATATCCTGTTGTGATCTTCAGGGAGCTGGCAAGTCACGGCCTCATAGGTTACTTTATTTCTGGTGGTGTCTACAGTTAAAGTTTGACCACCTTGGAGGAACAACTGGAATGAACGAGTCTGCTAGAACTGTTGCTGTAGTGGTAAAGGAGGGTACAGGACCTACCCTTAGAGATGGAGTGACGCCACGACAGAGAAGCAATTGGTCAAAAGTGAGAGGGCAGGAAAAACCCAGGTGACAAGGAGGAGGAGGTAGAGAGATTGTAAGTACACTAGGAGGAAGATGAAGGTGATAACATAGCTAAGCATGACCATAGAAACAAGGATATCAAGGATTAGGAAAGAAACAGTGGAAGAAAGAGTTCCAGAAATGGGAGGAGAAGAAGGAAGATCAGGACCCGGTAGCTGAAAATGACATAGGAGGAAAATGGGACAGTGTGGAACAGAGGTGATGGTGCAATTAGCTTCTTTCCAGGGAGCAAAACATGTATTTTCAGATGGATGCTAAAAATAGTTCAGAGAAAACAGTTGCAGAGAAGCTGAATAGCCATAAGTGAAGGGTGGGTTTGGGGGCTGCAGAGTACTGACAGCGGGATGTGAGCCATACTTTGAAAGTCTTGGATTTGTATACTAGGTCACATCATACTGTAAACCTCCTTCTGATAACATATGGGAACTTATTTGGTGGTCGTTCCTGTGAACAAGTTGTATGTTGTCAAAATGTAAATATTTTCTTCCTTTTTTTTTCCTTTAAATATAGTTTGTTTCCATAAAACGACATGAAGGTTACAAGTT
This sequence comes from Pelecanus crispus, assembly GCF_030463565.1. Classification (NCBI taxonomy): domain Eukaryota; kingdom Metazoa; phylum Chordata; class Aves; order Pelecaniformes; family Pelecanidae; genus Pelecanus; species Pelecanus crispus. The sequence continues at coordinate 21,082,610 of NC_134654.1, read as the reverse complement.
GTAAACTCAAGTAAACTTAATTATCTGCATACTTTGCTGTTCCCTGGGGACAGGCAATCTGGTGCTGGGGATCTCTGTTTTGGAAAGTTTTGGTTGTATTTGTTAGGAAATGTTCCAATTTCCATATCAGTGTCGATTTCTAAACTCATTTGCATGAGATTTTTAGGTACTTTGAACTGCAGTTCTGGATCCTGTCAGGAAGCCTTTATATTTGTTCTAGATGTACAGCAAAAGAAAATCTGAAAAAAACAGAATTATCGATGCTATCTCACACCTTTGGCACTGTTTGCTAGCGGAAGAAGAGCCTAAAAAACCCCTTTGATTGTGTCCTTGGTCGTAGTTGTAGCATGCAGCTAGATACTCCTGGAGACCAAGTTGTTCTGGTATACGCCAAACTTTAATTATGAATGGCGTGTTTCTCATCTGGGGATCTGGTATTCCGTTTGCAGAATTCAAGTGAGTAATGAAATACTCAACAGCTGCTGTTGTGTTCTCTCTGGATTGCTGGATTAGAGATCTCTGTGTGTGGCTGTTCCTTGCGATCCCGCAGCTCCTGTCGCAGGATGAGGTCAGTGTGTTCCTCAGAACAAGCGGGCGAGATGGGCTTGTTTCTGGGGTACCTGCGGGCTGGCGCGGCTTTGATCTGCTTCGGGCAATGTGCTGCGCAGGGTTAGTTGATCGCTCGTAGCGGGAAGTGGATTTGGTTTGGGTACGCGCTGTCAAACCTCAACTAAGTATTGACTTTGCCCCATTTCTTAGCTCTAGCTGGCATGGTTATTTTTGTGTGTATCTATCTCTGTCTTTAATGTGTTATCTACAAATGTGGATAGAGGCTGAGTTCAAAGAAACCGAAAGCAAGCGATCAGTCACTTGGAGTTGTAGATAGTGAGTATGATGGTGTAGCTTTGTTTTGGTACAGTCTATCCATTTGGCTGTTGCCGTCTTCATTGGTTTTCAGTCAGACCGGACTCTTTAATTGTGAATTGTAAAGATTGTATCCGCTGCTTGGGTGTTTATTGATCTGGAAGAATTTAGATAAGTGAAAGTGGAGCAGTCCTTTGTTCATTGTGCATTCACCTGAAAGTCAAAAAGTTTAGTAACTCTGCAGGAAAGCAGGCATTTGGGTGAAGATAAATTAACCCATTTAATAAAAAAAAAAAAAGAAGGGTGCCTTTGTTCTAATCTATTCAACGTACGCATGCTCAAAAGCAGTGTTGAAAATACTCTGATTTAGGTGATAAACTCTTTGGGACACAGATTTGTTGGGCATAACCCGGATCATCGCAACTCAAGATAATTCTCTTGAGCGTGCCTGTCTTAAATATGCACAGCCATCCTGTAAATAAATTTCAGGTTTCTGTGTCCCCACAGGCTGTACCCTTGCTTGAGTTCCGGACCGAGATGCCTGGGAGCTCATCCTGTCCTCCTTTGTACTACAGCAAGATAAGCTTTGCACTTACGACTTTGCAGCGTAAAAGAAAAAAAACTTGTCTTTCCTTTTGCACGAGGGGAGGAATTGTGGGAAATTCCTGAAAGATTAGTACCCTGTAAGTAGTGCTAGAACTGCATCCATGCGGTTGGTTGTGCTGTCATGTTAGCGACTGCTGGCTTGCACTCACACAAGCTTTATCTTGCAAGCATTTTGATGCCAGCCATTTAGAGGTAGAAGGACTAGTGCACTTGAGTGAAGGACATTTTAAGTGGGGATGAAAATCAGGTTGGTGCAATGCTTTAGTTACAGCTTAAATCAAAGACATTTTTGTATCTGCATGTTTTTGAGTAATGCCTTGTCTGGTGGTTTCTCAGCCTTAAATAGGAACTGTGATTAGGACAGTGATGGGAATATGGGTAAAGAAGAAATAAAAATAGCGAGATCATAGGTGGACTTGGATTTCAATGAAGAGCTTGCATGTGCAGTCTTATTTATCTCAAAATCATATGTTTAAATTCTTACTCAAAACCAATGGAACACAAAAACACACCTGGAAGCATTTGTAATAACAGAGAGTAATCCTTATCTTCTTATCAGTGGACAGTGTCTTACCACTGTCAGGGCAAACACAGCATGTCGGATCTCAAATGTGCAGACTGACTGTCTGTGGAGAGAAAACCAAAAACCAGATGTGTAGCTAACACATTTTCAGAGTTGTTGCTTTTTTTTTTTTTTCTTTTTTTAAATAAGTGGCTTGCTCTTCTAGGACCCTTAGCATTTGTCTGCATGGTCTGTTAGATTATACTTTTGATGTGCTTGGATTTGGTGGTCTTCACAACCTAGCAAATATGTTTAGACTTTTGCAATTGTTTTCAGAAACCTTTTGTGTTCTTTTTCAACCATCAGAACTCTAAAATAACAAACTGTTGCCCTAATTCTGCTTTGGTTTTACTGGTGACAACCCTTAGATCAATAAGCTGATATGGACATATACAAAAATAGAAACTAGCCCTGTTGTTTAAACAAAAAACAAAACAAACAAAAAGCCAAACACACACCACCACCACCACCACCCCCAACAACCTGGAAAATAAAAACAACGACAAGAAAACCCTATGCATTTCTAGGTTTCAGATTTGGTAATACCCTTGGAGATAGGAGAGCACAGAACAAGTCAATACTTCTAAACCAGGGACTTACCAGCAGTCTACTACATCATTGCCTGTAAATGTCAGCTTCTCAGGCAAGTATAAGCTGGTTATTATTGCTGTTTTTTAAGTCTTTGTGAACTTCACTGAATACAAGTCCACTGCAAACTGTTATTAGGAAGTGTGAATGGTTACAGGAAGTTGGAAATATAAAGTACTGGAGTGTGAACAGGAAGGGCTGCCTTCACAGTATGTGCTTACTACTGAATACATACGCTGAAAAATAACACTCTAGACTTTATGGTTCTTCAAAGGATGAGTGTTGAGAGCCTGCAGCTTGAGAGATGGGCTCGTGGGCGGTGTGGGTCATTTGGCCCCATCAGTACAGGCTCCGTGCAGGACTGCGCTGTCCTGATTACTGCACGTGTTGAGGCCACAAGGTATTTCTCCCTTGTGTTGAAGTGGGACTGGAGCTGTGGTTTGCTTGCTATGTTTACACTTAATAAGTGAGTATTTTTGGCTATCAAAAGTGACAGGGAATTTACATACAGATAACCGCTCTATAGGTGGCATATAAACATTTTGCAGAGTGAAAAGCTTCGTGTACTGCTTTGACATTTTCAGAATTAGTTCTGGTCTGGCTAGGCGTGGTATTTCAAAAATCCAAAACTCTGTGAAAGAGGAGATGGATTCAGTCATGCAGAATTGTTCCAACTTGGAAAATGGTTCTTTCAATTTTTTTGATTAAAAAAAAAAAGTGTTAATGTTTACATATTGCTTACATTAGCATATAGGATGATTTTTTGTAGCATGGGAGACAAAATTAATAATTCTTTTAGAAAACCTCAGAGTTTAGTTTCCCATTGTATCATTTTTTCTCATTTTGTATGTTTATGTATTGTCTAACTTTTTTTTATATTGCATGGCTTTATTTTAAGGAAAATTCTGTTGGAATTCAGTATTTTATTTTCTTTCTTCTTTCCACCAGAATAAGGTTTTTCTGACTTCTACGAGCAGCTGAAATGTGCAGCCTTCTTGTTACACTTGTTACCAGTGTCCTCTGGAAAATCTTCCTGCAGTGCATTACAGCATTTCTGCCTAGCTGTTTGCTGGATGTTACTGCCCCTGTAACAACGTGGCAGGAGGGACTGTGTCAGTACATCAGTTAATCACGCTTATTGTGAGGCATATTAGCATGAGCTAAGTGTCACTGGTAGACTGTATTAATATACCAGGCTGTGAACTGGGGCAGCCAGAGAGCAGGCAAGCGTTCCCTTCTGTTAACCCTGTTATAAGGAGCTGTAATTTCTGAGAGAGGAGCAAAATAAAGAGCTGGAGCAATAATGTCTTAAATTGCTGCATCAAGGCTCATGAGAACCTGCTTGCCAGGACACTAAGAGCTATGTTCACTTTCAGAGGATGCCGAGTTGGTGTTTTGTTCCTTCTGTTAACTTTTTGCTTTTTAAAAACTTCATAAATCTTTTTGGAAGCACAAGAGACAGGTCTGAAAGAGATGGTGGGAAGTTACTTGGTCCATCGCTTTGCCTAACAGAATCACCTACATCTAAGCTATTTCTAAGATTTTTTTTTTTGTCTAATTGTCATTGCTTTTTTAATATTATGTCAATTAGTTTCCTCCTTAAACTAGGTTTTTGGTGAAATCGTGGACTACAAGAAGGAGACAATCACAGAGGTCTCTGTCTTATAAAGAGTTTATATACTCTATAAACTTTTTGTAACATTCAGCGCATTACTTGCAAATCAGGTATAAAGTTGTTACTGAAAGCTATGCCCTGTGCACACCCAGAGTCAGCCAGCAATTCCCCTAGTGTCCTAACTTAATGAATGGCCACGTGCCAGCAGGCTGTAGAGCAAGTGCAATTTCTTGGCTACCTTTTTACTCTACTTTATTGAGAGATAGTTTGTCTTTTGTATCGGGGCAATCAAAAATACAGAGCCTCCCCAGAAGGGTACATAGGGAGATGCTAAAGGCTTGTACTTTCTCAAACTCCACCTCTTGATGCCAGCCAATTTAGATGCTTGTGATAATTTTCTCAGCAATCTGTGTCTTGTGTATTTTGATCGGCGCTTGATGCGGTTAATACCAGTTTGACATTTGAAATATCAGTTGGAATGAATGTTCCCTTAAAATGAATACCAACAATTTCTTCTCTTCTTAGCTTTGTTGCAGACTCTCTTCTGACTCATACACCCTCACCCTGCCATAGTGTTCATTCAAGTTTAGGTTATTGTTACAAGAAAAGTTCTAGGTTTTCTTTGAAAGAAATATTTCAATCTTAAGTGTTACAGTGCAATGATGGCAATAAAACTGCTAGCTCACTGAAATGCTTGATACTGGCCTGATTCTTATCTCTTATTAAAAGTCAGAGAGGTTTAATTGAATATAGTTGTCAGAACACTGGCAGAAGAGAAACTTAGACCAAGTTTGTGATCAGACAAGAAAAGTCTTAGGCCATCCCTGGCTATCTGTTGGTCAAAAATTGCAATACATTTCAGTAGAGCATATTGGCTTATTAAGAATGATGGCACTGTTAATTACAGTGAAGAAATTAAGGTTGGCTTGCTCTTTATTGTTGTCTGCCCAGACTTTCTTTAGATTAATAAGCAGTCATGCACATATGGAAAGGGAAGTAGTTTCTTGAAACTATACCTGATGAATATCTGCAAAAATCTGAATTAAAGTCAGTATTGCTTTACGTGTTAGCCTTCATCTTCAGCATGTCACCACAGTTCAAAAAGAAGCTGTCAGTCCACACCCAATATGCTCAGAGGTGATTTTTCTCCTCTAATTTTCAATAGACTCTGAGCTTTCATTAATAGTGCTTGAATATTGCCATCATTGCAGAAATAAAAATAGCAGATGCCTTAGGGCAATTGTGCAGCTGTACAGAAACAACAAAAAAAAATATCGTTTGCCCGTTTAAAATATCTTGAGAGTGCCACCAGATTTATTCATGTATTGATTAGTCAAAATGGAAAATGAGAAGTTGTGGTATAGCCTGGGATTTGACTGCTTTCCCCTTGGTGGAAATACATCTTGATGTCAAGCTGGTATACATCTTGATGTCAAGCTGGTATACATCTTGATGTCAACGTACCTGTTTGAAGTGCGGTCTGGCGTGGGGTCGTATAATGGTGCTTCTTTTGGACCAGTCCGTCTGTGTGTGTAGGACTCTTATTCTGAGGTGTGCCTGCCTTATGGAGTGTCGAAAGAGCCCAGTGGGCTGTAGCAGACATGGCTGAAGTCTGATTTGAGTGCTGAACGGAAAAGAAAATCGATTGAATGGCTAACATTGATTCTTCATAATCAAGCAGTAAGAGTTGGCTTTTATCTTTGCGCTGGCACATGTGTTATGGGATGCAGGTTCATGCTTGTTAGATAATCACAGTGTTTTGTTTGAAACTCACAACAGAAAATGTCTGTTCACAAATGTAAGACTTTCCAAAGAGGCGGCTGCAAATCTGGTTGGCGTTTAACCTGAGAAGGAGCAGATGCCATTTCACTTTCAAACGTAGATTGGTCTGGATGAGAGCACTATAGATCTGTCATTTCTTGTGGAGTTTTGGTTTTCTGTTTTTGGTCCAGTGCAAGTATAGACCTTCAAACAGTTCATGTACTGTCTTAAAACTGTTGTAGTATGGGGCTGCAATTGATCTACGAGCTGTTTGTTAAATCATGGGGGTTCTTGGCGTGGTCAGGAGAATGAAGGCTACTGTGCTCTATTTCTGAAGCACGTCTTGTGAGATAAGATGTTGAAGGTTAGCTGCCTAAAAATGCTCATAAAAGTCTGTAACTGAAACCCTGAGCTATGTAATGGCTTGTATGGAAAGAATATTTTTCTGAATTAGCCTTTCCAGATTCTTGCATGTGGGATGTTTTGTTTTAGGGAAGTAGCAGAGTGAGTAACACAAGTTTTAAAACAGCCTAGCCCTGTTCCCAGCCTTCACTAGTGTTTCTACAGTTGCTAGCCCTGGGTAGGCTTTGTTAGTGATTGAATCGATGGTGAGAGAAGTACAGTGTGGAAGAACTTTACTGGAAGCTGGAACTTCAGTTTTTACAGCACAGGACATCAGTGTATTATTAAGACCTTAATTCATTGTAGTCTAGTGTAGCAAACCTGATGTGTGTTAACTCTATTTGAACTCTTACCTTTCTGCAGACATTTTCCATGTGTCTGAGGCTACAAACATGAATGCTAGGATAAAGAAGCATCATCTACCCAAACCATTTAATAAAGATAGAAAATTCATCTGGGTATAAGCTGAATAAATGACCATAATAGACAAGCCTGTGGATGGATATTTTTGCAAAGTAATTAGTAGTAAAATATTTAACTGCTGATATTTAAGCATGTGTTGATATGTTGTGCTGACAATTAAACCAGGTATAAACCTTCAACAGTGTACAGCTGTCTGGATGCAATAAGCTCCAGTATTTTCACTGAAACAGGCTCAACCCACACGTTATTGAAAAATAATTATTTCAATATGATCCTGTTTTCATAGACTCAGCACTTAACACAGGTGCTGTAGGGAAGGATTAATGGCAGCTAAATAGTTTGTGGAGCAGAAACCAACCCACAGAATGATGAGGGTTGTCTGAATTGGGGGTGATCCATGTTTCAAAACAGGGAGGTGTACTTCAGGCACAGCTGTGGTGTTTACATAAACTAGCAGTGTCAAATTGAAAATATGTCATTTAAACTTGGAAAAAAATTAGCTGTGTTTTTTTTAAACCATTGCATGAACTGTCTAAATGCTTAGTTAATTTTGAGGTCATGTCAAGTAATACATATTCATGGCCAACTAATTTGGGAAAAAAGAGGTCAAACTCAAGGAAATGTAAAGGTAAACTCAAAGCTTTATGCAGAGTTCTGGATCTTGCTGAATGGCTTTTAAGGAAACATCTCTGAAATGTAGAGCAATTAAATGTTTGCGTATGCCTGCGCTTGGATTGTTTTAATTAAAAAGGTGAAAGCTCTATGTAAACAAACACTTGTGTTTAAAATGGATTTTATTGGTATGGCTTGGTCATATATATTTCATGGTCCACTGACGCAACAAGTTTATGCTTTTTAAAGAAAGCACACCGCCAAAAAAATGCTTCGAATTGTTTTATTCGTGGGGTTTGAATGACACAACTCGATGTATGCCAAGCCTAAGGGATGCACAGCTCCAGGGGAGTCTGAACAAGCACCTCTTTCCCCTGGCACCCGCAGACTGTAACGCAATTGGCAGTCCATGGAGCTTGTGTCTTGGCTGTTCACAAATGTGATAAATGTTCCTTTTATTGAGTTATTGAGTTGAAAGCCTCGATTTTCTTTCCTTGTCAAGACAGAGCGTTGGTGAGCTACTTAGCTACAACACGGTATTTCTCTGAAACCAAAGCCATTTTTGCTATAACTGTGGGAACCACACAATGTTTTGCCTGAATCTGGTGCAGGGCTGTCTTCCCGTGATGGGCTGGCACCATGCTGTAGTCTCTCTCTCTGTTTTTCCTTAGTTTTTCAATATAGACAAGACACAACTGTTTGTCTGACATTTTTCTTTTCATTGAAAAATGTCCCGATCATTTCTGATAGTTGCCAACATGTTATTTTTAGCACGGACTTTTGCAGTCAGTCAATCAGTCAAAAGTTCTTATCTATAAAGTATGGGTAGTAGATAGTTCTTTCCGCGCGACTGAATTGAATTACTTGCATTGTTGTCCACCCCATGATCTGTTTTGAAATCCAAAAATAGAGTTACAGTAGCTATCAAGTTACTGTTGAATATTACTATTGTACTTGTTGGTGTGTTATCCTTAGTTTTCTGTAATCTAGCAGTTTGTGTTTAAGCTTCTGCAGTACACTCTATCCTTTAACATTTATTTGGAAGCATCCAGTTCAACTTTACTTGCTAAATTGATCAGATGCTTAGAAAAAGGAAAACTTGTGAGTGCTGCCTACCTATTTCCGTAGCGAAAAGTGGGGGAGCCATGGGCTATGGATGTGAACAGTTGTCTCTTTGATCGCTAAGGTACACATTGAGTTATATGAACTCTTAAAACAAAAAAACCTCCACAACCAAACAAGCCCAACTCCATGCATCTGTAATAAGTCTCTCCAACTCTCACTTTCTTTATTTGCCCTTAGACTGACATTATTGTCAAGCTCTAATGGAGAAGGGGAAATCTAACAGCTTTAAAATCACACAGTGCTGTCTGCTGTGTGACCTTTTTCCAGTTGATGGTTCAATTTATTTAGGTGATAAAGAACACACTGAGGCATGTGAAGTCTATCTTCTTGACAGATGTGAGCTTACTGAAACTTTTTCCTCATCCTTTTCTCCTTCCCTACAGTCACAGTCAGCCTTTTGTTTTTATAAAGTGATCCATATATTTTTCTTTGAGGTTTAAATGCTTTCCTATCTTTGCAAGGTTTACAAAACTGCACCTGGCTGTTGAGGATATGGAAAGGCAAACAGACTGATAGTTGTTGAGGTGTACTGAAAGAGAGATGTCTTTTGTGGTGATTTTGTGTCAAGTGATGTATGGAGTATGCAAAAGCTCTTCTTGATATGAAGTGTGAGGATTTGGTAATGTCTCTGAGGTTATTTAGAAAAATACCATTAAATAGGGAAAACGGGGAAATACCCAATAGTGGTGAGCCACAGTAACTGCTAAAGATCACTGGTAAAACCTGGTCAGAACTTTTCCTGAAATCATGATGAAAACCTTCAAGATTGCTGCTAAAAGTGTTTGTTATTGTTTGATATTCAGCAGTGATTCATGTGCGGCTCTGTTTCAATATTACATTAGATCTGCCAGTAAGTAAAAAATACTGTTTATTGAAACAGACTTGTCTTAACTACTGCTCTTATTAGAAGGATGCTAAACATTTCCTTGCAGAGGTTTAGGCAGGCTGTAAACTAGGCTGCTGGTAGTCTGCAGCTGTCAGCTGAGGGATTTGGTTGCCTTGTGCCCGCCTCTGGGAACAGGGAACTACTACAACTCCTATGAAGTCAGATTGTTTCACTTTTTTTTTCTCCCAAATCCGAAGAAATCTTGGGAGGCGAAGGCTATGTTCCCTGTCAGGAAGCTTGCTTTGCACTGAAATGCCAACATTTTATAAGATGGGAATGATGTGAATGCTGTTATCAACCCCTTTCTCTGAAAGGGTTTGGACTCCGTGGTGACTGGAAGCAATAAAAGCCCCAAGGTAGGCAACCTGCCGAACCCCTCGCTACACCGAGGGATTCCTTAAAAAGCCAAGCCTTCTAGTAGCCCTGTTGATTTGCCAAGAGATAGTAAGGGTGTTACAGGGAACTGCCAATGCGGAGAAACTGAATAGCTGTTCCAGAATATCCATTCTGGACTAATTATTTTGGAATGACACTATCCTTTAAATTCCACCCCCCCACCCCCCCTTTTTTTTTCCCCCTCTCACTCTGGAATATCTTCTTTGCCCTAAGAGCAAAAACTCCTGAGCAATGTCAGAGCTGCATATCATGGGTTTTCTCTATCAGGAATGATATGTTAAACCAAAGGTGCATTAGTAGGATCTTTATTGAGTATCCTGTTGGAATAAGTAGATTCTGTCATGCACCACTGACTCATTTCAATTGGAATACCACAGTTCAGTAAAAGAAAATAATTGAGTCATGGGTTTCTTACTTAAAGTGTGTCTGATATCATCTTTTGCAATAAAATTTTATGAGGGTGAAATGAATTTAGAGCGCTGATTAAATATGGACAGCTCTTCTCCTCTTGTGTTGGGGTGGCTCTTTGAGCTTAAGAAGAAAATAGCAGTTCTGAAAATATTTTCAATAGATAAGCATTATTGAATTAGAAACATCTATATCTATAGTTAGATATTTTCTCCTGGATTTTGCAATGCTGCCTGCTTTGCACGCAGTCTGTTGGGTAAGTACGGCCTGGTTTACTTCAGTTAATTTTATCTGTGTTAGCTCAAACCACTAATTTAAACTTTAAGCTGCTGATTCCCCCCAAACTGAATTAGGAAAACTTTCTCTAGCCTGCTGTCTGGACAGATTGGTGCCAATAGGAGCTTCCAGTAAAGGAAGGCTGATGAGCAGCTGAGAGCAGTGACCTCTGTCATTCAGACTGCAATATTCAGGAAGGATGTCTGTCTACAAGTGAGGTGAACTGGGACCACCTGAAACTTTACAAAGAGGTCTATAGCCTCATGCAGTCCTGTCTGAAACAGCAGGACATGACTGATACAGAAGTGCCAGCAAAGTCCCCAGCATTCCCATGAAATTATATCTTTGCCAGTGTAATCCTCTGCTGAGAGAAGGCAGACAGGACTAAAATAAATGGTAATGGCAGAAGAGCTTTTTCTTCCTGATACCCGAAATCGTATCAGGAACTTAAGCCTTGGTTTAAAAAACAAACATGCAACCAAACACTTTGTTTCTTGGTTAGACTTGCCCCTGTGTGCTCTTCTGGACGGTGGCTAGTACAAGAATCTTTATATAGCCCCGAACTAGTAATTCCTAATATTATTGCTAATAATAACGTGAAGTGTCCATGCCAGGCTAGACTTTACAGAAGATGACCAGAGCCTGTGCTGTCTGAACATGGCCTGGGCTGCCTTCTCTGGGTCGGTTTCTTGTGACCAAGGAGCAGCTGCAGGGATGGAGTCCCTCTGACAGTGGCCAGTGCTTTTGAGTGTGGATCTGCCCGCTAGCATAACAGACGTCCGTACTTTACACAGGCCTAACACCAGATAAAGAGCACTGGCACCAATCACTTCACGCGGGCCTTTACTAAGGGTGCTGCAGCATAGTTTCATGGGTGTAAACACACAGCCACATGTATGTGAAATCTGGGTGACAGTGGTGTTAGATCTCACTATTCTCCTACATTTACAGACAGTGTCTTAGTCTGGATTAGCCAAATAGTTACCTAATGGTTTTCTCTCCGGAGTCGTAGTGCTGCAGAAGATTCAGATCCTGTTTATGAGCCTCTGCGCTCTCTTTGGGCCCGAAAGGAATTTTGGCAGAAAGGGGTTTGACTGGGAGGAGCAAGGAGGGCTGCAAAGGAGAGGAGCTCGCCTTGGGGTCTATGCAAAGATTTCAAATAGCGGCAGGGGGTGTCGGAAGCAAGGGAGGGCCCGGCTTTGCGTTATGGGCTCAACAAGGGGTTGGAAGAGTTGGGTTTAACCCGTTCATTTCAATGCTCCTCAGTATTCCTTCTCTCCCCAGTCTTCCTGATCACTCTGTTACAAAGCAGGGACTTCTCTCTTGGCGTCAGTGTGCATCTTCCAGTGATTTCAGGGAGCTTTGGGTAAGGCTTTTAATGAGGAATTTAGAGCCTAGCTGTGTTCATGCATTACCAGCACATTTTCCTGAATTGAGCTCATGCCGCTGCATGCGTGATTATGTGAAGTTTGGCAGAAAGTTCCCAGCCCTGGAACACAGTACGGATGCAGGTATCCTCCTGTACTGAGCTGCTTGAGCGCACCAGGTGTGAACAGAGCCAGACCAGTAAAGCTGCAGCAAAGCAAGAGACCTGCAGCGGCAGGCAGTGAATGTGACCAGGACAAGGCTGCAATGTTGAGTTTAAAAATGATGCTTCTAGGTTAGAGTTCCTTCTTGGTTGCCCCCCGCCCCCCTTTCTTTGTACACTTGATTTTTTTTTTTTTTTTTTTTTTTCTTTTGTGGTGGTGTTTGGAAGTACAATTTTTTTCTTCCCTCCCCCCTGCCACTCATCTTTTTTCCTGGAGCTCCCAAAGCAGGTTGTTGCTCGATTCCTCCAGGGTAGAGGGGGAACTAGCTGCAATTACTAGCAGCAGATGTAAACACTTGCTGCCCTGCCCTGGAGACTCCAGCTGCTACTAGCAATTAAAGACAGTTAGCAGTTCCCCACTAGTGTAAATTCTTGCAGAGAGTAATTACTGCCCCTTCCTACATCCTACCCCAGAGGAAGTGGAATTTCAGCGAAGTAGCATTAGGTTTTTTTTCTAATACTTTGCAGCTCCTGTCAGTCTCTGCGGGTTCCCAAAGCTAGTCTAAGAACCTCTCCTCTTGTCTTCCTGGTGAAATATGCTTTCATTTCCAGTAGTGTCCATCCTGTTCGGCAGCAAGGTCAATTCAGCCTGGGGACTTTGATCTACATTGTTCTGGCCGATCTTGTCCTATTTGTTTAGAATTGCATTTGCCTTTGTTTAGTAGGACTCATAAATGATAACATTTCCTCCAGGAATGTGGGTATTGCTGTTGATGTTAATGTAGTATCAGAGTAAGTCCATGCTACGTGCTTTCCACTTTTTAAAAAATTATATGGGTTTGAAAATATTACATATACACACATGCAAAAGAAAGTGCATGTAAAGTAGACCAAAACAGAACTGATTAGTTTCACGGTTTTGTTTTTTTGAATAAATACAGGAGTAACTCCTATATAAAATAGGGGTAATAATTCTTCTTCCCCTCATGTGGGGACTGTTGAGTTTCCTGAAATCTTCAGAGAGGAGTTGAGAAATGCAAGTTATCATTGCTGGATTTCCTCTTCCTGTACAGACACAGCATTTGGCTGACATGCTGTGAAATGTGTACCAGTTATCAACATGTTTTCAGTTTCAAGGGTCATTCAAAAATTCCTTTTCTCAGCTGGTCTGGAAAAAAATTTATAGAGACCGTTGACACCAGAAGAATCTGTTGTAACAGTGTTTTCTGCGTTTCTGTTTAGAGCCTTTGCAAAGAATCTACTGAAATATTAATAGCTTTCTGCTTTGTGAGCCATCACATTGCGGTAGCGCGGTCTGTGTATCCTTTCCGTGTTCCCAAAACACGTGGTTTAGATGCCTTTCATATATTTTAATACAAAGTGGCTGGTTGAGTGGTCCGTGCTCTCCCAGAGGAGCCAAAACTCACTTCATGGATCAAGAAAATAAAGGGCTATAAGGCAATTTACCATTCAGGCTATCGTGGAGGAGGGTGATTTAAAATGTTGTAGAGGCTTGAAAAAAAGAAAAACCCAAAGCAGTGATTGAAAGGCTTGAAATGACTGAGTTAATGTGACAACTCCTTTTCCTCTGTTGGGTCTATTGCAGAGGTGATCATGCACAGTTAATGTGTTGTGCAGAGCTCAGTGGTACCTGTTTGCAGGACTTGCTTTGAAATTAAGAGTGAGAGATCATTTATTTAATAGACAGCATTAAAGAATGAGTTTCTGATGAAGCAAGTTATGTGTTAAACACTTTTCAGGTGAACCATTTACTTATGTAATTATCTCTCATTTACATTATAATAAATGTTTCTCCAGGGAGTTTAGCCAATCATGAAATGCAATTAATTTTCCAATGCTCTTCAGCAACAATTGACACTCCAGAGACTGAACTCCCTAGTCAGTGTGTACATTTTTAAACTCTCCTGCTAAAGGGAAGCTGTTTCAGCTCGGTTGATCATGCATTTGTTAAATTTTAGGGGTTTTGAGTGTTTCATACATGCCTATCACTAGAATTCTGGAGTGCTGGGCTTGACACCCAGGTTGTTTAGGCCTGATGTCTCCCCTTAGTTTCCAAAGCATTGAAGAGGTTCAGGGTGCTGTTCTTCAAATTATGCCCAGGACTCACTTCAGTGAAGATGGAGGAGTTTAAATGCTCTCGGTTTCTGTTGCCGACTCCGATTGCTGTATGATACTGGCCAGGGCACGTAGCCAGCTGTTTTGCAGTTTTTCCATATGTAGAATGGGAGTAACATAAACCTCATGTCTCTAAGGTGTACGTGGAGATGTATGGGTGGAAGGGACTGGTTGGTGACTGCAGAGTATCTCTGGACAGCAGCCTAAGTATCATGCTGCTGAAGTTTACTTAATTCACTTTCTAACCTAAATGTTGTTATGGTCACTTTTGTTCTAAGTCTTACTAGCGCGCTGATAAGATAAAATAATCTGTGGAATTCCACCTTTTACAACTGTACTTGGTCCAACAGCTTAGAAAGCTTTTCAAGAATTGATTAATTTTATTGCAGCATTCAGTTTTCAGATGAATTGCTGCTGTGGTTGGGGAGTAGGGATCTCCATTTGAATGGAGCTGGCTTTTTAAAAGTAAAAAGGAGCAAAGTGATGTTGTTAGCCATAACCTGCTCCAAACAGACCTGTTTCTGCACGCTGGCTCCAGCTTTTCTAATGTTAAGCTTTGGGCCCCAGTGCAGATACTGTTCCAGCCATGCTGGGTTGCAGGGGACAGATGGGCTTGGGTTGAAAAGGGCTTACAGCCGGCTGCGGAGGCTCTCCAGCCCCGAGCGTCCAAGGATCCAAAGCATTGGAACCTGCAAGTCTCACGTATTTGAAGGCTGAAGAGGAGGAAGAGCTTTTATCCTTTCGTGCTTGCAGAATCCAATGTAGGAAAGCTCTTGCCAGTGATATTCTCTCTTCATAGCAAACAAATAAAACCACTTTGGTTGAATTTGTGCATTTTCCTGAGGCCTTCTCTTCAGCCAGGGGTAAAGAGGAAAGGAAGCTTTATTTACAGATGTTGCTTTCAGAATGAATCAAGTATGATGATATTATCTGTAAATACATCTTTGGGCATCAGACATCTTTCCATTTATTTAGAAACATGATAGAAAGATTGTCTGATATGGGAATGAATACTTGACAAATTCCTATACTCTGTTCTGTTGCCTCAGAGTACATAAGCAGTTTAAAATGAGTCCCTATCTGCTCTTATATCATCCTGTTGCTTCCAGCAAAATACTAGCATTTTTATTTTGACCGACAAATTTTGTTACTCACTGTGTAAACTGACCTCTAAATGTAAGAGACCAGAATGTGACTTCTTGTGGGATGCAATTACCCCACGTCTGCTTGCTCTGGGCCTTCTGTGTTGTTCTTGGAGGTGTCTCTGAGACCAAACCTGGTGGGATTCGGGTCTGAGCTACTTGAACTGTTCGTATGTTCCCTATAAATACAGGGCAGCTAGTGGGTTTCAGGCAGCATGGGTTTTCTAAGCACCTACACACAGATCACAGTCAGATCATTATGTTGATCTAAACCATTTTGTAATCCTCTACAATCTGGGTTTAGAGACTGTTATTAGTGTCACAAATAAAAGCTTGTGACTTCTGTAGTTCTCGGGATAAAAGAAGACACGTACTTTCAGAGAATTACGTATTAAAAATAAAGCACATAAACACGCAGGAGTTTGACGGTAGTTATCTCACTTTTCAAGACTGAGTTCTGAATTCACAAGATTGCAGGAGAGAAATTAATTAATTTTAATTTCATAGGTGACCGTGTAGTGAAGAAAAAGCTGAATTAAACCAGGAGGACAAGGCATGAAAAAGAATCTTTTAAAAATTTTCCTCTCTCAGTAACTTGAGGCTTTAAACATGGCTACATTGAAGTGTATTTTACTTGGTGGTTGGGTTTTTTTGGTTTGTTTTTTTTTTTTTTTTTAAACTGAACATATATCTTTTAGGAAGGAAACCCCTTTTTGCCCAGGTAGGTCTCGGATTTACAGATAGAAATAGATAGAAAGGTACTTAAGAGTTCTGTTTTTCTCACAAACTATTTTCTAAGCTCATGAAAAGCCTCTTCAAAATGATACTGAAAGGCACAAGAGAAAGTGATTTCAGCTATCGTTAGCATTCATGTTTGGTTTAACTGGCCTGGTAACTGATATCTTCCCATTACAGATGAGCAGCAGCTTCCAGCCTCCATTATTGAGAGCGAGAGCAGGGGAGGGTGTGGGAAGGACAGCAGGCATCTCTGTGATGGATGCAGGCTTGGTTTGGCCTGGACTCTGCAGGGTGGTTGGATATTGCCTCTGACCAGCATCCTGGCGCTAATCTCCTGCTGTTCGATCTCATCCCGCAGTTACCTGAAGGAGTTCCGCACGGAGCAGTGCCCTCTTTTCGTGCAGCACAAGTGCACTCAGCACCGGCCCTACACTTGTTTCCACTGGCACTTTGTCAACCAGCGTCGTCGCAGATCTATCCGGCGCCGGGATGGTACATTTAACTACAGCCCTGACATTTACTGTACCAAGTATGATGAGACCACAGGAATCTGCCCAGAAGGAGATGAGTAAGTAAAGACTGCATCCTGCTTTTCAGGCATTAGGCTTTTGGGATCAGTCCAGGTGATGGTTCCAGCCAGTTCTTGTAGAGGTGAGGCAAGTCAGCAGTAAAGCAGCTTTGTAACATACGTAACATGAGAACAGATGTAAAAACTGTAATAGCAACCCATGTGCTCCGGGCCTGCTGCAGAGGTGATAGTAAGGGTGCCTTAGATGGGAATTCAGCTCTTGCATTGTTCAGTGTCCTCATGAGCCTTGGCATGCTCAGGCAAAGTTGAGGTGTGAAAAAGAGCTCACTGACGAATGGACTGAGAAAGACTCTGTTCCCATAAGTCCCTGACTGCCAAATAATAGGTCTTGCTCGCTAGCAGGGTAGCTTAGTTTTTAACAGCTTGCTGAAAGAGGAGGGGCTTTGTCCTCTAGTCTGCTGCCTGAATGATTTATCCCCACCTTTTTAAATCGTATCGGTTACTTGCCAGTTTATTTTGTCTTCCTGAACTTTTAAGAAGCCAGTAGGGAAATGGCAGGTACCCAGAATAAGGCAACATGAGGAAGAGTTTGTTTTATTGGGTCTTCTCTCCCTGTGACTGCAGTGAGCTTAACTGGAGCGGAGGTGCAAGTGTTTCTGCTGTGCATGTGGCAGACTCCAGCAATTAAAGGGTTAACCCAGTAATATAACTTTAGTCATGTGACAGATATGGAAGAATAAATAGTGTCGCCAAACTGTGGTCAAATATAGGGAGTGTTTTATAGAGAGATGCTATAGAAAGATGGAATTTCAGTTCCCTTTCATGGTGCCAGTATAAGCACACAGAAAAATGCTATTTATTGGGAAAACAATTTTGGTTTTGCCTGATTAAGTAAAGATCTTGTGACTACAGGAGAATGGAGTGATCCCCCAGCCTGAGGCATCAGTTTCAATACTTTCTTCCTTGTTAGAAGAGAACTAGAAGGGACTGGAAATAGAATGTTTGAGGGCTGTGGCTTCTAGATCACTCATTCATATCTGGCTCAAACTCGGTGAATGAAAACTGTTGCCATCTCGGAACGCTTTGCTGATTTGTATTTTTAGCTTGATGCTGCAATATCTAAACTTTACCTATTCCATCTTGTCTTTTTTTTTTTTTTTCCTCAGTGTAGATTGTTCTTTTTCTGCCTAAGAGGGGAAACAAAACATCAGTTAAAATGGTAGTATTGTAATTCTCCTTTCTTGTCCCATGCTCTGCATAAAGGATGCATCTGGCTATAGATAGACTGTCGCAGCCCTGTAGGAGTGCATCAGCAGGAAACAGTAACAGCACGAAGTCTAGATGGGCTGCTGAGGAAATGGTATGTGCCATGTGATGTCCTTTCAATCATGGCCAGTATATCGGAATGCCTTGACAGAGTCCTTGCTCTTTTCCAGATCCGTGGCAGTCACTAGACTAGAATAATAAGCTGCTGCTGGCTTAATAATCCAGTTGTCTTTCTGGGAGGGAAACTATTATATACCGTGTAGTGACAGGTTTAGGGGTTCTGTGTAGCTTTAGAAGGCACAGCATAAGAGAAGAGGCAGAGTTAGCAAGGGTGTTGTCAACTACAGCGTCCTGTATCGGCAATATGTCTGCTGGTAGTGTTGAGTCCACCACCTGTGTGACTAACTTTTGGCTGTTCTCCCTCTCCTCCTGTACCTCAGGTGTCCCTTCTTGCACAGAACTACTGGAGACACAGAGAGAAGGTATCACTTGCGCTACTACAAAACTGGAATCTGCATTCATGAGACAGACTCCAAGGGAAACTGCACGAAGAACGGAGTCCACTGCGCATTTGCTCATGGGCCCCATGACCTACGCTCTCCGGTGTATGACATCAGGTTAGTAGAGGTTGGGACTCTGTATGAAAAGGGTAATTTCTGTACCCACATGAAAAGTCAGATGATTGAAGGGCAGTACTATTTCAGCATGAAATGCTTAATGTTGGAGTGATGATATATTCCTTCCTAATAAGGCAAATCTACAAAATCTCCAGGGAGGATACTCAAAATGGGGGAAGGGAGCACACCTGGAACTAGTTGTGCCATGGTTTGGAGTCTGATGGGGGTGGTCCGAATAATGCATCTGGAATTCCCAGGGCATGAAGAACATGAATTGCAGTTGCTGTTCAACTAAAGATGTTCCAACAAAAAAAATGCATGAATGAAATGCACCTGGCTTAGGAATTGTTACCGTGCTCCACTATGTCAGTTTTTATACACCTTCATCTGTCTCTTCATCTGCTCAGTCTGTATATTCATTTAACTCTGTCCATGAAGGGAGCTTCAGGCGATGGAGGCTTTGCAGAATGGTCAGACTACATCAGAAGGTGGCATAGAGGGTCAGTCTGCAGTTGCTGCTAGCCATGCTATGATAGAGAAAATACTCAGTGAGGAGCCAAGGTGGCAAGGTGAGTGTCACTTAGGGTCTGTGGCTCTGGGGAAGTCTGGTGTTTGTGGAGTGCCCGCTCCTGTCCTGTATTTTGTATAGTAAATACAGATCAATGGTCATCTTCCACTAACTGGCTGCTTCTTTTGCAGATACAACGTATGTGTTGGGAAATTACAAGACAGAGCAATGTAAGAAACCCCCCCGTCTCTGTCGCCAGGGTTATGCCTGTCCCTACTACCATAATAGCAAAGACAGAAGAAGAAGCCCAAGAAAACACAAATACAGGTACCGTGGTTTTGGATATTCTATTTCCCAGCTGAGTGGTAAGGTGTAGTAGAAATCTGTAATGAAGGATCTAGGATTTTGTCCACTAGATAATTTTTTCAGTGTGTCTCCAAGGCATATACTGACAGATGTGATGGACTATTATTTCTGCCTAGGAGACAGGATAACAAACTAAACAAGGAGTTTTGTTGTATGTAGGAACCGGTATCTCTAATAAATGACTGCTGCTAAATCATGTTACAACTCTGGTTTTATGGCAAACACACCCTGTGTCTGGCCTCCCCTTACCGTATAAACTTGTGCTTTAGAAAGCGGTGCAGGAAAAAGAAAACAAAAGAAAGTTTTAATCCCCATCTAGAATCAAACTCACACAGCAGTGTTTTCGTGGTAAAGGATTCAGAATCATCAAGCTGCTTGCTGTGTGTGCCTGGTGATGGGGATCGTGAGGCACAGTGTGACCAGTACTGTAGCTGGACATGCATTCCTAACCAACTGCTAAAGACTGTGCTTTTGAGGCACCAGGGTGTTCTCATCACTCAGCTGTCACTGGATTTTCAGCATGCCGCGTCTCCCTGAACGCGTTTCATCCAAGTTATAGGCCCTCATTTCCTCCAACACAACAGAGCTTTTGTTGTGGTCTCAGTGGGGCTTTTCCTTAGTTCCTTTTTGAAAAACATAAGAGCAGACCAGAAAGCCAGGAGAGAAAATACTATGGATGTTCTCACTTCCCTTCCCCACCCCCAACATTCACAGAAATTTTTGAATCAGCACTGAAATCATGTATTTAAGAAAACTAAATAAATAAAAATCAAAGGAGCATTAATCCCAACACCTTCAGGAGAAACAAACACTAAGCCTGTCTTGAGGCAGCAGCTCTGTGCTTTCTGCCTGGGCCCTTTGGGAAGGGAAGAGGTGAAAGCTTCTCTCCTCTTGATCTCCACTGGCTTCTGTGTTGCTTTCCCCACCCCCAGCTGATGTGGCTGCCTCTTTCGTGCAGGCATCTGCTGCTGCTATCTGCTTCCCTCTGCTGTTTTTTGAGGGAATGGTTAAGAGCATAAAGAGGAGGGGAAGTAGGTCACAGTAAAAATTCAGAATGGGGAAAAAGAACTGTTCGTGGCTGTGAGAAAGAAAATGGACTTGCCTTTTCCCCAGTGACCTGACTCAGCCTCTTTTCCACGTGGCCATACTACAACCCTGGAAACATACCACTGTAAGGGTATTATGTGTTTTAGGATTAGCCAATTAACTTATTAGCTTTCTATCAACATACAGGTCCAAAACAGAAACCAGACCCAGCATCTCTGACACTAATCACATCAGCTGCTAACATCGTTAAGTTATGTTGGTTTGGGTTGTATTCAGTTTCAGATGGAGAGCTAAGGCCATGTTTCTTTCACTGGGAAATTGGAAGAGGGGGAAGAAGATGCAATAGCAGCAAGGTGGGGGCTGGGGAAGCAGCAGCCAGCGAAACACATTGTACAGCTGAGGGTGGGCAGCTGAACCCGTCTCCCAGTTGAGGAAGCAAAGCTCAAAGCACATTTGTGCGTCTGATATATTCTCCTGCTACCTTATTTATGCAGATCTTCACCATGTCCCAGTGTGAAACATGGAGACGAGTGGGGAGATCCCAGTAAGTGTGAAAATGGAGACTCATGCCAGTACTGCCACACTCGCACAGAACAGCAGTTCCATCCAGAGGTACAGTAACCTGCTCGCTCCATTTGGTAGCTGACTAGAAAAGCAAAAGCATTCCAGGCTTATGAAGTACAGTAGTGTGCCAGCTGGGAGAATATGTGGGCTGCTTGCAGTGTGGTCCTGGGATACAGAGAAACTGCCTGTTAGAAGTAAGCTGAAATTCAGCTGCTTGACAGGGGTGCCTTTTCATTAGGTAGACCATATGGGAGGAGGTAAGAAGGGTAGGGGAAAACTCAAGTGTAAGCAGTCTCCTGTATGGGGGTCCTTTTGAAAGCATGATGTGGGTTTGCAGGTGAGCATACAGCATCTGTTTCCCTGAGAGAAAATTCTTGGTTGATGGTGTTGCACTAAACCACAGATACCCATGAACTGGTGCTAAAAACCACCAAGCTCTTAGTTGTGAGCATGCCCAGAGCATTCCAGTGTCCTTATAGAAAGTGTAATTAAGACCTTGTCCTAGTCTGCTTCATGTTACAGTGTTGAAAAGTGTTGTTGGGCCTGTATTGGCAAAGTAACCATTGTCACTGCCTGTCAAACTGGGGGGAAGGGGAATAATCCATTTCCTACAATCATTATCAATAGTTTGCTATTTTCCTTGCAAACATGTGGCTGCAACTTTCTGTGCTGTCATCTGTCAAATGTTTCCTACCTTTTACCATTTGTAATATCCATGGAGCTTCCAGCGAGACTGAGGGATTTTATGGCAAATGGTGACCTTTGGGTGAGCTGACATGTGATGGGTTGATCTTTGGGTGAGCTTAGCTGTGATGGGCATATTTTGGTGTTTCTGTAACTATAGTGGGGTTTCCTTTCTTTGAAGCAAAGCACTGAAATGGTCACCCTGAACTCTGCTGGCCTTTGTGCCTTTTATCTGTGTTCCTATCTTGCTGTCGAGTCTCTTCATAGTACTTTTGTACCTGGGCTGCTGGTCACTGTTTTTTCCTGTTCATGTCTGTTTTTTTTTTTTTTTTTTTTTTTCCCATCCTTAGATCTACAAATCCACCAAATGCAATGATATGCAGCAGTCTGGCAGCTGTCCCCGAGGACCCTTCTGTGCCTTTGCACATGTAGAACGTACGTGGGCTGCTTCTCTCGTCTTTCATGGATATTTGAGCTATGGAGAGCTTCTGGCCAAAATAGATAGTTTAAAATATAGGGCCACTAAACTAGAGCTTCTGTGAAGGATTTTCAAAAACAAAGTATTAACTTTGATAATCCCTATAAAACCACGCTAGTGTGGGAGGTGTTGGCAGAGCTGAAGGCAGTAGGTAGTCTGTAGGACTCAGCCCTTAGCTCTCACTGCACTGTCTCTTGAAGTATCTCCCTCTGTTCCCTCTCACTCACTCAGTTCTCTGTATGTCAGTTTAGGAGGACTGGAACAGAGAGAGCTGCTTCTCTTCTGTATGTGGATGAACTGTACCTAGCTAAGTTGCAAAGTGTTGTATTTTAAAAAGCTGAGGATAAAGTTGCTAATTCTAGATAATGTATTGATCTGTTTTAAAAATTAAATACTATTTTACTATTTATGAAGTTTTGCTTAGAGTTTAAATCTTTCAGTCGGGTTGGAGAAGAAAAATATGCAGCTTTTTGTCCACTTTTCCTCAAATCCTCTTTTCTCGCTAGCTCCCTGATTTATAGGGCATTATTTCAATCCTCACTTTCATCATCTGTAAACTAGTGGTGCTGTTTTGGTTGTGGGGGTTCTATATTCAGGTGGGTACTAATATTCATAGATAAATGGTTAGCTCCTGGTCCTGTAGCTCCTACTCAGTTTCTGCACTCCAGTCTCACTGTTGAATTTGCAGCAATTGGAGCAGGTTACTTGGAAGTCAATAGATTGGCTCTGATGCTGACTCAATACATGGCCTTGAGCAAATCTCTTTTGTTATTTGATTATCCTTTGTAAATGGTGGAATTAGTAATTGCTGCCTTTGTCAAGGAATGGTGAGAGTAAATTCCCTGCAGGTTATGCAGTTCCTTTTATAGGAAGCCTTGTCGACAAGCAGTAATTATAGCTAAAGCTGTGGGCTATAATGGCCCAAAACACAGTAGTGCAACTACATGGTATGATCCAGCAAGCTTAAGAGAGAATGAAGTCTTGATAAAGAAACAGTGTTTAGCAAATGCCCCTGAGTATAACATAGTATTTTTGTTTAGGAGATGCCTTATTCCTAACAAGATTACTGCACTTGATACTATACTACTTTAAAGCCAGAGTAACATTCTGTGGCACTTAGGTCATTCCAACCTGGTTATTTCTTGTGCTGTCTTATGGAATTGTATCTTTTAGTCCTTTCTTAGCAAGGTGAACACTGAGGGCCTAATTCAATTGAAATAACAGGAGTCCCTTTATTATATCTGCTCTTAGCATGAGTTTTGCTGATTGTTAGCAAGAAATGTGTTGAAACCAGTACCTTAAAGATACTGCGATACAGGCATAGTGTCAGTTACATAGTTTTTGTAAAGATGCTGAGTTGTGTTAGATGTAAATACTACAAGTCTACAGCATCTCTGCTTTACCTTCCAAGCCAATGACACTTTCTTTTTGTGTATACCTTTATATGTACTTTACTTTTTTTTGGTAATGGTTTGTACTGAGCACAGATGGAAACTTATCTCCCTCAGCTAATTATAATGCACCCATCAACTTTGTGTCTAGCAATGAAGAAAGCTCCTCTTAGTTCAAGATAGCTGAATGAATAACACACAATTCATGCAGGGAAGATAATTTTGGAGCAGCATTAATGGACTAAATTGCAGCACAATGTACAAGTGATGACAGTAATACTTGTAAGGAATATTAGATAAGTAGTAGCCATTTGCCAGATAAGGTTTCTCCTTGCTCTGTACTTACAAGTAGGTTCTTGTGGAACATTTCTTCTCTTAAGAGTATCTAGGTGTTCTTGTTCCTAAACGTCTTGTGCTCCATTGCAATTGTACAGCTTTGAGTAACATTCCATGTGCTTTTATTTCTTCCAGAGCCTGCGCTCAACGAAGATCTACAGCAATCCTCGGCTGTGTCTAGCCCGACACAGACAGGCCCTGTGATGTATATGCCGTCAGCAGCTGGTGATTCTGTTCCGGTCAGCCCTTCCAGTCCACATGCCCCAGACCTTAGCAATGTATGTAGCACTTCGGGGAAGCCTTGTCCATATTTTAAAAATCTGGGTTTCTCTGAGTCACTGTACTCCTTTCTACCAAGAAGAGAAGTCTCAAGTATCCAAAAGCCCAAAAGATATGACATTTTTCTTTTAGATCTCAGCTCCACACTTTTTAGAGGGATCTATTTGGAACATACAATTCAGTGGCTTTAGTATTGTCCTCTCACCTATAAAATTTTTAAGCCTTCCTTTCTGTGCAGAGTTTGTTGATGTACTTTCAGGAAAGTGGAATACATCCGCACATGAAGTCCAACTCCTTCCTGTCTGGAGGTACATATTGGGCTTAGTTTCCAAATACTCTAATTAAAGGCTGTGAGCCGATAATGTCTAAAGTACATAACTACCATTGAGTTTGTTTACATTTGTAATCTCAGAGGCTTAGCCTCTGCATATTGTGTGTTGCATTATAGGATATCCCTGATTCCCTCCCTCTCCTATTTCTGGAGATAGCTAAACTCTGGAATATGTTTAAGTAATGCCCCAGATTGTTTGTAGTACTTTATTTTAGTTGTACATACAAGAAAGGCGATCTTTAAATGCTGAGTGGATACACACAGACAGATAAGAAGCCCATGGAATGCTAGACGACTTCATTTTTGCTGAGATTTTTTTGTTCGTGAAGTCTTTCCTGTTTGCACTACTGTTGATAAGGTGTGTAACCTTTTCAAATAGTTGGCCAAGGTTTTGAGAAGATAAAATGACATGAGTTTAACTCATTTGAAACTGGACAGAATGAGGTGAACTCATTTAGGACCTCTGTTTTATATTATTCCCCCTCTTTGAAAAGAGAAGCTGATAGTTTGATTTTATTAGTGCCAAAGCCACCTAACAGTTCACAGTTCTCCTGAATTTGATTGCAGCTAGAATTCCAAACAAATCTTGAAAAGTCTGGACATAATATTTTCTCTCACTGAATAACACCATGGAAAGCAGTAAAAACCAAAACCCTTTCGTCTTGTGAATGTATCATCTAAATTCTCTGAAAACTACAGTGAAATTGAAGATATCTTCCACTTAATAGACCATTTACGTCTTTTCTATCTCAAGCTCTTAGTCTTTTAAACAGCCTTTCCTAATCCTTGGATATATGCCAAACGGCAACACATGTCTTTCTGTGACTTCATCACTCCACAGGGCATCTGCATGTAGCTTGCAAACAAATATGGCTTTGCTGGTGATCATTTTACATGATGAATTAATCAGAGAAAAAGGTCCCTCTAGCAGCCAGCCTCACGTGGCCTGTTCTGTTTTGTATTTGTACTGTAGGTGTGGAATAAATCAGGAACTCTGCCAACTAGCCCCACCTCCACCACAGTGAGTAGTATCTTTGCGACTGTAGAGAAGCGTGGACAGCAGAATGTCTGTATAAAAATAAAATCAAAACACTGTAGGATGCTCCTTCTTTCTAATGCCAGCCCAGACTGTACCACATTTGAATCTGTGGTAGCAGTAGCTGTCTAAATGTTGTCTGAAGCACGGTCATGCTTGACAGTGCAGGCAAATAATTTCTTGTCCCACAGAAATGGGATATCTGCATTGATCCAGGTAGGCACTTTCTCTAAAACTCATCTTAATCTTCTTTGCTGCTGTCTGTGGCTTCATCTACAGTGCAAAACTAGCCTTGTTGCATGTGGTTGTGATCCCTGGTATTAGTCCAAAGAATGGAACTATTGGAAATCCTTGGGTTTTTTAAATGCAGCTGTTGATACTTGGCTTGTGCCTGCATTAAAACTTTCAGATTTCCAACTGGAAAGCAAAAGATATAGTATTACACATAGCTCAGGTATGCTTGGTTGTTCTGACTGCCATAGCACCTTTCCAGGTTTCATGCTACTACTCAGAGTGCAGACAGGATCCACTGTAGCCTAAGGAAAGCAAAGAGAGTTTTGGTCAGGTTTGGAAACTTGATCAGTCACATCTGAGGCCTCAGAAAGAGTAAATGTTACTAGAGCTGTAGGTTGTTTTTTATAAGACTGCACTCCCGTACAAAGTAATGGCAGTATAACCATAATTGTGGGACTGTATAAATCCAGTATCAACTGGAGTTTTTTCCTGGTTTTTAATTGCTGTTTACTAGAAGCTTGTACGTTTGTGTTGACTGTCAGTATAATCAATGCACAAACAGTGAAGTGAATGAGCTCTTCTGTGGGATGCCTCTCCTCTTCAAGTCATTGCTACTGGCTGGCTGTACTTTCCTGACACTTGTTCCTTCTATTAGATTCTTTGTAGGAACAGCAGTCTCGGAAGCCCATCTAATATATGTGGGTCTCCTCCTGGCGCCATTGGAAAGCCACACAGCTTGGAGACCATTGGTTTTCCTCCAGACTCTGTAACAGCAGCCGGCAGCTACAAGAAAGCACCAGGGTTTGAGCGAGAAGATCAGGTGGGGGCCGAGTATTTGAAGAGTTTCAAATGCCAGGTTAGTAGGGAATATTGGCTGGAAGAATTGGGGGGATGAAGAAGAATGAGAATTGCCCAGTCTAGCTTGAATGTGTTTTTATTTTTCAAGGAACAAAACTGAGAAGGCACTATTCTCATTAGCAGTTCTCAGATCCCTGCTGTTGCTTTCAGCCTCCCTTCCGGTCTGTTCCATCTTACATCTGTTCTTGTCTGCCTAGCTCCCATCACACACTCAGTTTGTAGAAGTCGAGCTGCTGCTTGTTTTCCTAATCCCTCACAACTTCTGTCCTGTGTTGACCTGGGTAGCTTTCCACATATCACTTCTTGATCTTTCTTTTTCCACATTTAGGTCCTTGACAAGAGTTGCTGTTTCTTTTGCTGTATTGTCTCATGGAAACTCATCCTTCCTTCTCTTTTCTCACTCCGAACTCTTACCTTGATCTCCGTGACTTGGTTTGTCTTCTGTTTTCACCATTCATTTCTCCGATGTATTAAAAATGTCATGTTAGTTGTCTCTTGCTTCTCTGGCTGTATCATTCTGATCCTTGACTCTTTCCTGTGGCTTCTTTATTAAATTTGAATCCCTCATTCTCATTTGAAGAACCCTCTGCAATCTTACCCAACCCATATCGCTAATGACATTCCCTCTTATCCCTTTTGGATATCCCAATCTTGCCTTGCTGCTTCCTCAGTCTTCTCTGTCTTGGTGTCATGCCTTATTCGGAGTGCTCCCTAAGCCTAGAACAGTCTCTTCCATCTCTTCTGCCACACATGAGATTTTCCACAGTCAACTTCGTGTTGTGAATTTCCTTTCTTGATGTTACAATTAATAGTTTCTCTGCACCATCCCTTCGAAGTCAGCTGAGTCCAACCCAGAGCTTGGGTCTCGGTTTTTATTCCTCACTGGGTTTGCAAATGTAATAGAACATCATCGTGATTTAGAGGAAGGAATAGCTACTTTTATGAAGAGATGCCTGAAAAAATATTTCGTACAAGTTCTTTTTAAAAAAAAAATGTAAAAACAAATAAAAATACCTTGTCTATGTTGCTTGAAAACAGAGATGACAAGAAATGCTGCTTTCAACCTGGCTACGTTTAAACTCTTGTCTGTCATAGTAAAGAAGCTAGCCTTAATAAGCTTATACTGCTGCGTTAGTATTGCACTGCTGTGAGGAAACAGTGGAAATATCCCGTCCAGACAAGATCTTGCATAAAGTTGTTGGATTTAGAAGCAGACTCTGTGGGGTTTGTTTTATTTATTTTTACAACTTTGGGAAAATATGACTAAACTTTGCAGTAGGACCAGTCTTGAACGCTGTTTAGTCTAATTAAAATGATTTAGTGACAAATACAGATTAAGCTATATGCATGTATGCTTTCTTATAAATGCTTTCATTGTCTTGCTTAATGTGGATATGGCTTAGGAAATTTCAAATTGATGCAACACATCTTTGGGGGTAAAGAGCAGACCATGCTGTGATCCTGGCACTTCTTGTGGGCACAGCAGCTTGTAGCAGTTTTTCAGAAACAAAGAAAAAACATGTGCTCATTCTCTTGCCTCTGCTGCAAAGGAGGAGTGAACCCAAAGCCAAAGGACTGAGAGAACCCCCGTTTCCTGCCAGCAGAGGCAGGGTGCCAGGGAGGCCCTGCTTTGGAGAAAATGAGCAGCAAGCCTAAGCCAAGGAGAAAGGGGATGGAGCATGAATAAGACTTTTAAAAGGAGGGCCAGGTGATAAGCACTTATGTCTGAAGTCAGGCTGTGCTATAAAGATACTGTATTCAGGTAGCTTCTTACTCACGTGGCTTTAATTAAGCAAAAACCTGTATTAAATGACTGGAATAAATAGCTCTTAAGATATAGATGGAAGTAATCACAGTTGCCTTATGCTAGGCTTCTACAGACAAAATTAGGTGTCTCATAAGTGTCCTGATTTAATTTTCTTTTAATCTATAATTAATTACTTTTTAAAATCCTCTGTAATTCCCTTTGGCTGTAGTGGGCACCAGATATTCTCATATACCCTGTAAATTAGACCGATAATTAGGCATTTAACTTTGTTCACTCATATTTGAAAACTTAAGAGACGCTCTGGCTCAGTTCTGTAATAGGCTTGTTTTTCCTCTGTGGAATTAGTACAAATAGTTTCTATCTTATTAGAATGAAAAATGCACCTTCTGTGTTAATAGGTTCCACATAGTTTGTGGTAAGGCTGAGCCAGCAGTTAAAGCTAAAAATACTTTTCCTGAGTCCCAAAAGATTTTAGCAAGCTGGAAGAAAGCTGGCTGCATTGGAAGGACTTGAGTGCCATGAGCAGGAGGTGTTCCTAAGTCCTGACACACAGTACAGTAGGTTTGTTCCATGCTGCTCAGAAAACATTCAGGTTCGTTCATAATTTATGTCCCCTGTTTTCTTTCCTGACTGCAACAGAGTGAGCTGGACAATTTCAGCCTGCCCTTTGAATTTCTGTCTTGAAGTATGCCAGGAGACTGGCTTAGTGGTGACAATCGGTTTGCTCCATTTTTCACTGGTGTTACATGAATTCAAGGCAGTGGAAATTGAGACTAGCTTAGAAATGAGTTCACTTTTTCTCCTCCTTAAAGAAAAAAAAACCCTTCCAGTAAGAGTTAACTGCACCAGAGTGAGCTAGCTACATTGGCAGGAAGCCTCTCAGAGGGGGGGGCATGGCTGCGTATGTGCCTTCGCTTTGGCTTCTGACGTCTGTTGATAGCACATCTTGTGTTCAGATGAGTGTCAAACAGGGTAGGGATGTGTTGGATAACATAGCAGGCGTGTTATCAGACACACACAGATGCACTAATGTAACGCATCTATTGCACACAAAGGAAAACAAGCCTGTGATTGGTTCAGTCGTAGTTTTGCTGTATGTAAACGCACTGTGTGTTGTTCAGGGAAGCGTGAGAGAATGGTACCCACCGCAGAAAGGTCTTTGTGTCTGTATCTCAGCTGCCTGTTTGCCAGGCTTTGACCTCCCCATCTGCCCATAGGCATGCCGTTGAGCAGAGAAAATGATTTAATTAAGTAAAACCAACAGATGAATTCTTCCACTGCTCTTTTGCCTGTCTGGTTTTGTCATCCCTCTCCAGCAATCATTCCTCTTTTTCATAAGGCTGTTTAAGCCAAAAAGTCAAGGCGTATCACTTCAGGTCAGCGTGCCATCTCACACGTTGCTGTTGTACATCATGCTTGAATCTCCCCTGCAGAGATGGTGACTGCCTGCATTTGTGACAAAAACGATTGAGCAGACTTTATGCCTGGAATATGTCTCTGATTCAGACTCAGGGGGGTGGAGAGTGAGTAAACAAGCAGCCCTGAGTCTCAGCACTTCTTTGCTCCCTCTCTGTGCCCGGAGAGCATGATTGATCTCCCTGTGCCTTACGCGTGTAGCAGCATGGGAGGAACAGAGCAAGGCCTGCAGAACAGACCGTTACATACTGACAAGCTCAAGAGGCCACTTCCTTCCCAACTCTGGTTATTGTAGCTCAGAATTGACTGATGTTGTGAGGCAAGAGGGTTGATATCCGTTAAGGATATAGTACTGGAAGGTCCTTAAGCTGAATTTTTAGGCTGGATATTGCAATTCTAAATGTATGTTGGCATTCACGCAGTTTTGCAACTCCAGACAGTCTTGACCTCACTTACGTTTTATAGCTTTGAGCTCTCTATGTTAATGGATGGAGGAGCATTTTTTTTTTTTAAATCAGTTTTGATGATGTTGCTTTTAAAGTTGGTTAGTTATCACTTGATTTTACTTTTTCAGCTCCCAGCTAGGATTGCAAAATTTGAGGGAAAACATAATCTACATACTTTATTTTCCCAAAGCTGAAAAATGTTTCCATAATTTAAAAACATAGCATGCCTCCCACCGTTTCTGGCCCTTTTTTTAGATACTAGTAAGGCTGACAAGTTATTTGTAGCAAGGCAAAGTAATTCATTTTTGGTTTTGGTTCTTAAGATGTTCTTTGTGCTAGCAGAGGACTTATAGCAGCATTGAAGGCAAATGTAATTGTGACAAGCCTTTGCATAACTCTAGGGGTGATGTCTTGGTATATAGAAAGCAAATTACTTGGAGTGTTTTCAGTTTGCTATGCTTTCCTGCTCTCTGAATTCTCTAGTGGCCACAGTGGGCTGTAGGAGAGGAGGGGACCGTGTTTCCCATGGCCTCTCCAAAGCCAGCAGTCAGCCATTTTTAATTTTGCTGCTAATCCCTCTGCTTATCTTTTTGTTCTGTTTCTTTACTGCAGCAAGCAAAAATGAAGTCCCACTCACTGGAACACAGAAGCCAGGAGCAACCTTTGTTACAGCCCAAACAGGTACGGTACTGCTAGCAGGACCCTGAACCTAGCTCAGTGCTTGCACCACCACAGGCAAGGACACGAGAAATCTCTGTGGATCCAGACAACTCTGCAGGGAGTAAATGACAGTCAAGACACCATTAGGGATACTCAGCTTGTGGGATTGCTTTATGAAGATGGGATGATTTGCTGGAGGGGTTATTTGTGAATGGCTAGACTGTGTGAATTCAGGATAGATTCATAGGGCTGGAGAGAGTCTCCAAATTACAGAAAATTGAGCTGGAATGGATCTCTGGAGTCATCTAAGTTCAAGGATTCAGCAAAGAGAATTTAATATCAGGTTCTAAGTCGTGTGCTGAACTAAGTCTGAGTGAGTGATTGTGTGACCCATCCCTATGATTGCATGCAACCTGTGGGTCACAGGAGTTAATTCTGGGGCAGCCTGAAGAATGTTGGTAATACGGAGAGTGGGGAGAACAGAGAACAAGTCAGGAGAAATTAAAGAAAAGCTGTTAATCTCTCCCCCACCCCCAGCCCAGTAGTAGCACCAGCCATCTGTCAGGTTGGAAGCAGGCAGGAACAGGTTTGCTGTTGATCTTTGGCTCATTCCTGTATGTTTCTGAAGGGATGCTTCTATAAAGATGTTTTATTTCCTACCTCTTTTCCCTTTTAAAACTCTTGTTTCAGGACATACTGGGTATTCTCCCAGTGGGGAGCCCGCTGACATCCAGCATCTCCTCTAGTATCACCTCCAGTCTGGCTGCAACACCACCAAGCCCTGCCGGCACCAGCAGTATACCAGGCATGAATGCCAATGCCCTTCCTTTCTACCCAACCAGTGACACCGTTGAGTCTGTCATAGGTAACTTTGCCTTTTTTACTTATGCTAATAGGGCTTCCTCAGACGTGGATCACCAGGTATGAGACTTGGAATAGCCATAGGTGTTCCAGTGAACTCCAGTTTTTGTCTCTGTCAGTGCTGGCAGATTCCTGAGGCTGTAAGCTTTTTCTGTGACTGTGACACATCTGATGTTTTCTGCAGGTCATTACGGATGAAATTCACCCACGGGACCAACAGAAGGCCTCTGAGCCACTTATTCAGAATGTCAGATGGTGTAAAGGGCTGTAGTTTTATGTTTGTCAAAGTGACAAAGAGGTCTTGGAGCAGGCAGGAAATCAGAGGGGCCATTTTCCACAGTTACTTTCTAAATGACAATTTTATAGCAAGGGCTACAACCACATAGATTGCAAGGACTTGCCCTTCATAGAGTGTGGGACAGAGGCTGTAAGAAAAAGGAGAACCGGAGAGTCCAGAGTGCGGAATCACTCCTTTTAGATAGGTACAGGTTTTTTGGTCACCTGGTTGT
Source organism: Pelecanus crispus (assembly GCF_030463565.1). Lineage (NCBI taxonomy): Eukaryota > Metazoa > Chordata > Aves > Pelecaniformes > Pelecanidae > Pelecanus > Pelecanus crispus. The sequence goes on along the minus strand of NC_134654.1, from coordinate 21,050,358 downwards.
GTGCTTTGGTTTTTTTTTTTTATCTAATGTTTCTGAGGTGATCTCATTAATTTGTTAAAAATAATAATAGAAATGAGTGGGCATTTGTGGGATGGAATTATATTGATCATGATTAGTGATGAGGTATGTTCAAATAGATAGAACATTTGCAGGCATCCAGAAGCTTTCTTTGTTTTACCCAATCTTTGAACCTCAGAGAAGATTTTCAAGTGTTCCCTTCTACTGGTGTTTCTTTTCTGAGCGTCTCTTCAGTAAAGTAGGGACAAAGCACAAGCCAGACCCAGACATGTCATAAGCCAGTGTTATTGCATATTATGGACAGACTTAAAAGAGCAGTTTGGAGAAGACTTATGGGAACTGCTGTTATTTCATCAAATTTTTGTTTTCGTATAACATTTGGGAATACTTTGAGACAAAAAGAAATCGGATCAGGCAAAAGAACCTGAAATTAAAAGCTGCCCATGACACTTCTGCCAAACCATTTAAGAACAGCATTGCACAGGGCGGAGAGTAGGGCTGTGCAGACTAACAAATAGAGAGCGAAGGCTCCTCTGCATGTAGGCTCTTTGGGCCATCCTATCTCTTGAAGTTGTTGGTCCTTTATAACATAATTGGTACCTCTGTGTCTGGCAGAGTCTGCCTTGGATGACCTGGACCTGAATGAATTCGGAGTGGCTGCCCTGGAGAAGACATTTGACAGCAGCACAGTGCCCCACACGAGTGGCATCATGATAGGTACATGAAAGCAACAGAGCTTTCTTTATCTTCTGCCAAGCAGTGTTGCCCAGTCACCTCAGTAGAGCCAGCCCAACAAAGCTCTAAAACCAGTCCCAAAATAACATTGGTTAAAACAGCAATTATAACAAACTCTGGCAACTGCTGAGCATCTTTGAAGTGAAAGCTTGCCCTTATTGATTAGCAGAGCTGAGTTCTTGCCATTGGGCCCAGGTGTCTTTTGGGATGTTTCTTGAGACTGGATGGGACTTGCTTGATTTTTTTTTTTTTTTTTTTTTTTTTAAGAAGTATGTAAGTAGAGTCTAGAAGGCATCTGATACCTTTAAAAACAGGCCAAAGTGTAACGATTTGCATCTTAAGCAGAAAACTCTCCCTAGCAGTAACAGGAAACTCACTGACCTGGTAATGCTATCCATCTGTCACAGAGTGTCATCATGGTCTGCTGATTTGATTCCTGTAATGTCTGTCTCATTTCAATACATAGAGGTAGGCTAAGGCCTCTTCTACCTGTCTCTAATGAGTGTGCAGGGAAAACCAAAATTTCTCATAGCTTTTGGAAGTGGTTGTAGTTTCTGGCTACCCTTGCTGTGTAAGACAGGTTTTGAATGAGAGCTAACTTTGGTGGTCTGAAGGTTTCCAAGGGAACTACACTCCCTGGAGCTGTATTGAGGTAGGAAGGGACCTGTGGAAGGAACCCTAAAGAATATCACTTCCACTTCCCTGCCAAAGATAAGAGCCTGGTTGGGGAGTTTACTGTGCACGTCTGCTGATAGCCCTGCCTCTGCCACTACCCATCTGCAGTGGCTTAGAGATCCTCCATACTGCTTTTCCCTCTGTTCACATCAGGTCTGGGTCTTACCTGGTGATCTTCTCAGAAGGGAGATCAGGAGGGAGCAGGGCTGAGATCTCCCTCAATCTGTGTGTGGCAGACAGAATGACCTCTTGCGTAAGGGAAGTGTGATGTCTTTGGAGGTTGGGCTTTTGTTTATTTGGGTGTTTTTTATTGCTGATACATCCAGGCACTCAAGTATGTCTAAAATGACTAAAGCTAGCCGCAGATTTTTAGTGGTTAAGATCATGACTTGTCCCAGCTTGATAGTCTTCTCACTACAGATTGTTTGGAAGTATTAAAGGCAGAGGCACATGTTTTAGAAGTGAATTTTTCATTACAAAGTATTTCACCAGATACCAGATTCATCTTCTCTGGACTGACAGGGACTGAACTCTGCTCAGAAAACCTTTTGTTGCTTTGGCTGATGGCAGAGTAGTCCATTGAACCCTGGAGGGTCTTAACCTACGTGGTTCATGGGACAGCAGCTTCAGTGCTCTTCTTATAGGCTGAGAGGGGAATGAAACATGATGAGAAGCGGAGGGAATCCCAAGGGGCTTAGGAAGGAGAGAGGGAAGCTAACGCCTTCTGCTCTGAACTCCTGCACTGTGCTCTGGCCCATACTTCATGGTCATACATAGCCATCCTCTCTGTGTGTTCTTTGTCCAGGTGGGAGTTTGCTGCAAAGTTCTGCTCCTGTAAATATCCCTGGGTCCCTTGGAAGCTCTGCCTCCTTTCACTCTGCCTCTCCTTCTCCACCGGTCAGCCTCTCATCGCATTTCCTCCATCAGCCCCAGGGGCACTTAAGCCAATCAGAGAACACATTCCTGGGGACATCAGCTTCTCATGGATCATTAGGTAAATGCACAGTGTGTGTGTCCCATGTACATGCCTGTCTGTGCCATGTAAGTATTTTCTTTTAAGTTAGCTTTAATTTTAATGTATTACTTCACTGCTGCCATTTGTATCTCTTCTTCCCACGAGAACAGCAACAGTACTAGAAGCTGCTTTACCAAAAATCAGCTAATACCTTGTGAACAAGGGAGCAGTTCCCTCTAATTTCCATGTTTCTAGGCTGAGAAAGAGAAACAGATAGGTAAAGTGACTCGCTCTGATGATGCCTTTCAGGGAAAAGAGCTCTGTCTTTTCCTGCCAACAGTGCTGTGCTGAGACTTCGCTTTACATAAAACTCAGAGTTGGGTCCTCAGCTTTGCTTAGACAAGGTGGGGATTGCAGTTTGCTCTTGGGACTGCTTGTAGGGCAGATTGGCTTCTGGGAGCTCTAGAGCGGACTTGGGTCATTGTACTTTTTTCTCCTACTTGGCGCTCTGCACGCAAGTTTTGCAGTATGGACTTTGCAAAAAGTTACAGTATTCCAGCTTTGTCCCCTTTGCTCCTTTTTTTTTTATTTTTTTCTTCCCCCCTCTTGAGGATGTTTCCTGTATGAGGGACTGTGAACGGATGAGAAATTGGTTTGGAGCTTCAGCTGTATCAGGCAGAACTGGGAACTGAGGGGACAAATCTATTTTGTTATCAAGATGCAGGGTTACCTTAAGAAATAAAACTGTTTGATGGGCTCAAGGCTACAGTGACACTGGCTCTGCTGATTTCTGTTAGTAACAGTAAATATTAGTTCTCTCTATTGATACTAGACATAAATGCTGCTTCAAATTTGAGATACACTTTAATCTTTAATATTCAGCTTAACCTAATGAAATGATTGCATGCTTTTGTAATCTATTTGTGCATGCACTTATCTGTGTAACTGCATCCCTTGTTTGCATAGGCCAAAACCATGTTTCCGTGTGTTGTGATTGCTATTTGTTTGGCTTTAACAGCTTTTCCAATTACTGTAATAAGAAAAGAGACATTAGAGGGTATCTCTGCTATTAATTAATGTTGAGGCTGGCTGTTCATCCCAATTCCAGTAAGAAAAGAAAAACTTGCTGATAAGGCCTGCTATTAATTTCAGAAGAAACAAGTTAAGCAGTTATATTTGTATTGACTATGTAGCTATACAAATAAAAAAAAGAAAGGCAGGAACTTCACAAATGCATTTAAATACTTGATTTTTAAGAAAACAGTTAGATATTTTCCTGTAATACAACAAAATCATTTTTGCTGAGGTTTTGTAAGATATTTAAATAGTAACCAAGCAGTTGGGAACCTGGAATCTATTCCATGTGACTTGCTGAATGCACGTAAGTTAGTGTGTAGTGTATGTAGTTATTACTTATTTGTATTGCAGTTGAGTTAAAACTACCTAGTCCTGAGCTAGTTCCCACTGTGCTAGATGCAAAATGTGCAGAGAAGGCACTCCTGACCAAAGGGGCTTGCTACTTCAAATGTGAAATGAGAACAGCAGGTGAGAGTGAAAAGAAATGACGAGATAAGCTTGGTCAGCATTATGGCAGAACTTGTGGCTTGCCAGCATCCTGCTTAGTGCTAGATTCCCTTTTAAGAAAACTGGAGCTTTAAAAACAAAATGTAAGTTGAGGTTCCATTAAATCTTCTTGCTCTCAACTGAGCTTGCTTCAGAGCAGCTGAAATAGATCTATGGTAAGTGGCTTGAGCCAGTGAAGAGCCCTTGTTGCTCTGCTAAATGACTTGTTAATGCACCTAAGCCTTTAGTGAAGACAAGTTACTATTTTTCAGCTGTATTTTTTGTAACTGTTTGTGTCTTGGCTGGTAATAAATGGAAAGTAAGTGGTGCTGGGTTAGCCCTCAGTGAGAGGCCATTGGCTCCAGGGCTTGCTTGCAAGACACAGTCAGTTTGGCTGCTGTAACATCAGAATTATCAAATGCAACTAGATTTAGGAATGTACACTCAGTGGTGAGCACCACTAAATGAAAATGACTCTTGCACCAAACTGGCACATGTCTGTGTGCATAAGAGTCCACATCACTCAGTAGCTCTGTCTCAATATGAGTTTTTCCTGCTAGTTCTCCCCGAGTGCAAGGTGTAGAGGCTTATTTTAAGTAAAAATATTTTTGTTATTAAAAGAGTACAAACCTTGGAGTCTGTGAAAAATAGCCAGTTTTGTTTACAACTGGTTTTCTACTGCTAAGCCTTGAATTTCTTCCTGAAAAGAGAAATTATTTGAACAAGCTAAAATAGGGAAGTGGTTGGTTAGTTAGTCTTCTTTGGTGCCAATCACTAGTTTTATGCTAGAACTCTGCAGGGGATGAAGCTGATGTATATACTATCGCCTCCACTTGTTTATAAACAGGGTTTTCCAGTTAGTGCTGTTTCTTGCGTATGCAAACAGTAATGACATTGGCGCATTTTAGTCTCACCGTTTGGGAAGTGAGACTCCTTTTCTAAGCACCAAGCTGAGGAGGCAAACCCAGAAGTTTTCTTAGGGTATAATGTGAGAGGAAGCACCACCTGGGTTGGCTGTGTGAACCAATCTGTTCACCAGTGCTGATGGCTGTGCTGCACAGAAAAGTGGGAAAGTAGTAAGCAGTTCAGAGGCCCTCATATGAGAAGTGGGAATTCAAGCTGGTAGTCAGCTCTGCTGTAAAACAGATGCTTCTAAAACCAGCCTGGTTCAAAAGTTGCCTCCACTCAGTTTCTTGGGTCCTCCCTGTATCATTGAAGATGAGGCCTAATGGTGTGAAACTTCCCCTATAAAGTCCCTCTGTGGCGGACACCTGGGTCCTGGGGATGAAAGTAGTTCTTAAGATGATCTTCTCTTTCCTATGTACACATTTTTGAATCCTGGATTTCACAGGGGTAGGGAGGAAATGGGGAAATTGCCAGCACCTGTGACATAACCCTCTCTATTTCCCTGTGAAACAGGTTTAAATGGGATGAACAGCAGCATATGGGAACACTTTGCTTCGGGGAGTTTTTCGCCCAGTACCTCACCTGCATTTCTGTCAGGTCCAGGTGCTGCGGAGCTGGCACGGCTACGACAAGAACTGGATGAAGCCAACGGCACAATAAAGCAGTGGGAAGAGTCTTGGAAACAAGCCAAACAGGTACTTGGGCAACTCCTGGGAAGAGGGATTAGGGAGTGTAAAGGAGTAGGAGGGTGTTAGCTTTTCAACAGAAGCTTTCCAGACATTGAGGTGATGGGAAGGGCTGTAAGTTTTACAAACAGATTCTCTTAAGCATTCTTAGTCTTTCTTTCCTCTTGGAAAGAGGGACTGAATCACTGTGCCAGATGTGTTCAGATGCTGGAAGTGCAAGGCCAGGTGTCATAACAGATGCACTGAAGTGCTTGATGGTCTCTTAGACCTGCCAGTTGACTTAGATCCATGACAATGTGCTGGTATGCAAAGTTCATCCCCCTTAACGCTGTGAGCCAAATATGTAGAACCACAGCCCAACCAGATGGGGTGTCTGGAATGAGCAGCACTTTGAAGCAAAGCTCCAAGGATGTTTCAGAATTTGGGAACAGGCAGATTGGAGAGAACACGCTCCTGGTGAGGAGTGTATGGAAACGGATATTTTTGCCTGGGATTTTTGCCTGCCTCTTTTGGAGGCTGACCAAGTTTTCAGACTGCTTCTTTTACCCTCTTTATTGGAACTTGCAGGCTTGTGATGCTTGGAAAAAGGAGGCAGAGGAAGCAAATGATCGTGCCAACACAGCTAACATGGAATGTGAACTGGCCCGAGAGCAGAGGGAAGCCTTGGAGCTGCAAGTGAAGAAACTGCAGGAGGAGCTGGAGAGGATCCACACAGGCCAGGACCCTCAGTTTCTGCGCTCCTTCTCTGACCTGGAAACGCTCTCGCTCTCTTCACTTTACACCCTTCAGAAACAGCTGCGGGCAAACCTGGAGAAAGTTGATAAGGTGAGTGCCAGGGATTTGCAGGGCAGAGCCTTGCTCTCTCTGCTCCCACAGATTGCAGCTTTTTCCCCTTTTCTTTAATACAGCCAGCAATCAGCAGCCTATCAAAGCAATTCCATGTGGATGTAGCCAAAGTGAGTTTTAGCCGGCTCACAGGAAAATACGTACCTCTTCTTTGTGCCTAAAGTACAGAGTTTAAGTCAATCAAAGGTGCTCTGTTGATCCTAAACATCCTAAAAGACATCATGCTGTGCTGCTTTGCTTTTGCTTCAGAAGAGGAATGGGTGGACAGCTGCAAGTCCTTCCCCTGCTGTCTCCTTGCTTTTCCTGAAACTGCATAGCACAGGACAGGAGCCCTTTTCCTTTGTGACTTTGATGCTGATGTTTTGCCCTGTCCCCCTCTCTTGCAGGCAGTATTTCAGATGCAGTCAGTGAAATGCCTTAAGTGTCAGGAGGAGAACCGGGTGGTGTTACCGTGCCAACATGCAGTGCTGTGTGAAACGTGCGCCGAGGAGGGCGAGTGCCCCATCTGCCATCCCAACAGGCCCCACTCTCTCCAGTCGTGACCTTCCAAGGACGCTTGTTCTAATCATATCATATAGAACTTTTTAACTTTATACATACGTACATATATATGTATGTGTACATATATATATGTATGTGTATATATATATATGTATATATGTGTGTGTATGTGCATGTTTGTGTATGTATATATATGCACACACACACACATACACACATAAAACAAAAATTAGTTGCAGAGCACTTTTTAATATTTTACATCCCGTATCTAAACTGCCCCTCACCCGTGCCCCACTAATTCTAACTCTTGAGGAACTTTGAGAGCTGTTTTTAATACAGATCAAAGGGCCATTTGCAAAGAGTCTGTGTTTCTCCTCTTTTCTATTTAGGTGATAACAAATTTTTGACTATTTCCAGAAGGATTTAGAGTGGGCAAGAGGGGCTTCCATGTGCTTTCCAGAGGAAAAGTTGAGATCACGGGGAGGATCGAGGTGGATTGAAATGACTTGTTCATGTCTTCGGTCTCCCTGCTCTTTCAGTGACCCAGCTTGGTTAAAGCCGTCCTCCCTGATGGAAGCTCTGCTGGGTGCCTGCCTGGTGGGCCTCATGTTGCCGATCTCTGAATGTGCAGGAACTTTGTCTGTCATTTAATCAGCAAAGTTCGCTTTTTAAATTTTTTTTACACTCTTTGTATATTTGTATGAAAAGAAGAAAAGAGGGAAAAATGTATTGGACTTAGAGCAAGCCAAGCCCCAAAATTCAGTGACTAGTGTTCGTTGCTGATACAGCTAACATGTTCCAGGTCTGAGCAGCCTTAGAAGTATTGCCCTTGTGTCAGGTAAAGCCCTTTATGAAAGAAATTTGGATGCAGAGGTTAGTTTTCTCCAGGCACCCCATTGTCCGGTGGCTGTCTAGAGACTTTTTGCTGTTTCAGACCAGGTTAATTTTGTTATAGCTGCAGGGACCTGATTTACAGTCACTGCTGAAATGCATGAAACAATTCCAGGTAGTCTGAGGACGCTTCTGTTGAACAGAGTCAATGTTGCCTGCGTCAGCACCTCAAGGATGGTTTGTGGACTGCTGGGTCCAGAAGACCTCATGCTAGAGATCATGTGTGGCTGTGGTGACAGAGAAAGTCCAGTGTGGCAAAGAAATGTCACCAGCTTAGACCTGTCCAGGAGCTGAGCTTTCCTGTGACTTTCTTTACCAGAGTGTCCACTGGATTTTTACATCAGGTGGATTGCAGTAACCTGCTGGGATCTCAACTAAAAGGCCACTCAGTTGACTAAATGTTTTTATTTTGCACAGGGATGCTGCCTGTGTTGCCCCTCCCTGACCTGGAAAAGCACTGGAACCTCCAGCAGCCCACTGTTGTAGGAAAACTGAATTTTTACTGGAGCCTCTCAGAAAGCTTCATATTTAATGCAAAGACATAATTAGGTTTGCTTCCATAATTCCACCTTTCCTTTACATGGAAGGGGTTAATATGCATTCCCAGATGATCTCTTAAGTGCAGCTCTGTGTAGTTCTTTTTTTATGTTTTTCCCATTAACTTGTTTTTGGGTTTTTTGGTAAAAATGCTTTTTTTTCCATGTGTATTTTATTGTAACTAGCATCAGTTTTTTAATTTTTTTTTTTTTATGGAGAGACACTGTTGAGTGACTATTGTGGCTATGTTGTTTGGTTATAGCCTTTGAATGTCTGTGCCATGGGGCAGCGCATCTGCCTTGGTCTGGTCTTAAGGGAAGACCTTTTATTAAAATACGTGAACATTTCTTTTTTAGAAAAAAAAAAAAGAAAAAAGTGGGGGGAGGAGGAAGAAGCCCAATTAAGATAAAAATTTACTAAAAACGTTTTTGTAACTAACTTAAATCATAGGAAATAAATGCTTGAATCAGGTCTTTAATATTTATAAGAACCAGAGCTGATCAGCCTGTTTTGGCTATTGGTTTGTAACATGTACTTTTTATTAGCGTGGTGGTTTATCTGCTCTCCTGCCTCCCTGTGGGTCTGTTGCGGGTGACGCTGCCTTTGGCCAACCCTCTTTTTTCAGAACTGTCTGGCACCCAGCTGTGTGACTGCATCTGATTCCGGCAGGGGCTCTTTGCTTTGTCCCTTCTCTTCAGATGAAACTTGTCCACTGATGGTGGCTCTAGCTGTCTCAGTGGGACTTGCAGTCATGGTGTGATGCAGGGCTTTTGGGTCTAGGGAGAAAAAATATTTGCCCCCACTTTCTGTGGGAGCACGTTGCTTAGGCAGGGGGGTACAAGGAAAATTCCAGGCCAGAGAAAGCACATTTTTTTCCCCTTTTGAGTAAAACAGTTTCTCTGTTTTCAAACTTATACTGAAGGACCAAAGAATCCAAAACTTCACCCACTTGTGGCCCTTAAATTTTAACTTCCCATTGCCACACTGCACTCATGGCAGAACAGCCTGAAGGAATTAGCACTAGCCCCTTCCCTTGCACCCACCCCAATGTATCCCAGCACTCTCTTTGCACAAGCACAGAGACTGTTTCTCACTTTCCTCTGGTTCTTTAAGAAACACTTCCTAAATTTAGGTTTCTATGAATTTGTTTGCTGCTTTAGAAAAAAAAATATGAAATGTGAATTACTTTCTTAAGCATCAGATGGAAAAGAGAACTTCATCTTTGCGTACTTTGTGAATATTTTGGGGGGGCTACTTCTGTGACAATTTCATAACTGAGTGAGGTGAGACAGGGGGAAAGGGCAGCATTTCTGACCCAGTCCAGCAGTTGTTACTGCCTGCCCCAGGCAGGAAGGATGAACTGTAATCACAGCACTGCATTTAAGGCTTAAGAGTCTGTGGTCAGCTTCTGTGTGGTGTAAAAAGTCTTGTTGAAATGAACCTGGTGCTAATATGTACAGCCCCTGTAATGTACTGTCACGCTTCCTTCTGAAGCAGGAACTCCCTTTTACAGGACACACAGTAACACATCAGAACTAAGGGGGCTTTTTTGGCCGAGTCACGCTTCAAAACAAAGTTTTGGTCCACAAGGCTTCTTGATGAGCAGTCCAGCTGGCTGTTGCTGAACAGCTGTGAACATGTCTGGGTCCTGCCTCTTCGCACAGACTCCTTATTGGATAATGACATTTTCCTCCCCAAATTGCTGAGAGCTTTGGAAGTGTTGACCTCAGTGGCTAATTGTGCAGGTCGGACATTTCTGAGCTGGGGGAAGGGAGTCTTAATTGTCTTGTGAAACCACAGTATCTTAAAGGTCAATAAACTTTTACATTATTATGGAAAAACAATATAGAAGCAGATGGCTTAAGACAACACTATCCTGGGTAGATAGATATCAAAAAGCAAGGCTAGAGCTGTAGATGATAGCCAGGAGCTGAAGAATTTTGGCATTGCTTTGGGCTAACAGGACCACTTTTAGATTATCTCCGGCCTTAGATAATGTAGCTGTGTGCCAGCTGTGGCGCAGGAGGGACCAGGGGGAAGTCTCAGAGCTGGAGCACAACATTTTCCTTAAGCATATCCCCCCGAGGGGGAGTTGCTGCAGGTGATCCCCTGCTGAAGGGTTTTATACTTTCTGTACATCTCTGAAGCTGAACCTGAGCCGCTTGCGAGGCTCGTGCAGCTGAGACAATGAAGAGAAGTCCTTACCCTATGAGGAAGCCCATAACGCTGAACAGACTCAGTAATTCATTGCTGTTCCACCAGCCTCCGAACCTCCTCTCTTTCTCCTTTTCCCCCATCTGGGAGGGAAGAACATTACCAGTGTTTTCCTCCAGAATTATAATCCTTGGAGTGATGGCCAACAGCAAAATAGATGTTACTGATATAAAACCTAGTATTTCAGAGGTGAAGTATTCCTGCAAACTAGTGACTGCATCGGAGAGATTTCTGGGGCTTTCCCACTCCGTAGCTTCCAATGTTAAAACAAAATAAATACAGTATGCGTTTAAAAAAATAATAATAATAATACACACTGCAGTATTTCTGGTGGCAATTCTTGACCAGTCTCTTTCCTGCTTTCCCCAGGAGGAAGGGCACTGGGCAGAAGCGCCCCTAGTCCGTGTAGAAGTTGGCAGAATGGTGATCGGTGGTGTGTAAAACGTGTTGTTGATTCCATGTATAGAACTGTGATTTCAGCTGTCGTTCTCTCGTACTCTGTAAATATGTGTTTTGGCTGTTGGAAACCTGGTTTAGACTCTTTTCTTGGCAGAGTGAATTTGCATGTGGGGCTGGAAAGAACTCAATCTGTGTCAGAGTTTCCAAGGGCAGGATGGATTTTTTTTTTAGAGGACAATAAATTTTTATTTTTTTGCTAAGAAAAAAAATATATAATAAAGCAGTGTGTGTGTGTGTGGGTGCATGCGTGCCCGGGGTGTATGTGCAGCCTTTTGCCCTGCTCTGGGGCTTGGGGAGGGGTGGAGAAGTCTGCAGTGAAGCCCTGAAAATAATAGATCGGATTAATCTACTTCACCTTTATGATCGAGGTGCAATGGAAGAGGGGGAGAGTCGATGCGGTGTGATTAGGTGGGGCAGACACGCCTTTGGAAATGGCAAAACCACAGAGCAAAGAGCATTTTATCACCCAGATTCTTGGTGTGGAAAAGAATTTATCTCTTAAGTGTCTGCCACAAGAGCCAGGCTGGGCAGAGGTGAGCTCTGCCTGTGCAGCTGTGGGGAATATGAACATTTAAATCATTACATACATAGTTTCATGTGTTGGCACCCAAAAGAACATGCCTTACATAGGGATCCAAGAATTACCTTTTATTTTTGGTCTAATTAATGCATCAAAGATGCATCAACCGCTTACCCATAGTCCCATCACAATAATGCAAATCACACAATTTATATTACACATTACTAGTAAGGCAATAAAATCAGTAGACATAACTGCCTGTCCCCTTCCCTCCCGTGTTGCAGCAATCTGCCTGTGTTGGGGTTCTTCACCAGGAGGATGATGATGGAGATTTCTTCCTCCTCAGTCTTGCATTTGGTAGGACCTGGTTTTGTGTGCACCAAGCCAAATTTTTGCTATTTAGGCTGTTCTCCTCCTGGTCCATGGGGTTAGTTATGCTCTGATCATTTAAGGTTTATTAGTCCTTCTCTGTAAAGGGTATGATTTCTTTTGGAGTGGGGAAAAGACCCACACAACTGCCTGGGGCTGAGAAAAAAAACTTAAGCTAACACACCTTGGCTAATACAGCGCAAACAACCTCAAAACAGAGGTTAGCCTGTGCCACTGGCTCACTGGGACACGCTGTCTGTTGCAGCGAGGACGGCCTGCAACAGTTTTTAAACATACAGCTAAACCACTTTCAAGCCTGCAGCCCCATATAGCTAAGCCCTGCAAGCAAGCATGAGGCTAGTTCCTAGCATGTGCCAACACCAAATTAGCTGCAGAGTGCAGGCATGGGGTTTTTCCCCTCTCTCCGGGAGGCGCAGCAGCAACCCAGCTGAAATGACACCCTGGGACAGCGTCTCCTCAGCAAGCAGGGACCCTTCTCCGGAATCTTGTTTCTCTACAGAGCTACAAGGGGGGGGACTGAAATGAGGGATTTAAGCCAGCAAATGGCTTCCTTGTGAGCGAGCAGTGCCTTAATCCCTCCTGCTGTGGGTTCAATTGAGCCTGGCCATGTCATAGAGATACCAAAGGAGCTTTTTTCCTGCACCCCTACCCTCCACCATCGAGGGCTTGACCTGAATTGACCCAGCAGTTGCTGAGCCCACCAAGAAAGCAGCTGGTGCTCAGGCACTTGGGAGGGTGATGTTGGGGTTGTTTTTTTGTTTTTGTGGTTGGGTGGGGTTTTTTTTTGTTTGGTTTGGTTTTGTGGTTTGTTTTTTTTGTGGTTTGTTGTTTTGTTTTTTTTTTTTTTTTTTTTTTTTTGCCATGCCTGAGCCAGACCTGGGTTTTATGTGCCGCTCATTAGGCTCTTTAACAGGCCGAAACCCAGCTCTGCTGGCTCCATCAGCAGGTTGACGGGCACTGGCTGTGCTGCGCGCTCAGCCCTGCCTGCCTCCAGCACCACTGGGTGGTTGCAGCTTTCCCAGCCCTTTGGTTTATACCTTGGTAGAGGGAATATTTTGCAATGGCCTGGAACTCAGAACAACACTGCCTGATTCCCTGCGGAGGCAGACAGCCCGGCTGATTCAGCACAGCCAAGCCCTTGCTGAAGCCTCAGCTAGTGCCCCAAAGCACTCTGTGCACACACTCAGCCCATGCATCAGCTTTGTGGCTTATCCACAAGAAAAAAAAAAAAGAAAAGGCAGGTTTGGCCACGGATTGTCCCCACCCCAAATAAATGCCAATGCATTTGCATTGCCCTGACGCAGCGTGTAGCAGACAGGAGGGCTGGGGACACGGCCAGGCGATGCGGCACTGGCAGTGACAAGCTCATGGGGATGGGCGCATCCCCCGTGTAGTGTTGCTAGTCTGGACAGGCAAAGAAATCCGTGGACATACCGTGTGCCCACCCTCCCCAGCCTCATGAGAGCATTGCTAGCTGAAGGTGGGGTTAAGATGGGTGCTGGGAGGTCCCAGCTGAGTGGGTCCCCTCTGGTCCCTGCGGATGGCTCTGGCTCCAGCACCGGCAAAACGCCTGGGGTCTCACTGGCCAGACCCCCTTGTTTCGGGACCCTCGTCCTCTGCCTCCCTCACTCCATCTCCTTGGACTGCTTGGCTCGTTGCTTGCGGAGCTTAACGAAGGCCTGAGCCTCTTTGTCCCCCTTCCTGGACTCCAGCAGCCGGAGGATCTCGTCTCCTGCCAGAGAGGAGGGGAAGGATGGTGGGAGACGCTCGCTGCAGCCCCCTCATGCCGCCGCGGGGGCTCGGCGGGGCTCAGCCCAGCTGTGACACCACGTACCGGTGGGTTTGGGGTGGGTGAGGGGGAGGCGGGTCTGGGGCACCCGTCCTGCGTCAGCCTGGTCCTCATCGGTGTCGAGGCCGGGCAGGTGGCGGAGGGGAAAGAAGGCTTCACCCTCCAGGTCGTTGGCCCCCAGCGTGTCGTAGTCGAACACGGTCAGCAGCAGGCAGGCCCCCTCCTGCCGGCACTTCTCAGGGGGGATCAAGCTGCGGGGGTACGGGATGTGGGGGACTGTCACATCCCATCCCCTCCGTCCTGAAATTCAACCTTCCCTCCAGGGACCAAACAGGCTTCCCCAGGGCGATGCTCCGTGGGAAGCCAACCACCCCGCCACTGCACTGACCCCAACTCCTTCAAAGCACAGGGCCCCGGCCCAGCCCCACACCAGTCTGCAGGACCCAGGTGTTTGGGGTGCTCCCACCCCAGCTCCCACTATGGGACCCCACAGCTGAGCCCCAGTGGGGTGCAGGGGGTGAAATCCCAGGGCAGGACCCAGTTGCTGGAGCAGCAGCCCCAATAATGGGCTCGGTTGAAGCATGGGGGGGCTGCAGGGCTTGGGGAGGGGAGGGTCCAGTGGGTGTCAGCCCCTACGTACAAATCGAAGGCTTCATCGAAGAGGGGGTGCAGCTCGTTCCTCTTGTACTGGGTGGTCCGGGCCACCACCTCGGGGAATTCATGCCGGGGCTCCAGGGTGAGCTGGACGAAGGGGTCACTGGAGCCTGGCGGGGTGCAGATGTCAGCCCCCTCCCACTGCCCTTTCTGCCCCGCTATGGCCAGCCGAGCCCAGCTGGGGTGGCTGGACACACTGGGGTAACTGGGGGGGGGTCAGGGCACCCTCACCACCACCCCCCAGCCCAGCCCACGCTCCTGGGAGGGTGCGGGAACATTCCCAACCCTGCCTAGACGTGGATCAGCCACGGGTGGCTGCAATAGGAGTGACCTCTCCTGGAGACCTCCCCAAATGACAGCCAATCCGAGAGACTATCCCTTGTCACCCCAGCATATCTTTCTGTTTGAGACGTGATTTGCACGGTGGAAAAAAGCCACCTGCCCTGGCTGCTGGCTTGTGCTGCAAAGTGAAGGCAGCAGGATGTGGGCACAGTATCCTGCCTGGTCCTGCCTACCACATCCCATGGGACCGCCCCGGACCAGTGCAGTAGCCCCCCTTTTTCCCCCAAACCCAGGTCTTTGGATGCAAAAGCAAATCAAGACAGAGTCCCGTTACTCCAAGCACTGCCAGCATCTTTCCTAGCCATGGGTGTGATAGGGGGTCCTGGGTGGCAGGGCTCACCAGCCCACCAACACGCACCGTTGGAGTCCAGTGGGATGAGGTTGACGGCATTGAGCACTTCCACGCGGAGTTTCTGCTCCGAAGGGCGGTACAGCGCTTTGATCGTCACAGCCCCATACTTCTCCGAGCTGGTGTCCAGCTGAGCAGTGGAGTACAAGAGTAAAGGTGCTGCCTTTTGGCACACTCATGGAGGGGCTGCCCAGGGTCCAGCGGAGGCTGAGCAGGCATTTTGGGGTACCAGGGTTTGATGGGAATCCTCTGGGATGCAGTTGAACCCCCTCCTGCCCACCGCTGAGGCAAAACCAGCCCTAACAGCCCCAGGACTGGGAGGGTGGTGAGGAAATCCCATGTTTCCACAGGCAGGCTGTGCCGGGCAACCTCACGAGTGCCAGGGTGAGGTGTGGGAAGGGGCTGGGGGCACCATCGTGGCTCCTACCTGCTGCTGGATCCTGTTGCTGAAGTATTTCTGGATGAGTTTGCGGCTGGTGGCAGAGCAGAGGGCCAGGTGGGTCTCCAGCGACTGCAGGGAGGACAAGAGGTGACGGTCAAGCACACGGGCAAGTCTGCAGCCCGGGGACACCCTCCCTGGAGAGCACCCAAAGGAAACTCTGGGGACCCCCATGTCCCCAGCACCCCATACCAGGAAGACTGCAGTGTGGAGGGTCTCCAGCGGCAGCCCGCAGCCCTCAGCATGGAAGCAAAGCTCCAGGCTCTGGGGAGAAGGATGCTGTTAGCCGGCAACCAAACACCCATCCCTGCTGGGGACTCCCCGGTTCCCCACCTTGGTACCTTCAGGGCACAGTGCAGCTTCTTGTAGCGCTGGACTGAGTGGACCTGCTGCTCTGCAGCTGCCGACAGCACAGCCAAGGTGTGATGCCAGAGGAGAGTGAGGAGGCTGCAGGGGCGAGGGAGGAAGGCTGTGAGCGGGGGTCCAGGGGGGTGGGTTGGGGGGTTGGTCCTCGGCTGAGGGGCTTTGCAAAGCCCCAGAGGCAGCTGGCTCATCCCACTGGGCTGAGCAGCCAGCCCCAAAGTGGGATGTCCCCAAGCCCCATGGGGCTGGGGGGACACTCCTGCCGAGGGATGTTGTCACTGCTGACCTCTGCCATGGTGCATCCCTAGTGCCCTGGTCACCTTTTGAAGTTCTCCTGGACCAGATGCTCGTTGAGATACTGCAGCTCCGACTCCAGAAACTTCATGAGCGGGATGATGGACTGCAACAAGAGGAGAGGGACATTGGGGAGGGCACCGGGGGGCCATATCCAGCAGGGCACAGCAGGGAGATGGGCAGAGCACTGCTGACTGGAGCCAGCAGGGCTGGGGGCGTTCAGAGGGGCTCCCTCCCACAGCAAGGACATGGGCAGGCTGTGCCCAGCCTGGTCCTGGTGCTGACACAGGCATCAAATGAAGCATATGGAGGTCTGGGCCCCATCACTGGTGTGTCCTGTGTCCCGAGCATGGGGCAGGGAGAGGTGGGGAAGGGTGAGGGTGGCCTCCACCCAAGTAGGCAAGGGTTATTGATGCCTGCCCGAAAAAGATGGTCCAGGAGGGGCCCGACCAGGTACTTACGTCCTCAGGCTCCCTGGTGTCATTGGAAGATGAGAGCTCCTGGATGTGTCTGGCGATGCCCTTCTCCAGCTGTCCGGGAGAAAAGCACAGAGGCACTTGGGCTTTGCCCTCTGCACCAGCCTCCCATGCCTGGGTCCACCTTGTCTCCATCCCAGGAGCATTATGGGCTCCAGGCCCCCTTGGGTGAAACCTCTCCACTTTGGGCCACACTAGGGCCAAGGGGGGTCAGTGGCAGGTGGTCACCTTGGTAGCCAGGGCTTGCACCACATCCCGGACCTCATGGTCCAGGCAGGAGACAGTGCTGTCGAGCTGGCTGTGCAGCGTGTGCTGGATCTGCTGCTGGTCAATTACGGCCCCTGTGCGCTGCTCCAACTGGGCCCAGTCCAGCTGCGACGGCAGCTTTAGGATCAGCAGCCGCAGCTGCTTGATGTTGTTCACCACGATGCAGAGCTGGGGGAGATGGGTCTTTTTCAGGGTGTCCCACACCCCCTGGTGCATCCCCCACTGGCTCCACCCCCATCCCCAGTCCCATCCCCATCCCCACCCTCATTCTCATACTCATCCCACTCCCCCTGCTCACACCATTTCCCTCCTGATTTTCCAGGATTATGGCTATCAGGGGTCAACTGGTCCCCATGAAAGCCAGACCCAGGATGTCAGCTGGATGCTCAGCAGCTCATGTCCCTCTTTGCCCAGAAACCGTGGCCAAATCCTGCCTCTTCCTAAGCAGTGCACCCTGCCCCGATACCAACCCTGTTGGCTGCTTCGCCCTCGTTCTGCTCATTCAGGGACAGAGCCTCAGCCCTCTGCTTGATGAGCCGGCAGTACATCAGGGCAATTTTGCACATGTCCTACAGGATACAGAAGAAGCCAATGGGACTGAGCTGGGCAGCACGGGGACCACCGCAGGGCCAGGGGATCCCACCACATCGGCACAGGACACTGGCCCCATTCATGGAGACACGTCTTCAAGAGCAGGAGAGGAAACTCCAGCTGCTGATGCCTGTGAGTGTGGCATCTGCCAGCAGGGCCCAGTATACAAACCTCCACAAGCTTCACCATGATCATGAAGGCTTCCTCAGGGTCCGGCCAGTTGAGCTGCTGCCAGGTTTTCACAATCTGGGCGTAGCAGGTGGACAGGTCAACAGTGGACGTGCTGTGCTTATTGTGCTCCCCGAATGGCGTCAGCTGGGAGGGCAGAGAAGGCAAATGCAACTTAGCTTGTATGGAAAGGAGCCATCCCAGACAGGGATGCTCCTTTACTTTACTTCACAAAGCTCCTTTACTTTGGGGCTCTCCAGCCCAACATCAGCTCCATATATCCTGATGTCATCACCCTGTCACTTTGGAGAGTGGAGGAGATGAGGATGGATGGAGCATCCCAAGTTCCCCACATTGGGCTGTGCCCCATCATACTCTAAACCCAGTGCTGTTGGACCACACTGAAGAGTGGGGCAAGGAGCCCGCAGCCCCATGGCTGTCTTCCCTCCCCTCTTCCTAAAGGTCAGAAGTGAAGGGGATGCTCACAGCATGGCCCAAATGCAGGCTCATCAGCTCGCTCAGGCTGCCAGAGAGCAGAGCGGGAAGGGGCACGGGGATGTGGTGTGGGGCCAGGGTGGGATCAACTGGTCCAAGACACCATGTCCTTTGTTATGCATTTGGGAGAGGAACCATCCCACTCCCAAGCTGCAAGACGCATAGTGGCAAGGTGTGGAGTGAGCTAGGGTGTCCCCAAAGGATGGAGAGAGATGTTCTCCTCCCCAGGCTACCTGGTCCATCTGGACAGCTCTCTGTGCCCTCTCCAGTGCGATGGTGTAGGCCTTCTGCAGCCACTGGGGCACAGCTTCCTTGAACCACTGGTGGAAATTGCCCAGAGCCAGAGGTCCCGCCCTGTGGATGAAGGCACCAGCTTCTCCAACTGCACAGCAACGGCACGGGGCCAACACCCCTCCTTGCTCTCTCATACAAGAAACTTCCCCGAGGCGGAGGCAGCACATAGCACAGTGCTTAGGAGGAACATCCCCTTGTCTGGAAGTTCAGGTCTCCATCAACCCCTCTCAGCAACAAGCCTGAAACCCTTCTGGTGATGCTCACATTGACACTAGACACCAACAGCCTGGTCTCCCTTGTGTGTGATTAGTGATATAGGTGAATGAGAAGGATTTGCAGTTCCTCTCAATTAACTGCTCATTCCCACACTTCGGCATGTCCTCTCTCTCTGGGTTGGATACCTCTTTGGGAGGAAGTCCTTCATCCGACAGAGCTCCTGCAGATTCATGTAGAGCTGGAAAAGGCTCTCAGCTGTGGGCTTGGACATGCTGCTGTCAACCTCGCGCAGCTGTTCCTGGACATGCTCCGCAACCTGGCAATGAGCAAGGGAAGGGGGGACAGCTGTTAGTGAGGGTCCAGCCAGGAAGGCTTGGTCTGCTAGGGGCTCTCTGGAGCCACGGGGTGAGGGCCAGCTGAGGGTACTCCTCTTCCTTTTGGGTGGCATTTCAGAAGATTCATTGGGTCAGGTAAGCAGATGATAGTCACTTTATGGCCATGCAGGGAAAGATGGAGAGTTTCCCTGGCTTGCTCCCTTTCCAGGCTTGCAACAACCAGTTGCCACCTAAGAGTGGCCAAAAACCTCAGCCTGGCTTTAGACTTTAGTCCCTCGAGTGCAGGGCAGCCCAGGCTTGCTCACCAGGCTCTCCAGCTCCAAGTAGGCGATGGAGTAGAGATTCAGCTTCAAGGTGCTGCAAGAGAGAAATGGGGAGTCAGGAGCCTGCCAGCCCCAGCCCAGAAAACCCTCTCAGGCCATGCTCTTTCCATAAGGGCAGGGACAGTACAGCTCTAAGAGACAGAGATGGGACCACAGATGCTATCTGTGGAGCCCAAGAGCCAAGGAATGAGGCATCAAAGTGCCCTATTGCTCTTGACCCCAGGGAAGGTGGATGAGGGGGAATCAAGCTCTGAAACCTACTTGATGAAGAATTTATTCCAGATTTTCTGGCACTGCTGGAGATCTCCTATCACCTCCAGAAGGAGTCTGGACAAGGCTTTGCCATTCTCCTCCATGCTCTGCAAAGGAAGTAACAGCTTGTTTTGGATGCTCAGTGATTTTGAGATGACCTGGGCTCTGTTCTGATCTGATTTATTTCTATGATTTGTTCTTGCGGGGTTGCAGTCTATCATTAGATCCACATTAGGAGCACTGAGAAGTTGTTGGTAACATCCACTGTTGCCCTGTGCTTGTGTGGCTGGGCTGGGGACCACCTCCTGTTCTCCTGAGCATTGCACTAAGGCCTTAAGTTTCAATGCACCTCGGCAGCTGCAGGTAACATCTCCTGGTATGTTTAAGGTGGAAACCTAAATGCCTTGACTGTATCAGAAAACTGGAGAAGCCTCATCTCAGTCTTGTCTTCCCACCCCCTTGGGCCTCCCACTGCAAGCTCAGCAAATTGCTTCTTATAATGTCAGAGAGGCAGAGACAGGAACTGACCTTCACCATGGGCTTGAGGTGCTGCTTCTTCATGTGAAACCACTCCGTCGTACCTGACTGCAAGAGAGAAGTCCTGGTGTGATGGCAGAGAAGCAGGAGGAGCAAAGCCAGCTCTGTCACCCCCTTCACTCTCCCTGTCCCCTGGGTGTCGTCAGGACCCAGCTCCATGTGGCGGGAACCACAGGCTGAGACCACCAGGTTGAAGAGGGGAAGGTATTTCCCCCCATGGTGGTCCATGTGGCTTTGCTGAGGTGTGGGCGTTGGGCAGGGGATGAATGGGAAGAGAGAGCTGCAGGGTCCCACCTCCCCAGGGCTGGGGAGGGTGAGACCCATGGTCCCACTACCTTCAGTGCTGTGGAGACCATCTGGGGGAGGTCAGGGCTGGGTGTGCACAGCTCATGGAAAGCTTTCATTTTGCACATCTGGACCAGGACCCTGCAAAGCAAGAACCTCGAGTGAAACCCAGCACCAGCCCGTCAGAAACAACTGCCTCTCCCCCGAGAGACGCTACCCAAACAGATCTTCCCTTCCCAGCAATATCCCCCATGGAGAGCCCAGGACAAGGGACAGGACAGGACAAGTGTCACAGCCGCCTAGAAGGGGGCAGAAAGGGCTCACGTGGGGTTTTACTCAAGCTTACAGGCTTGTCCATCATGGTGGCCAAGCCATACGACCCCATGCACAGCCAGCACTGGTGCTCGACTCACCGGAGCAGGGACTGGAGCCTCTCCATGGACCTTGGGACAGAGAGGGGAAAAATGATACGGTACCTCCGGATGAGGGAGACCCCATAAGTCAGCAAGGACTGGAAGGACTCAGCCAGCTCTGCTTTCTGAGGAGAAGGAAGGAAACATGTGCTGTCCTCAACAGCAGACAGAGATGCCACAAGACCATAGCACTGCGGCGGAGGGAGCTGGTGGCTCCCGATCCTTTCTAGCCTGCTCCAGGGATGGGAAACCCCCTTGGGTAACTTCACCCTGGAGGGGCTGAGCTGAGCTAAGCTTGAGCTTAAACCTCACTGCTATGCATGAAAAATTCAGAGTCTCAGCAGGGTGTTGGGATGCCCTGGGAAAACGGGAAGGGAAAAGTAGGAACTGGGTCATCTTTAAGTTTTGCAGGGCTTTATGATTGACTTGATGGCAGCGATACAGGAGGGATACGTAGGCGCAAAGGGTAAGTAAGGGCTTTGCCATGGAGAGGTGGAACAAACCCCTGGGGCAAAGGGGTTCCCTGACCCATGGGTTGTCCTGGTCCCTATGGCTGGTTCTTTCCAGAAATGCCCTCCAGCCACCCCAGCATCCCTATACTCCACAAGCTCCTGCCCTTCCTGGAACACAGGGAGGGAAATGGCCCCAGGAGCTTGGAGGAGAGGCTTGGGGTTGGGTGCAGGGGGCATATTTCCCTGATCTTTGCCCCCCGCATGGTGCTGGAGCCCCCTCACCTGCTCTGGCCTTAGGCGCTCCTGCACCCACTGGTATTCGATGCTGGTGATCTGGTGGAGCAGGCAGTTGCTGTTGAACTCGAGGCTCTGGTAGAGCTTGCTGTACGCCAGCCACTGCCTGGGGAGGAGGGAGAGGCTGGGCTGAGCCCCCTGGGCATGGCTATTGCTGGGATTGCAGGGGCAGGACCCAGGTCTCTTGGTGCTGCTCCAGGCAGGGGGCCATACCAGCCACGCTGAGCTCATGGGAGAGACTGGCTGTGGTCAGATGGCCCCAGGGAAGGCATCGGGGCCCTTGACCCACCCCCAATGCTGCATCGTGGCTCCCCAAGGCATGGGGTACTCACGCCATGACCTGGTGGAAGTCAGAGACATCCTTCTGCGTGGCGTGCAGGTACAGCACAGTGCTGGCATGCCTGCTCAGCTCCCCGTCCCAAGCGATGCTGCCAGCCTGCAAGGATGCAAAAGGGGGGTGACGTGTCCTGGAACAAGCTGGGCTGAGTGAGGAGGGGGACAGGCACTGGGCTGGGGTGTGTTTGCAGGACCACAGGAGGAATGGGTGCCCCGTAAAGATGCCAGGCATGGGCAGGCATCATCATGATGCTCCTCCCCATCACAATGCAGCAATGTGTCAGGAATGACAGGCTCCAAAGGAAGCCCTCAACCCAGCCCAGCTGCTGGAGGGCTGCTTCTCCCCTTCAGTACCTGATGCTGAAGGATCTCATAGGACACCAGCTGCTGCAGAAGGTGGCGGTGGACAGTGTAGCTTGGCTGTGTTCGGCTGCTCATGGTGGCCCTCTGAAAAGAGATAAGGTGTAGAAGCAATAACCATAACTTGCCTGAACATGCAAGGACACAGTCAGAGAGTGGGGACACAGGAACCCAAAAAGCATGGCGCCAGAGAGCCTCATTGGAAGCCGAGCCAAGGGGTGCAGGTGCACTAGGAGCAAGGCCCCCATGCTGGCATGATGCTCAGGGGAGGGTCGAGCTCATTTCCAGCACATGCAAGCCCTGGTGCTGGCACCTCTGGTCCTGGGGCAGGGACCTGTGACCCCAAGATAGGCCCCAAGGGACAGGAAGCTGCCCTGTCCTGCCAAGGCAAGGGAAAGGGACCCCCTTCTTACATCTCCTCCTACCTTCTTGTGAGTCAGCAGGAACTGCAGGTGACACTGTCCCCGGTTGGGGTATGTCTCCGTCCGTGGCTCCAGCTGGTACCACTGGTCATCCCAGCAGTGCAGGTCCTGCACACAGAGAGGCAAGGGTGAAGCCCCTGGCAGCCTTCCCGGGGGAAGGATCCTGCTCAGAGACCAGGTCCGGCTATGTTAATGGGGCAGGAAGATGCTGTGTTGGATAACTCTAGTACTGGATTAAAAATAAAAGATGTATAATCACTGAGTGCGTGTTTTGGAGTGCTTGGGGCACCTGCCACTGAACTGAGGGACCTGGCATTGATTTGCAGCTCTGAGCCGGGATCCTGGGTGAGCTTGGTGCTGCCACGGGGCTGGAATCCTGCTGGGATGCCACGAGGTTTAACCAGCTCCTGGGGAGTCACTTGGAAGATAGGATGCACCACAACGCTCACCTTCAGGCGAAGGACCACGTTTCCCAGGAAATCGTCCTGCCCTTTGTCTTTGCGAGCATCTTTAAAGATCCTGAAAGGCATGAACAAAGGAGGAGGTGAAAAGGTTTCCTGCAGCCATGCCCCAGCTGCGGGGCAAAGAAGGGCAACACAGACCTGCTGCCCTCCCTCCCTCCTTCCAAAGGCAATTTTAAAAATCCAGCAGGCAAATAAGCACTTCCCAAACCCTCTTTCCTCTGCAGCCATTAGGGCCATGCCAGCACCAACCGTTTGAGGCCATGGAGGTCTGTCAGCTCCCCCAGCTTGTGCCGCACCGACTCCACCACGTCTGAGTCCCTGCGAGGGTGGGCAGCAAAATCCACCGTGGGGGAAAGGAGGAAATTCAGGTGATTGCAAAACAGTTCAGGGAGCCGCAATGGCAGCACAGAAGGGAAGGTGCTGGGGGCGGGGAATTTGTCGGGACTGAGGTCCCCCCAAAGCTGGCTGCCCAGCCAAAATCTGCAAGCACACAGCTTCTTGCTAGAAATAAAATCAGGGCTCAGGATCAGCCCTGCCTGGGCAAAGCCAGCCTGGGCTCTCTCTGCTCATGGTGGTCACATGCTGCGTTGTGCACTGCTCCAGCAGAAAGTGATGGGGAAAGGGGTTCCCACCTGGTTTCTGGGGCTTTTTAAAGGGTGTAGGTTGAAGGACCACCCCAGCAACCCTCCCAGGAGGCAGGACCCCACTCAGGGCTGGGAGTTGGGGTCTCTGGCTGGGGGGTGCTGCTGCTCACCACATGTCCAGGTGGAAGCTGGCCGTCTCCACGTCTTCAAACTCCCTGCAAGGCACCAGCAGGATGCTGTTACTAGAGCAGCATCTGAGGGACCAGCAGCAAGCAGGCAGGACAGCTGGGGATTACAGGCAGGAGGCTCCTCCCTGGGGGAGAGCCCAAACCACACCGGGCAGCCTGGGAAAGTGGTGGGAGAGCCCTGAAGGAGGGATTTTTGCCATGCTTTTGCTTTTCACCTCTGTGGACTTGCTGCATGGGTCAAGACCAGAAGCCTGGCAAGCCCCAGTGGGCATCGCCCCAGCTCCTGTTTGAGGCAAGTGGTGAACCATCCCATCCACCCACAAGAGCCCTGGACAACCCCCTCCAGCCCCGCAACGAGCAAAGCCAAGGAGTGGCAGCTTACAGGATAAATGTCTCATCCCACACTGGGCTGAGGGTCTGGCTTATGACTTGTGTGCGATGGATCTGGTCTTCAGGGATGAGGTCTTTGACCACAGCCTTCATCCGCTTCTTGTGGTCAGGGTGGGCTGGTTCCTGGCTCTTGGCCTCGATGCCCAGCAGGCAGTATGGGTCACTGAACCCTGCAAGGGTGGAGGCGTGCAAATCCCCGTCGGGAGCAGCATCTGTCCCTTTTCTGATGGGACACCCACCCATCTCCACTTACCGCTGACGTCTTTGCCCAGAATCCCCTTGGCTTCCTTCACAGTTGCTTTCAGGCAAAAAATTGGGCTCTGGAAGAAAGGGAAAAACAAATAATGCTTCATGCAGGGTCACCAACCCCATGAGGAAGGATGGGGCTCAAGAAGAATTCCATCCTTGGCTGCTGCTCATGCCAGCAAACAGCTCCTGAGCAACTCCCCCAGTACAGCCCAGGGCGCCCCATAGTCCAAAGCCTGAACACAGGGGCTGGGAGGAACCACAGCCCCCCAGCACCACCCTGATGCGGGGACCCCTGGGCTGCAGCATACTGGGGAGACACCATCTCACTGCATACCTCCAGTTCCTTGACCCGCTGCATAATGACGCTGTGCTCCTCTGCATCCATGCCAAAAGCCTGTTGTAGATATTAGGGCTGGTAACAGATGCTGCCCTGTTAACGGTGGCTGGAGAGCAGCCAGGGGCTTCCCTCCACTCCTGGGAGCCAGCTGCAGCTCAAGGGGAGAGGAGAGGAGCAAAGAGCCCAGCAGAAGGGCTGGGGACCAGCTGAAAGCTCTTGAGGGAGAGCTTTCTTCCCACAATCCCAAGCCCAAGATAAAGATTTCTCCCTAAGGCTAGTATTTCCCAGCCGCAAGATATCCCAGCCCTCCCGCTGGACGCTACTGCTATGTCTGTTAAGGTGCCCAATAAAAGCTCCCTCCAAGTGCCTCCCATCTCCTTTAGCTAGGAGGGTGGACATGTCAGGGGTCAGGTTTTGGGGACCCTGTTGGGGAGGTGGGGACCCACCTTTTGCACATAGGCATAGAGCTCTTGGGCATCTGCGATGTGGTGGTGCTCGGGCTTGCCCAGGCGGTGCCGGATGGTGTAGAGGACCTCCTCATAGAGCAGGGCCAGCTGCGGGGGGAACGCCGACACCTCGTGCAGGGCCAGGCCAGCGGGGACTTCCTCTGTGTGTCCCCCAGGATTGGCGGGGCGTTACCCCCACCCAGCTCCCCACCGGTCCCTGCTGCCCCCCTCCCGGCACCCAGTCCTGCCCGGCCACCACTGGCTGTCCCTGGGGAGCATCTCCAGGAGCTACACCATGTCCCCAGGCCCCAGCAGTGCTGCCATCCCCTCCAGTGCCACCAAAGGAGACTGTGGTGGGGCCATGCTCGTACCTCTCTCTTGGAGAACCGGTGGGACAGATCCATCTAGAGAAAGAAGAGAAGCAGAGAGGTTTCCCTTCAGGTCTTGTGGTAGAGGGTGGTTTTAGGAGGAAACTGTGGCGTGGCAGGGCAGGGCAGGGCAGGGCAGCATCACCTGCAGCCCATCAGATTGGGATGCCCCAAAGGATGCCGTGACACCCTGCGGCCAAGGGACCACTTCCTCCATCACTCACCAGTGGGGCAGCACAGGGTTTTCACCCCCAAGCCCCGTTAATTGAGGAGGGGGTAGCAAGGATGGCAACAGTAATTTTGGGTGACCCATAGGAGGCTTTAGAAGTCAGCCACCTGCCTCTCACCCCACAGAGCTGCTCACTGGCCCAGCCAGGCCCAGCAGGACCAGGCTGGAGAGCAAACCAGCCAAGGGAGAGGACAGGTGGCCAAAGCGCAATGAGGAGCTGCAGGCTGGGCAAGGCAGCTATGGGCAAGGAGACGCCAAAAAGCCATTGGGATTCGTGACTTGAGTCCCCTTGCCAGGAACAAAAACAAGCGCTGCTGCAACGGTGCATTGCTCCTTGTTGAGCTGAAGGCCCATTCCCCACTTGAAGGATGACCAGCAATAGCATTTACTTTCCAAAAGGCAATTAAATTAAAATGGTGCCATGTGACGAGGCACAGCCTGACTCCAGTGGCGCTCAGCCCCAGGGCTGGCTGGGGGCGTCCTGCTGCTCATGCAGCCCCTGTCATCCCCAGCCTCAAATGTCACCTCCCACTCATCCTGGCTCTGCATGGGTCCAGCAGGGAGATCAAACCACCTCTGCCAAAAATACTCTTTTCCCTGACAAACCCCAGCTCTCAGCCCATCCTCACCCCCTGTTCCCTGCCCAATGCAGAGGATGAGCCCATCCCGCATCTGCTTCTCTAACCACGGTCTGGATCCAGCCATCACGGCAGCTGAGCAACTCATTCCTGCCACAGAGCCTGGCTGCGTGACAGTGACTTTGCCACTACCACGAGCTGGGTGATGCAGCCAAAGGGAGGGGGACCAGTGCCCATGTGCCATCCCTTACGGCTCCCGGTGCTGGAGCCTCTGGCAGTGCAAGGGGGCGACGCCAGAAAAAAACAATGGAAATTTTTGAAATTAGTTTGGCCTTTTTTGTGCCGAGGGGTCTCTATCTGTGGGTGAGCCCAGGCCCCAAAATGACCTTAGAATCCCCTTAATAGAAAAAAAAAAAAAAAAAAAAGGAAAACCAACCCCGAGCTGGAACATTAACATTTGCTTATGGCAAATCTAGGGCTGGCATAATCCCCCAGCCATCTGGACTACATTCAACTCTTCCACCCCCCGCGAGTTTAACCCTTGAGCTGCTCCTCTCCCACCTGCCTCCACGTCCCTTCTTTTAACTGCTGGTTGGTGCCGGGGACTGCAGTGGCTCAGCAGCCCCTGTGAAAGGGGGGGCCCATTGCACCCAGGAGGGCCCCTGCCTGCTCCTGCCTCCCCCTGCCCAAGGGACCATCCACCTTCCACTGCTCCTGGCACCATCCTGCCTGCACCAGGGCACAGCAGGCACAGCCCCATCCCAAATGTTTCAGCATCCCCGTGGGCAGCACTACCCCATAGCAGGGTTGCAAGAGTGGAGGGGAGAGAAAAAGGACTTTGTTTCTCTGCTGCCATTACTTATCAGCAAGGCACAAGCATCTGCTCCTGGCCCAGCAGTGGAGCAGCACGAGAAGGCAGAAGGAGGAATCGCTGTTGATTTGGGGGCAGCTCCCTGGTGCTCCCTTCTGCTGAAGGCTGCTGCAGGATCTGCTTTGTGCTCGGCCATATGCGCACGGGACCGGTTAAGCTAAAGCTGAGCTGAGCCACCAGAATGTGTTTACTGCTGCTAATCCCCACACCAAGAGCCCAGCTCAAATCCAGGAGCAGTGCTTAAATCCAGGTCTGGATACAGCCACCAGCATCCCCCCCCACCCTGTTAGCTGTGGCAGTGTCACCAGTGCAGGAGGCCAGCTTGGCTGTGGAGATGGTGACACTTAGGAGGGAGGACAATTCCCCCCCTGGAGCGGGGGACGCCAGCAGGACAGATCATCCCAGGGTCCAGCATGGGTGATTGTGCCCGCATGCTCCCAGCAGTGCTGGGCACAGGCTTGCAGAGCTGCAGGTCCCATCTCCACAGGGGCAGACACAGAGATGCCGTCTGTCTGGCTACTGCAGAGGAAGTCAGTTGGGTTGGGTTGGCTGAGAGCCGGGCTTTGGGGGATCTCCTGGCAGCAGGAAGACCAGGGGGGCTGGGAGGCACTGGGAAGCTGTAGCTGAGCTATGAGGGGACCCTCAGTGCCGGCACAGAGCTGCAGCCAACCCTGTACACAGCTCTCGGGTGCATGTTTGCACAGGTATGGTACCCCCACATCCCCACCCCCGCTCCTTGCTTGCCCTTGCAAAGCATCCCAGCCAGGACATGGACTCAGTCCTTTTTCTCTCATTCCCCTTTTACAGTCCCGGCACCCAGCTCTGCACCAGCAGGTCCCCTGGCCACAGCCACTCTGACCCCTTCCCTGGGGCCATCATACCCCAAACACGCTCCCCAGCCCCAAACGTGCTCCCCAGCCCTCGCCGTCACAGCCACCTACCTCAGGGGTCTCCTCCCCAGGGAGGGTCCCCACGGGGGTCTCGCCAGCAGCATCCATCTCGGGGGGAGGTTCAGCACGGGGCAGGGGAGCAGCTGCAGCTCTGCCTGCTGCTGCCGCCTTTTCCCCTTGCTCGCATGCTCGGAGGAAACCACAGACCTTATCTTGCTATGGCCATGGCGGAAACATGCACAGGCTCCTTCGAGAGCAGCACGGGGACGCAGGCGCCGTGGCCCCACTTCCCACCGCCCTGTCCTGCACTGGCAGCCCCTCAGCGATGGGGACCTCATGGCGCAGACAGGATGGGAGCAAAAGAAGGGTGTCACATCCAGTCCCTGCTATTATTTATGAGCAAGGAATTAGGAATAAGTGGACAGAAATAGTCCTGAGAATGCAAAGCCCAGCAGGGAAAGGGGATGGTGGGGAGGATGGGCAGGCGCAATGGAGAGGATCTGGGCTCCAGCATGTGTGTTTGCGACGCATCTTGCCCCACAAGTGCAGACAGACACCTGCACAGAAAGCAGAAGTCATCTTCAGCCCTGGGGGATGGAGGGGATTTGAGACCCCGTGCAAAAGCTGCAGGGTGGGAAATCCCTGAGGCACCTGGGCATGTTGAACAAGGTTGGGCTGAGAACTGATGCAGTTAGTGCATGTGCCAGGGACGGCACCAGGAAAGGGCGCGTGGCCTTTTTCCCGAGTGGGCTGTCCAGGCAGAGCTGATTACTGAGAAAAAAAGCAGCAGGAAATGGAGTTAAAAACTTGTGCTTTACTGTCAGCTTTCATTCTTGTAAACACTTTATCTGATTGCAACTTGCAAGGCAGTTGCCTATCAGAGACCAGCAACAGCGCCCAGCCCTTGAAGATCCCTATCGAAACGCCTGCACTGATGGCAAATGGAGGGGAGCTGCAGCTCAGGAGATGACCAAGGGAAGAGCTGTTTTGCTCCTGGATGTTTAATGTACTTACACACACAGCTAAGAGCAGCCTCAGGCTTGGGTTCAGAGGGGCTGTTGAGCTGCACAAGTATTTGCTGCTCAGCGGATGGACCCACAGCCCAGGGAAGGACATCAGCTTGCACTCAAGACTTGCATGTCACTGCTGCAGCTGCTGAGCACCCATGGGTTCTGCAAAGCAGGGCTGTGACCACAGCTGACACAACGCTCAGGGGAGTTTTTGCCTTTCAGCCTTCCTACTTCTGGCCCCTTGACACTCCTGGAAGTTGTGAGCAAGATGCTTCAGATACAACGTGGGGGACAACCCACATCGGGTTCAATAGTGCTGTGTAGCCTGTCAGGGATTTCTGCTTAATCCAAACAGGAAACCATGACCATGGAAACTACACTGGAAAGTTCATCCCCTTAACTACCATACGAGGCATTGTGAAGAGATGACTCCAATAGCCTGGAGGTGCCCTGCAGCACGTTGGCTCAAACCAGACTATGGAAGGATGCTGGCAGCAGCATCCCTGTGAGAGGACAGGGCGGGGAGGCAGGCAGCGAGTCCCTTTCATCCTTACAATCATCTAGTCCTTTAATTAAGGCAGGTTGCACTGTTTTAGCTGCTTTAGGAGAGACACAGCTTCCCTTTGCCCTGAAACCCTGTAGAATCATAGAATCATTAAGGTTGTAAAAGAACTCTAAGATCATCAGTCTAACTGTCAACCCAACACCACCATGTCTAATAAACCATGTCCCAAAGTGCTACCACGTCTACACATTTTTTTGAACACCTGCAGGGATAGCGACTCTACCACCTCTCTGGGCAGCTTGTTCCAATGCTGGACCACTCTTTCAGTAAAGAAATTTTTCCTAATACCCAATCTAAACCTCCCCTGATGCAGCTTGAGGCCATTTCCTCTCGTCCTATCGCTAGTTACTTGGGAGAAGAGACCAACACCCACCTCACTACAACCTCCTTTCAGGTAGTTGTAGAGAGTGATAAGGTCTCCCCTCAGCCTCCTCTTCTCTAGGCTAAGCAATCCCCAGTTCCCTCAGCTGCTCCTGATAAGACTTGTTCTCCAGACCCTTCACCAGCTTCGTTGCCCTTCTCTGGACACACTCCAGCAACTCAACATCATTCTTGTACTGAGGGGCCCAAAACTTAACACAGTATTTGAGGTGCAGCTTCACCAGTGCCAAGTAAAGGGGCACAATCACTTCCCTGCTCCTGCTGGCCACACTATTCCTGATACAAGCCAGGATGCTGTTGGCCTTCTTGGCCCCCTGGGCACACTGCTGGTTTATGTTCAGCCGGCTGTCTACCAACACCCCCAGGTCCTTTTCGGCCAGGCAGCTTTCCAGCCACTCTTCCCCAAGCCTGTAGCGTTGCATGGGGTTGTTGTGACTGAAGTGCAGCACCCAGCACTTGGCCTTGTTAAACCTCATACAACTGACCTTGGCCCCTCGATCCAGCCTGTCCAGATCCCTCTGCAGGGCCTTCCTACCCTTGAGCAGATCGACACTCCCGTCCAGTTTGGTGTCATCTGGAAATTTACTGAGGGCACACTCAATCCCCTCATCCAGATCATTGATAAAGATATTAAACAAGACTGGCCCCAAAACTGAGCCCTGTGGAACAGTGCTTGTGACCGGTCGCCAACTGGATTTAACTCTGTTCACCACAACTTTCTGGGCTCAGCCATCCAGCCAGTTTTTTACCCAGTGAAGAGTACACCTGCCTAAGCCAAGAGCCACCAGCTTCTCTAGGACAACGCTGTGGGAGACAGTGTCAAAGACTTTACTAAAGTCCAAGTAGATGACACCCACAGCCTTTACCTCATCCACTAGGCAGGTCACCTGGTCATAGAAAGAGATCAGGCTGGTCAAGCAGGACTTGCCTTCCATGAACCCATGTTGGCTGGGCCTGATTCCCTCGTTGACCTGCACATGCCTGTTGAGCATACTCAAGATGAACTGCTCCATAATGTTCCCTGGCACTGAGGTCAGGCTGACAGGCCTGTAGTTCCCCAGATCCTCCTTCTGGTCCTTCTTGCAGATGGGCATCACATTGGCAAGCCTCCAGCTGTTGGGACCTCCCCTGTTAACCAGGACCGCTGATAAATGATGGAGACTGTCTTGGCAAGCTCCCCTGCCAGCTCCCTCAGTGCTCTTGGGTGGATCCCATCTGGCCCCATAGACTTGTGCGCGTCCAGGTGGTGTAGCAAGTCGTTAACTGCTTCTTCCTGGACTATGGGGGCTTCGTTCTGCTCTCCGTCCCTGTCTTCCAGCTCAGGGGGCTGAATACCCTGGGGATAACTGGTCTGACTATTAAAGACTGAGGCAAAGCAGACATTAAGTACCTCAGCCTTTTCCTCACCCTTGGTGTCAATGTTCCCCCCTGCATCCAATAAAGGATGGAGATTCTCCTTGGCTCTCTGCTTGTTGTTAATGTATTTGTAAAAACATTTTTTTATTATCTGTTACAACAGTCGCCATATTGAGTTCTAACTGGGCTTTTGCCATTCTAATTTTCCTCTGCATGACCTAACAAGATCCCTGTACTCTTCCTGAGTTGCCTGCCCCTTCTTCCAAAAGTGGTAAACTCTCCTTTTTTTCCTGAGTCCCAGCAAAAGCTCCGGGTTCAGCCAGGCCGGTCTTCTTCCGCACCAGTTCATCTTACGGCACATGGGGACAGCCCACTCCTACACCTTTAAGACTTCCTTCTTGAGGAATGCCCAGCCTTCCTGGACCCCTTTGCCCTTCAGGACTGTCTCCCAAGGGACTCTCTCAACCAGTGTCCTGAACAGGCCAAAGTCTTCCCTCTGGAAGTCCATGGTTGTGGTTTTGCTCACCCCCTCCTTACTTTGCCAAGAATCGAGAACTCTATCATACCATGGTCACTAAGCCCAAGATGGCCTCCAACCACCACATCTCCTACCAGCCCTTCTCTGTAAAGAGAGGTCAAGTGAGGCACCTCCCCTGGTAGGCTCGCTTACCAGCTGTGTCAGGAAGGTCTTTTCCACACACTCCAGGAACCTCCTAGACTATTTCCTCTCTGCTGTGTTGTATTTCCAGCAGATGTCCGGTAGGTTGAAGCCCCCCACGAGAACAAGGGCTAGCGATTGTGAGACTTCTGCCAGCCGCTTATAGAATGCTTCATCTACCTCTTCATCCTGGTTGGGTGGTCTATAACAGACTCCCAGCAGGGTATCTGCCTTGTTGGCCTTTCCCCTCATCCTTACCCATAAGCACTCGACCTTATCATCACCACTGTTGAGCTCTATATAATCAAAACACTCCCTAACATACAGAGCCACCCTACCACCTCTCTTTCCTTGCCTATCCCTTCTGAAGAGCTTGTAGCCATCCACTGCAGCACTCCAGTCATGAGTCTTGTCCCACCATGTTTCTGTGATGGCAACCAAGTCATAGCTATCCTGCTGCACAAGGGCTTCCAGCTCCTCCTGTTTGTTGCCCATGCTGCGTGCATTGGTGTAAATGCACTTGAGCTGGGCTATTGATTTCACTCCCAACGTTGCCATGCCACCCTTAGGCTCCTCTCTAGTGAGCCTGATTATATCCCCTTGCCCCTTCGAACCTAGTTTAAACCCCTCTCGATGAGCCCCGCCAACTCATGAGCAAGAATCTTTTTCCCCCTTGGAGATAGCTGAACTCCATCTGCAACCAGCAGGCCCGGTGCCATGTAAACCTCCCCATGATCAAAAAACCCAAAATTCCACTGATGGCACCAGCCTCTGAGCCACATGTTGATCAGGTGAGTTTTCCTGTTCCTTTCAGTATTCTTCCCTGCCACTGATGGAATTGAGGAAAACACTACCTGTGCTCCTGATCCTTCAACCAATCGCCCCAGTGCCCTGAAGTCCCTTTTGATCACTTTTGGACTTCTCTCTGCAACCTCATCACTGCCAACCTGCATAACCAATAGCAGGCAATAATCAGAGGGCCGTACCAGACCAGGGAGTTTCCTAGTAACGTCTCTAACCCGGGCCCCAGGAAGGCAGCAGACTTCCCTGTGGGATGGGTCTGGTCGGCATATTGGGCCCTCTGTTCCCCACAGAAGGGAATCGCCTATGACAATTACCCTCCTTTTTTTCTTAACGGAGGCAGTCATAACACGTGGGGCTGACTCGCCCTAGGCAACCCCCTGGATGGACCTTCACCTACATCCTCATTTGCCTGGCCCTCAAGTTCCAGAGCCCCATATCTGTTGTGTAAGGGCAACTGAGAAGCAAGGGGGGCTGGGAGAGGATTCACCTGCCGCCCCGAGCAGGGACCTGTTTCCATTTCCCCCCTGTCTCTTACGTCCCCTCCTTCTGCTTGCTGGCAAGAGGGCAGGGGATCCTCCGCTCCTTGTGGGGCCTCCATCTGCTGCCTTGGCCACAGGCACGGCAGGGTGCGGCTCCACCAAGCCCTCTCCCTCTCGCACTCCCTGATACTCCTCAGCCTTTCCAGTTCCCCTTCCAGCTCTGCCACCAGGCTGAGCAGATCATGCACCTGCTCACACTGAAGTCAGCTGTTGCCTGTGCTGCCCTCCAGTACGAGTGACAGGCTCAGGCACTCCCTGCAGCCGGAGACCTGGGCAGCTGCACGTTTGTGCGGGAGCTCCGTCTGGGTCACCACGTTCCTTCTGGCGATGGCTTGCGGGCGAGTGGAAACCATAGCTAGGTCCTCTCCTGGGAGGGCGATGACCACGAGTTGAGTTACCCTTTAGACCCAGGAGAGGAACTGCGCCCTGCCCGCACGCCCTGCCCGCCGCTGCCGCGCCGCGCTCCTGGGGGCTGCTCTCGCGTGTGAGGGGGTTTGGCCGCCATCACTCGTCCTCGCCCATGCCGAGTCAGAGCTGCTGCTCCTCAGGAGCTCACCCTTTCCCACTCTGGGGCGGGGCTGGGGTACCCTCTCCCTGCGCTTTTGCCTTCAGTTTTGCAGTGGATTTGCCGCTTTAGGAAGGGTTCCCCGGCACAATCCTCCGCTCCAGACCCCTTTGCCTCAGCTGCCTGTAAGAGCAGGTTATATTGGCAGAGGGAGTTCCCTGAAGTTGGGAGCCCAGGAGATGGAAAAAGGGCTGCCAGCTGCAGCGGTGGGTCAATGTAGGGATCAGTTTTTCTTTATCCAGGGCAGCCAGCATGGGACCAGTGCTGTGAGGGTGCACAGCACACGCACACCAAGTTGCCAGAGGCAGGGGGATGCTGAGCTAATCTACAGAATAAAAATCCAGAGATACAGCAAGACACTGAAAAGCTGAAATCCATCCCTGCTCTGATTTCTGATCGCTGATCATTCAGCCTCAACCCCTGAGGTCTGAAAAAAGCTGCTTGTTGCACTTCTGCTCTCTTCAGTGTCAGGAGGGCTCTTTTGTAACTGTGCCCAGGAACCAGCACAGTAGCCCTGAGGAACTGGGCTCCAGCATCACTTCCTCTGCACTCCCCAGTTTGGTGGTGGAGCTGTGTCCTCGCCCTGTGCCCGGTGAGGGTGCCTGTCCCCTTTGCTGGCAGAGATGCTCAGAGGTGCTTGCCCAGCCCTGCCAGCCTCAGCCTTGACTTTAACTTGGGCAAACAGTTTAAAAGCATCTCCTCCCTTGCCGATGGAGAGGGACACAGCCAATGAGCCGATTTCTATTCTGCATCCCTCTCCCTTGACACACACAAATGCTGTTTATTGATCTGGGACATCAGCACCGTGCTCCACTGCAAAATGTTGTTAGTGGAAAGTAGAGATGTAAAGTGCACAATGGCATTTGAAAATTATTGCTGTCGTCTTTGCTTTTAGTTTTGATTGCAAAAGCAAAATGTGACCTAGCAAAGAGCAACCACAGAGATAAAAGCAGGACGCGGACACAGCATCCCCGAGCTGCTCACACCTTTTGCTGCTTCTTGCCAACAAAAAATAACAGGGGTAAAAGAAATGTCTCTTACCGCAATCAGCACAGAGAGAACAACTGGTAAGAGTTTAGTTAATCCTCAAGTCTACTTCTCTTCTCCTTGTAATGCTAATGGACCTCCCTTGTCCTTGTAACGCTGAAGAAATAAAATCCACTGCAATCATAAATATTGCTAAGCATCAGGCAATCGTTCTCCAGCCAGGAGCCAGTGGTTGTACTGGGGTTTTGCAAGCTTTAGAGAGGAAAACTTCAGCTTCAACGTGGAAGTGTCTATTAAAAAGCACTTTCCCTGGAAGTTCCCCAGCTGGTCACTGCATCACTCAGGGCTGGTTTGCAACGCCGGCTAGAAATGCTCAGGCACTGGGCAGCACACGTCCCCCATCAGAGGCCAGCACGGTCCTTACGGAAGGTCTCTCTGCAGGGCTCACACGGTTTTGAGCCTCTGTGTGTGCAAAAGGAGAGTTGTTTGGCAATCCTGTTTCAATAGCAGCAAATATCCTTTTTTGCCCCAGGTTTTACCAGTAGCCACCTGCTCCACAAAATGCCCGTGACAAAAATCACCAAGCTCACATATCTCATCGTATTTGCACCTTGAATTACTCCTCCTCCAGGAAACAATAAGGAAAGCCCTATAAAAGCAGCTTCCCCCAGAAGTAGCACAGATTCCTGGTTAGTAGACACAATCCCAATAAACTCCATGCCCCAAACCTGCAGGACAACTACCCAGGACCTTGCAAAACATCCCAGACATCCCAGATCAGGAGCACTGTAAAAGGACTTTGTTTTCCAAAGGGAATGGATCAGCATTCCCCAAAACAGACCTCCCTCCCCACAGCATCAATCTGCCCCCCAAAATAACTATCCGGGGGCACATACCATATATACACACAATATAGAGTGAACCCTCCACTTCTTTGAAGAGCAACTCATCCAAAAGGAAAACCCTTTTCCTTACAGGCTACAGGGCTATACTCCAGTGAGGTTACAGGCTGCCCCCAGTATAAATAAAGCCCACGGTTCACTTGTGCACAGGGTTATAGGTGCTGCTGAGAGAACAGATCTCCAAAGAATGAGCATTATCGCCTTCTTTAAAGGATATCTTAAAGGAAAACCTGTTATGAAAGGACCCTCCACAAGCATTAACAGCAGTTTATCTCCCTACCTCTTGGCTTGATAATCCTGGAGCCGCAGCCTGCTCTCACCCTTATCTCAATCTCTCGACTGGAAACGGGCAAATAGTCAAAAAATTGATTTCAACATGTCCTTCCCTCACTTCTCCTTTTAAACTCAGAGTCCAATGACAATGAGTCTGCAAAACCAGGCTGTGCCTGCCAGAGTTTGGTAAGGCGTACAGTAAAAGCACAGCACAGAGGACAGGAAGGTGGTTTCAAAATGAGAACAGGGATGGTCCTGCTCCCTCTCCTCAGGGCTGCACGGCCGGGGAATCCCCCCAGGGACCTGCAGGTGCTGTGTGCTCTGGGACCAGCGAGTTCATACCTGGGAGGGATGTCAGTCATTTCCCCTCCTTGTCTACTACCGGGCATTCGAGTTATTTCTGCCCTAACCCCACATCTTTCCTTCCACAGCCTCTCCCGAGCACTTAGAGTGCACCTAGCAAGAAGCAATGGTACCTGGGAACGATGGGGGGGGGGGGGGCACACAGCACTTCCCACCCCATTTGGGACATCTTAGAAGGATGTCAAGGCAAACCCTGTCCTTCTGGGAAGAGCAAAGGGGACTTCCAGCCACCCATGCAGAGACGGGTGGCTGTGAAATCTGCATTTCCCTAGGAAGTCCCAGGCAGGAGCACGGGTTTGGCATGAGACCTGCCAGCTCCACAGCGGGGGCGGGCGAGGATGACTGCAGCTGCGCTTCCCACGAGGCAGTCCGCACCCCGGTCACCCGGGGCAGCTTCAGCAGCCAGCCCCAGCCCCTCTGGAGAAAACACCGCTGCGATGCCAAGCTCTGCTCGGAGCTGCTCCAGCTCCCCAGGGAGCTGGCTGTGTCCCAAAGGGGAAAGCATGCCGTGTCCTGCCCACTCCGACCCCACTTCGCTGCCATCCCCCTGGGGCCCGGAGCACAGGGCTGACCTGCCCGGACACCATCCCAGCTCAAACGCTGCGTCTGGCTCCCTGCACAGCGGCACAAGGCAGAGGGAGGGCACAGCCCCCCCCGGGCAGCAGCCCACCTTGTCCTTTAGGAGGTCACGAACTTTTTGTATTGACCTGGATGCCATTTGTTTGGCTTGGAACACCCCGCAACAGCTTTAAAACATTTTCTCCATCACTGCCATGTGCTACGTGTATGCAGCAAATATTTCATCCCCCTCCCTCTCCTGGAGAGATGAATTCAGTGTCAGCCACTGGATTTATCATCCCCCCACTGTGGGGCCGGGGCAGCACAGCTCTCACTGCAGGGACAGGAAAGGGGAGAACACACGTGTCAAGGTCATTTCATCTGCTAGTTTGGGTCACTGAGTTCAAAGCAGCAGGACCTACAGCACGTGCTTGAACAGAGTAGGGACCAGGGTGGATGCCTGTGAAGGTGGAAGAACTTGAGGCTGACACCCAGGTACCAGGCATGCCCCATGGTGTGTATTAAACACTTTCATGCCTATCGTGGAGCACCCACGCTGAGTTATTGACCAGCTTCAGCACCAAAATGGTCCCTCCCGGCTTTTCCACCACCACCTCTCCCCACATGTGTGTCAAGGCCCCCTGAGGAGCCCACCAAGCCCCGTGGAGCTGCACACTTGGACAACGGGAGGAGGCTGCAGGGCTGAACCCCCCCACCGCCCCTGGATCCCAGACAGACACGCTAAAACATGCAATATTATTGCAGCTGATCTGTGCCACGGGGAGAGCGACCGTGCCCCAGCCAGAGCCCAGCCCTTATGGAGCAAAGTACATGGAGGAGGAGGAGAGACTGGACTTGAGCAGGGGAAAGGAAAGGTTTAGAAAGATGGGATTTGCTGAACCGAGCTCGCAAATGGAGTCCAAGCTGATACCTTTTGCTCCAGTATCCGGAGAGTGTAGGAAATGTGTAGGAAATGGCAGGCGGGCAGCTGGGAGGATGCAGCAGAGATGGATCCCGGTCCGTTTGCACCCTGAGGCGTGAGATCCAGCAGCCCCCGCCGGCAGGTACAGGTCCCCCGCTCCTGCTCGCCGTTACGTGGGTCTCTTCACATCCCGTTGTGGCCTCCCTCAGCAACACAGTGACGGCCCTTGAGCGAGGAGGGTGCTGAAACACCAGTTTCCAGTTCAGTCTCATGACGGCAGCTCTTTGAGCCGACTCACACAGTAGAGCAGACAGGTGAGTAATACTTGGTACGGCTGCAAAGAAAACCTTTGCCTAAAATTAAGATCTCCGCCCTGCATGTCCCGGCATTTCATACCAACCCACAAAAATCCCCACATTTGTCGCTTGGGCTTACTTGTATAGCTTTAAACCTGAAACCACCTCTTGATCACAGCCTGTCTTAGCAAAACCCATCTTCTAATACCAACCTGGCAGTTCCTTATGACTGGAGGTGCCTGCAATGCGACTGCACCGCCAATGTGAGCTGCTCACTGGTGAGGGCTGGCCCCGCTCCCGGCTGCTCTGGGAAAAGCTGGGTCCAAACTTCACCCCACGCCTCCTGCCACCTCCAGCAGCGCTTGCGAAGGGAGCCAGTGCTGCAAGCTGTAGCTCATAAATCACTGTGTCCATCATGCAGTAGAGATGCAATTTGACCACCTACTGCTCAGAGAGCAGTGGGGACTGACTCCTCACGGTCCCCAAAGGAAGGCAGACAGACAGACACGCACACGGCAGGCAGGCGCTGGCCAGGCTGGTTAACCATGGTCCCTATGACCGCTCAGCACATCCCCCTAGCTATAAAGGAATTAATGCAAAATAACTATTTGTTTTCATTTTTTTTTTAAATAGGTCGCATGAAGTGGGAGTGCTCAAGGTAAAATCTGGGCAGAAAGGTGAGGAGGAGGAGGAGGAGGAGGGCTCGGTCTCTTCCTTTGGCTGGAGGCAGTCCTGGGCAAGCACACACATGCCCCGTCCTTCCAGGGTAAAGACCTTCCCCAGCCCCCAGGATATCAGCAAGATTTCAGGGCCGATAGGAAATCTGTAAGTAGTACCTGCAGTTGCTGCAGTAACAGTTTTTTGCATAAGATCTCAAAGCACTTTAGAAATACCTAGTTACACCACAGTCCTGTGGAGGAGGGAAATAGCCATGCATTCAGAGTGGGGAAGCAGGCACAAGGTGCAGTGAGCGACTTCGCAAATGAAGAGCCTAAGTCACATCAAGGAGACAGAACTGTACACAATGGTAGAAGATCTGTCTATGCCAAAAGATTAACTGGATCCAACACTAACTGTTCCTTATGCCCCCTCTTTTTCTTCAGTAGTATAATACCATCCAAATACTGGAATTTAATGGTACTGATGTAGCTTTCACATGACAGCCTTTCTGCTGCATGGCTGATTAATCATTCAAGCAGGGAACAGACCTGGAGACATATTAATGCACAACATTTCCTCCTGCCTTACTCCCAACTCCACTTCCAGAGCAGAAGCAGACTTTCAATTGCACTTCCCTGCTTTAATATTTAAA
The DNA here is from genome assembly GCF_030463565.1 of Pelecanus crispus. NCBI lineage: Eukaryota > Metazoa > Chordata > Aves > Pelecaniformes > Pelecanidae > Pelecanus > Pelecanus crispus. The sequence goes on along the minus strand of NC_134654.1, from coordinate 21,010,631 downwards.
ATCTTCTACATGGGCAGCAGGCCCAGCTGACCCTTCCCCCCTCTCTAAGCCCTTTCCAAAGCAGAGCACAGCTCCCGCTTCCCAGCAGGGAGATAGCAGCAAGTGCTGAGTATCTAAGCCAAACCCGGGTTTTTCAGGTTTTAACAACTGAGGCAGGGATTCTCACCGTCTTCCTGGCCAAAATCTGCATTGTGCTGCTCCACTCAACCTAATACCTGCATGAGTCCTGCTGTGACTGGCCCTGCCTCTTGGCCCCATAGCTTCAGCATTCCCAAGATGTGCTTCACTTCTCATCAGCGTGCTCCAAACACACCGAGAAGACCATGATCAATCTCTTTATTTCAGCTTTCTCCTTCTCACCTCCCCATAGACCATGCCAAGCTCTAGCCTGGAGGAACAGGGACATTCACCAACAAACCATTGTTCAAAAGCCACTGATTTAGTTCATTAATATCCATGTTGAGGAGAGGAGTATCTCATTTATTCCAGCCTGACTCAACCTCTCAACATATTTTCCTTTTTCCAGGCAGCAAACCTCATGGTCTCTCTGCAGTGCAATCTTCCCACTTGTCCACACTAATGAAAGAGACTCAGCTTGAACCATGGAGCCAAGTTCTCATCAGAGCAGATACCTAAATGTGTCTTCTCTCAAGCACGCTTTGTTGCGGAAAGATTTAAAAAACTTGTGGGTTTGTGCTGATTGTTGGCATGAGAGCTGCACAGTAAGTGGTGCTGGGCAAGGGACCTGGAAACTTTGTGCAATCTATGTTTTCTAGGATTATCTGTCTTGGAGTAGAGGGTAACTGGGAGGGAGCCATTTTAAAACAGAACAGCGTACAGAGTGGTTTCTGCAGTATCTTACAGTTGGACTGATGCAATTCAGGAAACCTCCATTTGAAGTAATTTCATTCACAAAACAGGATTTATTAGGTTATTACTGGGCTATAACACTTCATCTCTTAATGCTTTCCTTCTCTGCCCACCTCTTGCTACAGAAAACAAAACCCAAGTGGCTGAGCCAGCCTTAAAATGCAGTAAAACAGCCATGTGGGAGGATGTGAGAGTCAAAAGTGATGAGGGAGAGCAGGATCCAGAAGATGATCAGGAAGTTCAAGAGAATTAAGCAGCTGGGAAGAGGAACAAAGCCAAGCAAGGTTTGGATGTTACCTGTTGAGCAGCTTCTGAGTAACTTCTGTTTGACATGTCAGTGCAAACCAGAGGGACTCACCTGATCTCAGTAACCACAGGACCAGATCCCGTGTGGAACGCCTCCTCTCCTGCCCTGCCAAACGATACCAACACGCCCAATGCTGCTCACACATAAGGAGTAACCGCTCTTGCACTGCTGCTGGAGTACACCTGGGAGGAGCTCTTCATGCTGTCAGAGTAACAACTCCCCATTTTTTCAGGGAGAAAAGCTACCAGGTGGACCACACCACCTTAGAGAGTTCAGACCTAACTGAGCAGAACTACCCAGGCATCTCAGCACACTTTTTTTTTTTTTTAAAAAAGATAAAATTATGGATTGCTTCTAATTAGAGACAGATTTTAGAGGCAACAACTATGCTGCGTCCCTCGACTACTTCTTCTAACAGTAGGTTACAACTTTTACAGGGACAACCGGTCTGGAAAAACCATCTGGGTAACGCATCTGGGTAAAGTGTTAAGGAGCCACCTGACCGGTTTACAGCAGGAATTGCGAAATGGGCATTTGTTAAAAGATTTTAACATCTTACTTTCACTTCACAAAGTTAGTCAAGAGAAATCAAGCAACTAACATCACCAATAAACAGCCAAGAACAAAATCCAAGTGCTTTTGCTGCTGTTTAATTCTCTCTCTCCCCATCCAAAGCTACTAAGTCACCATCAAGTTTGCCCACTCACACACAAATGCACAAACACCATAATTTCTGAGCTGATTTCTCTTTACTTCACAGTCTTGGCAAAACAAATCTGCATTCAAAAGTCATTTCACATTAATATATTAATCAAACATTTTCAAAATAAATATTTTTTTTTTTAAAATAACCATTTCTTTACATCACTGCAGTAGCAATTCTAGAAAAGTCAGTGCAGACAGTAGCGATTTGATTAATCAGCTAGATTCAAACAAAAAGAAAACAAGAGGTGGACCTTTTTTCTCTCCAAGCAGGCTGCATGCAGCAAGTCTCAGCAGTTCCCTAGCACACAATCTTTCTTCACACTTGCTGGGAAGGATTTTCTCTCTCACAGACACTGTCAGAAGTCAGTGAAGTCTGACTCGTGCAAAGCTTTGTACAAAGTTTTACAACTGGGTTATTGATCAGTCCTGCAGAGGTGCATACTGGAGTCGTTGCTAATGAGATCGATGAATCAATGCTATGAAAAGAAAATGTTTGAACCCTCAGTCCAAGGAGCACATGTTCAAGTTACTGGGAAGTAAATTCACAGCTGATCCAAGAACACTAACAGCATTAAACAACAGTCAAATGAGCAGCTCAGTTATACCTAGCAGCTTATTCCAACATTTTGCATATTCTCTCAAGTGCTTCCAGGGCAGAAGTAAAGCAACTATTCACTCCCCATTATCTATTAATTCACCAGTTAAATCACAGCGGTGAGATGCTTCACTGGCCAAAAAGTGTAACTCGCATTACAGCAGAGAAAAAAAAAAAAAAAAGTGCATTATAAAGAGAGTATTCAGGACTTAGTGATCTCAAGCCCACATATCTAACTGGAAAAAAAGAGAAAACAGAAAGTTAGTGTTCCCATATGATCTGTAACTAGTTAGATGCTACTCATCAACCCTGTAAAGGGTAGTATGTTTTCTTAAGAAGGGAAGCTTGTCAGCATCACCATACACAGTGCACAGCAGGGAAATTTGGAGGGCTACCAGATTTTTTGCTATGATTATTATCAGGAATGACTTAGCTGAAAAAAAAAAAAAAACCCCAAGAAAGTTTATTAGATATCTCAAAAATGTAAGAAAGATCTATTTCCTTTGAGATCCCAAAGGTTCCCTTTGAAGCCCTTTCTCACTAGCAGAGGGAAAAGTTGGATGTGATACTCTGGGTTGAGAGGATACCCAGAGACATCCCTGTGTCCAGAGATGCTCTTGGCTGCACACTAAGGTAAATTCAAAACCCTACCAGAAGCCTGGCATCCATGTTATAAGCATGTTAATTATCAGTTTGGAGCAGTTCCTTACTCTGAAGAGGTATAATTTAAGTCTCAAAAGAAACAGACCTAAGGGAAACAATCACAGATGAAGAGAACCTCCAGTTCTAGCAATGCCGTGCACAGGTAGAAGGGAATATTGTGGTAGGACAGCAAACCCTTGGAGCTCTACGAAGTAACCCAGGCTGCTGAAATCTTTCCCCTTGCTCTGCACATATCTACCACTGAAGTCCGTGAAAGCTATGTGCCTTGGGGGAAGGCTCTACTCCTCAGTGCTATGGACCATGCCCCAAGATTCTGCCAAAATGGGAAGTAAGAAAGCAATGAGTTGTGGAGAAGTTCTCTGTTAGCTTATTGGTTTTTCTTGTCCTCTGGTGGGAAATACGGAGGAGGGGGTGGCTGGTCCTAAAATAAAGACAATGAAAGAATATCAATTCATGGCTAACAAAAAAAAAAAAAAAATCCACCAAAACCCAAACAAACCAACAATGATAAAAAACCAAAATCAATTCAGACAAACTTTGCTGTGTCACGGAGAAAAAGAACTGCTGAATACACACTTAGGCTCACATTGCAATACCAGAATGATACAGGAACTCACCGTGGGCATATAGACGTTATGTGGGTTGACTGGGCTGTAGTAAGCACTGGCGGCAGCTTCGGCAGCCTTCGCTTCAGCTGTCACAGGAAAAGAAGTCACAAATTTGGCAATACACAGAGAACTTTTACAATCAGACAAAACCTCCACATATTCTTGGCCATCAAGTGTTACTAACAGAGCACTATTTGACCAATGCTTGAGTTGCAAAATAGCTACAACAAACACAACAATTGAGCATTATCTCTTCCAAGCACTAAAGATTCGGTTGCCACAGGATTGTCAAGTCAGAATTGAAACTGTGCCAAGACTTAGTTTGGAAATGTCACCTGGGACTTGCCTGTTAGCCAACAAATACATGCTAACGGCTGTTTTGCCTAAATACAGACAATACCCCTTAAAAAGGCAGTCAACCATCCTTCTTGGGAGGGAAAACACAAGAGGAAACAAAAATCAGCACAAATTTATAGCAGCTCAGGGGATTCATAGTTTAAAGATGGTAGTTTATGAAGATAATCCAGATTCTCTACTTCTGCAGAATACAAAAATCTTGTACAACCAGCTGGATCAGTGCCACTTTCCAAATAATAGTTCAAAGATAATGGTTGTTTATTCAAACAAATGAGAGAAGTTAAGGATATTTGTCTGGATAAGAATTTATCTGTGAGAGATCTGTGGTTGTGTCCAACCACAAAAGCTCGGTTTGGTTTTTGGTTGGGTTTTTTTCTTTTTTTCATTTGTTTGATTTTGGGTTTTTTTGTCCCCCTCCCTCCCGCCTCCAACCTTTTAAGACCATGTTCAAAATAATTTTGATAAATCCCAAATGAGTGAAAACGAGACTGACTTTTCCCCAGCTCCTTTCCATTATCTATTCCTCTGTTCCATATTGTTTAAGCAAAAGTAACCAGATTAGAGCGAAATGGGGGAGGGGGGAGCAAATACCAGCAAAGTCACATTTGCTAACTAAAATGGACTAGAAATGTATTTCACCATCAATTTCTTTTTATTCATCTAACAGAGCAAGATTACCACAATAGGAGAATCACAAACTGTATTTTTTCTGCCACAACAAGAACAAATCCAGCTGCAAAATACCCACTAATGGTATCCACCCTGGAGAGAATCAGGCTGGCCTCCAGACTGAGATAGATATATACGGCTGGAGATTAGGGGAGCTCCCTAATCCCTCTCCTAAACAATTTTAACTTCTAAGTGGAGCTTCTAAGTTGACCCTAAGTTGCCCAAGAGATAACAGACAAGAAAGAATGTCTGTTTCACAGGTAACAAAAACATTCTGAGCTAATTCACCTGAACACACTTCTTACCTGCAGGAGTGGCAGGCAGGTCTGGACCACTGACAGGGGGTTCCATGGGCCCCGGGTATGGTGGGGGTGGAAGCTGCATGTACCCCATGCCTCCATCCACCACAGGAGGTCCAGGATAAAACTCTGTCAGGGAAGGCAATAGCACAGCAGAAGACTTAACCCCTTTGGGTGGGTCACAGCATACAGCCAAAACAAGCCAAGGCAAGTAACTAAGCTTACGTTCAGAAACAAAAGCTGCAGAAAGCATCAGATCCAAACTAAAAGACTATGTAAAATTTGTGTTTCTTCCCCTTTTTCGCTCTTTTATCTCTTGCTAACTGGAATAATCCCCATCCTCAATTCCCAGACTTACCAGGAGGAGGTGGTGGGTATGGATAGCCCCCGTTAGCTGCAGCTGGTGCAAAAGCATAGGATCCATTTGGCATATAGGAATAGCCATAAGCTCCATTGGGTATTTCACCTCTGGACACTGGAAAAGTAAAGATAAAGCCGACCTCATTAAAACATCAAGCCTGCATCAGATGTAGGCAAAGACCTCCAACAAACGTAAAAAATCCTTATCTGAACAATAAACAAGCTCCATGACAATAAATCTGCTGTTCATTAGATGAGAAAAAAAAAAGTGTTTTTTAATGCAAGCAAGTTCCAGATACAGCCTGAAACTTGCATGGATTTGAATCCAACCTGTTGCAACCTAAAACCACCCTTGCTGTGAGACGAAGGCAAGGCCTCCTGAAACCACAAAACTGTTTGGCAGACACTGCCAGGCTCTCATACCTTGTGATGCCACTTGCAGCATGCGCTGCCCAAACTCGATAGCACCCCCAGCTGAAAAGGTCATCTTGAACGTGGCGGATCCTTCCCAGCCGCCTGCACAGAAGACAGACAGAATTCAGAAGCAAGGAGAAGCTGTTTCGATGCTATTTACCTTCCATGCTTTATCTACAGATGCCCTGTACATAATTCTTTAAAGAGCTTATACCAAAAATCCAAGAAAAAAAATGCAGATGAAGTGGTGGAATTACCCTATTATCAGAAAAATTCACATTGGGGTATTTTCAGGTCGAGACACCTGAAGAAACATCAGTGAGGGAGACCTTCAAAAGCTTACTGAAGTTGCGGCTATTACCACACCAGCTGCCAACAGACCAAGCTATCAGAAGCACTGGATTTGCTCTAGCTTTGTATAAGATTAGTGCAGAAGACAGGGATTTTGTTAATCCCGTTTGCTAAAAAGCCTTTGCAACTACACCTAACTGTCAGCTATAAATTAGTTTGGGAGTTTGAGTGCCCAATGAAGCTAAGAGCTTAATGAAAAACACGGTCCCCATAAATCCATTAGAGCCCATGGAAGATATTTCAAGTCAGGATAATAATAATAAAAAGAAATTAGTGACATCTCGTATTACAGACTAAAAAAGAAAAACATGCACAACCCAGACTCCCAACAATGCATCAAAGCAGAAGCTGTGTCAGTGCTGAAACAGGGACATGTAGATTAAAGAGCCTTTTGAGCTAAACCAGACTCTCATGGCTGTTAAAGCAACATCCTCATTAAAGGAGACAGCCTCTGGGGAAAACTCACAAAGATTTAGCTAAAGCTGTTTGCCTTTCACACAGTTTACAGAGTTTGTCATTACTGCTCCAGCTTCCTCTTGCACTGGATAGTCCCACTTTGCTCCCACACAGAAGCTACAATGCTGATTTCAGGATTGTAGACTGAAGTCTCCTAGGCACTTGTCGTGGTTTAGCCCCAGCCAGCAACTAAGCACCACACAACCGTTCGCTCACTCCCCCCGCCCTGGTGGGATGGGGGAGAGAATCAGAGGAGTAAGAGTGAGAAACACTCCTGGGTTGAGATAAGAACAGTTTAATAATTGAAATAAAGTAAAATAGTAATGATAATAATAATATAATAACAATTATTATTATTATTATATACAAAGCAAATGATGCACAATGCAATTGCTCACCACCCACTGACCGATATCCAGCCAGTTCCCAAGCAGCGATTGCTCCCCCCAGCCAACCCCCCCCAGTTTCTATACTGAGCAGGACATCATATGGTATGGAATAGCCCTTTGGGCAGTTTGGATCAACTATTCTGGCTGTGCCCCCTCCCAGTTTCTTGTGCGCCTGGCAGAGCATGGGAAGCTGAGAAGTCCTTGACTAGCATAGGCAGTACTTAGCAACAACTAAAACATCAGCGTGTTATCAACATTGTTCTCATACTAAATCCAAAACACAGCACTATGCCTGCTACTAGGAAGAAAATTAACTCTATCCCAGCTGAAACCAGGACAGCACTGCACTGTGATTTCAGTACCACAACTAGCAGACTAAATCAAGCTGGGGATGAAAGAGTTCACTGAACTATGTGCCTCTGGTAAAAAGGGGAAGCATAAACGTCTACTACAACCTTCTCACCGAACATAATATGAAAGTGCCCCTTGAAAACTCCCTAATTTCAAGACAGTCCATTCTCTTCCAGGTGTCATTTTTACTGCTAAGATGCACTATAGCAATAACATGCCTTTCCCTGAATTGCACAAGAAGTTGATGATGGAGAACAGTGCTCTGGAGATCTTCACCTGAAAACCCAAACAGATCCAGAAAGGATCACAATTCTTTGGCATAGGAGGACCCGGATGCAGAATTAAGAGGTGACCCCAAGTGACCAAAACAAAATGACATCCTCACTCTTGCTCACTCTGCTCTGATGTTTACTCAGTGAGATCACTTGGCTGATTGAACTTAGTATTTTGCACAGAGGGCAGGAATGAGATCAGTTGCAGAACAGATCTGTTCATTGGAACTGTACAGCGAGCAGATAAGGGGAATATTTTTAGCTGCTAATTTCAAAGAAACAAACACATTTTAGCAGTACTGTAAAAACCCATTTGGTCAGCATCCAGTTTTGGTTACACTGGATCCTTACTTTGCTATGAATTGTGTAGTTGAACTAAGATACACAACATACATCTGTACCATACATACCTCCTGCCTCTGCTTTCACTGTACCCTTGATATAATTTGCTCCAAAGACAGGCTGCTTAATCTCACAATCTTTCAACAAATAAAAGGGCATCATGAAAGACTGCATAGCATCCTTTCCCTTTGATACAAAGATAACCTGAAAAGAAAATAACATTACAAAGCGTATTTAAAACGAACAGGAAACAGCCCCGATTTATTATCTGAAGAAACTTTTCGATGGCCTGAAACTCCCTCCCACATCTCAAGCTCCTCATCAGTTCTGCAAGCCAAAAGCTACACAGAACAGCCACAAGGGTAAACTGAAGCCTCAAGGCAATAAAGCCTTCCAGGAAGACTACCCTTGCTCAGATAATACTCCTCCCAGCTTCCAGAGAACTCGCTGCTCCACACAGCTATGATTTAGTAGCTGTGCTGTTGCATTCAGCATTTCCAGACCATTGCCAATTTCCAATCCTGAAGATGCTTGATGGACTAAACAGCTGCCTGTATAAGAACTAATCAGATTTATTATCTTTTGACAAATAGATAGGATATGTAATGAATTCATAATGCTCCCCAGAGGGAAAGGATGAGCCATACTTCAAGGGGTAGTAGATTATCCTGACTTCCATGCATTGAGGACATTTAAATACAGAATTGCAAAGAGCCCTTATCTCCTTACACAAGATAAAGCCTTTTACTACTTACTCGGTAGGGAGTCAAGAAAACACTCCCTTTCTTGGTCCCTTTGAAGGCATCTGGCATAGGTTCGATATCACTGAAGGTAATTTCTATATGATCATAGGTCATCAAAACACTGCAAACAAGACAAGAGAAGAGACACTGTGTTACAGCTCAAGGCAGAAGTGCAATATGCATAGAAGTTTACTACCTACCAAAATTGCCTTTAACCTCAGGCCAATGCTCAGCAGACAAAATCAGTCTGGCTTGCTTTTTTTTTTTTGTTGGCAGTAGCAACTTAAGTAGTACTGGCTGCTTGTTCTCAGCCTTGTGTTCCCTCCTCAGAGCGCTGGCACAGCTACCGCTGTCTGTGGAGCCGGGCAGTGAATCTAGTCAATTGAACTGACGAAGATCTCAAGACACAGAGATATGTATTTTAAGTTGTGTTACATTTCTGCTGGATCACTTCCCTAATTTGGTTCACCACAAGTAACACAACAGAGGAAGGACTGCTGAAGCAGGAACTGCTCAGGCTGGCTTATGCAACACAGCTCTTGAAGGTCTAACCACAGCTTAAGCATCTCTGTCACAAAAATGTGATCAAGAGGAACTCCCCTTTCTTGCCACTATAATTCATTAACTTGTGTTGTCTGCACTGACTCCTTAATTCTCAGTTAGAAACTGACCTGATTAAAACCAGTGCAATACCCTTGCATGGATGCAGCGGGTAACTTGTATTAGCATAACAGCACCCACATTAGGGACTCTAATCCCTAAAGCTGGAGAAACCTCCACCACCTTTATCTTTGGCAGCTTACATATTACCATCATCAGTCAGTTGCCTTTCCCTTCTGCTGGCAAGTACCTGTCCCTCCAGCAAAAGCTCCAGAAGGGCACAGGGGCCAGCAGCTCTGTTCAGGGTACAGCCTATCAGCTGAATCAAGCACCACAAGCAGCCTGGGCTGCAGCATGAGAGGTAACCCCTGATCCAAGGCAGGGTGACAACTGGGAAGAGTAACACATTAAGCTGCCGCAGTTTGTTTCAGTGAATGCAAATTTAAGCCCCCGAGTTGATCTTACTAAATTCTCCTAAGAAGGTCACATCCCAAATGGAAGTCAGGCACAGAATTCCTACACCGATGTTTAACCGACCTCATGGAAAGAAGCCCTGAAGAATGAACTACTCCTTTGTCCCAGAAGCAGGTGACTGCCACGTCAGAACTGAAGCATGCTGGCAGACACAGAGGGTGAGAACAGCCCATTGCCATGCAGACAGAAGCAGCTCTGTGGAGGCTTTCTGTTTCCATGGTTATATCCCAGCACCTTTTTCCAACACTGTTGCTGCTTCCCGAACACATGGAGGGGGTGTGTGCACAAGAAACCCAGCAAACGAAACCGGGCAGATGGCCTAGGGCTTCCCAAGCGGGCAGCTCTTGAACAGAGGCACACTGCAGGTGCAGCATCCCAGCTCTCCAGCAGCACCGGCTGGCGAGAGAAGGATGAGGCTTGGGTGCAGGCCAGAATCACCTGGCTGGGGGCTGAGCTCTGCCAGCCCGCACTGAGCACTCGAGGGAGAGGCTGGGGACAGCAGTAAGAGCCAGCAGCAGGCAGGGGGGCAGGCAGGCGGCAGAGGGGAGCGGTGCGGGGGGATGCCCGCGGCTGAGGCCCAGTAGAGCTCCCCCCGGGGAGACCCAAGGGCAGGGGGATACGTACAGCCCCTACCCCCCTACGGAGAAAAGGGGAGGACGAGCCCAACCGCACCGGCACCGAGAGGGTTAAACCACCACCCTTACGCCCCCAGGCCCCGCGACACCCCTCTCCCCTCCCCACACAACCGCTCCACCTGAGGGGAAAGGAAGCGGGGGACACAGCATCCCGCTACCCCCCGGCGACTGCGGCCGGAGGAGGGGAGAAGGGGATAGCACCTCACTTCTCGCTGTTGTTAACGATGACGCCGCCACCCTCCGAGTGGTTCCTGTTCAGCGCCATGGCCGCCGCCTCCCAGCGCCGAGCGCACTCTGCGCCTGCGCGGCAGGGAGGCGCTGGGCGTGGCGGCAGGAGCGAGGCATGACGGGACGGGACGGGACGCGCGGTGCATGCTGGGAGTGGTAGTCCCCGGTCCGCCCGCCGGCCGCCATGACGCGTCACGGCGGCCGGCGGGCGGACCGGGGACTGCCCGATTTGAAGGGTGCTTCCAACCCCGCTCTGCCCCAAACCAGGTCCCCAACCCTCACTTACCAGTTCCATCGCCCCCCCAAAGCCCAGGGGCAGCAGGTCCACCCGCTGTTGGGTGCCACTATCCCCAGCCTGACCATCCCTGAGGAGACCCACGGCCTCCAGACCCCACTCCTGCCACTATTTATAATCAGTATTAATTTACTGAGCTCAAGCCAGCTTAGGTTTTATTAAGCTTCCTCAGTTTTCTAATACATAAGAGTAGAGGTACTCCAAAGAGCCAGTCTCCTTTTTCGGGGAGCTCTCCAGCATGTTTATAAACCCATTAATCATCCCATTACATGTCCCGCTGACCATATATAATAAAATTATTTAAGTTATTTAGAGCCTGCCTGAACTTGGCAGCAGTTTTTCTGGCTTTTCTGCTCGCAAGGGTGCTCCAGCATAGCGGCGCTTCATGGGGAGGAGTTCACAGAGCACCCTGGCAGTTTTCACATAGATGTTTTGTTTTAAAATGCTGTATTTTGCTGTGGTTTGCACTTCATTTTTTATCCTGAAGACACTTCCTGGCCAGCTTACTAGCGGATAAAACATTTTCCCTAGGAGGCTGTCCAGTTTTGCATGCAAGAAGGGGCTGTTTGCACATCCCATGCAACCGCAAGTGATTTTAACACTGGCAGGATCTCCCAGGGAAAAGCCCCGAATTAAGTGAAATGGAGACAAAATTGGACTTTCAGTAGGTAGTATGGGCAGAATTCAGATGTTTGGCAGAGCAGAATAAAAATCATCCCACATATGTGGTAGTGCTGCACATAAAAGGAGGCTTAGCCCTTTAAACAGCAAAGATGCTTGCTCCATTGCCAACAATTTTTTATTTCACATTTGATGCACATTTCATGTTTCACACACTTGCAAACGGATTTTTGAGCCCGATATTGGCTGCTCTCCATGCGGGAATCAATCACATCCTAAGATTACCCCTTTATATGGGAGAGTGTTGAACTGGAAGGTTTAACCAGTCGCCCTATAAACAAGTCAGGACCCTGTCTGTCTGTCTGTCTGTCTGGAGGGAGGGAGGGACGGAATCTGGGAACAGAAAAATATCTGTGGCATTTGCAGAGCTACCATAAGGATCCAGGTGCGCAGGCAGGAGGAACTCTTAAAAAATTAACAACTGCATAATTTAATTAAAAACAGAAGGCCTGCAAAACTAAAAAACTGTTTTGAAGGGCTCCTCATATCAATAACTGACAACTGTATATCAATAATATACAAATATAAAGAGCATATATTACCCTAAATTATATCTTTTTTCACCTTAAATTATATCTTTTTATATGGGTTTGAGTTTTGTCCTGCAGGGTTTGCAGCCCAGCCCTGTCTGAGTGTCTGAGAACCAGATAGGGTGTAGGGGGGGAAAGCAGAAAAACTGCATAATGGAAACCAGATTTAAATAAATGCAGTGACATAATCTGTATGGTTCTTGGCAAGAAAAGAGCAAGTTTGTGCTTTTCATATCCGCTTTTTCAATAAGCTGTAAGTTTCCCTTTTAAGAAATGGTTATAACAAACAGTCCTGATTCCTCTCCTATTAAAGTCAGTAGGAGACATCCACTCGGCTTCCACCAAAGCGCCCAGCTGAAGCATTGCCACCTCGCACAAACTAAGACTTGCCCAATAGTGTTCTTCTCCTAGTTCCAGCCAATATCTGGTATTAAGAAACTGCCTTCATTTAAAAAAGGTGCCGATGTGAGCGCCAGCATGCGTGGGAAGCTCTAGACCTCCTTGTCACATAGAAAACCTTGGAAATTTATACTCTAAAAGCTGAAAACACTAAGGAAAAAGTGCCTAATCTGTTCATCTTTGTTATTGCTAAGCCGAGGACCGAGGTAGAAGACAAACAGAGACAATTCATTGTTTTGAATTGCCCAGGATTGACAATATTGTTATTGGATTTTAGGATTCTTCCGCTCATTTTGCAGTCAAGCAATAAAAATGTGTATTTGGCACAATTCCCTTGGACACACTTGGAAAACAAAATCTGTGTTATTTTACGCCAGATGTACAGGACACAGAAAAATAAACACGAGAGAATGGGACAACTATAGCGGTTTGGTATTTAAAGGAAAGACAACCCAGAGCGATGTCTGTATAATATTTAATGGCAAATCATAGTCTCTAACATCATTATATTATTCTGTTACATTTTTTTCCACACGCTGTAAAATACTCCACCATAACTATATTTAAAAAATCCTAATTAAAAAGAGGAACACTGTGACAGGAGAAATAACTCAAGGGAACACAGAAAGGCTGTTTAAATTGCCAAGTGCTATCTATCCATCTAAACTCACCACACACCACATTCTGCCCTTCGTTTGCAGCAAAAAAAAATCAGTGATCCAGAGCTGGCATAGTGCACATTTCCTAATCATTCCAGTTTACACCCCAAATTATTGGCAACACAGAACAAACTCTGGTCCAATGCCCCGGGGGGATTGCTCCCATCTTAAATAGGTCAGAATTTGCTTTATGCCCTAAACCATGAGGATTTATGGAGTTTCCAACCAGGATAAAAGCAAGCAGCAGGAAGAAGAGGCCTGGGTAGCACTTCCCAACTGCATCGCATCTACAGGAGCCCTCAAAACCCTCCATAAAGCTGCGTATCAGAATCCCAGCTCTCGGGGCAGAGGTGAATTAAGCAAAAACAGCGGCACAACCAGAAGCAAAGCCCGAACACCACACGCATCCTCCTGAGCTACTCCCGTGTGGTTACAGGGTGGAAAGGGACGTAGGATCCTGCTGAACCGTCCCAAACCCTGAAGGAGTTCAGAGACTTGCGTCTGTGCATTGGGCAACAAGGAGAAGGGAGGGATGCATGACTCGAGCATGGGTTTCCCCACGGAGCAATCAATCCGCCTACAGTGAAATGAAATGAGGCAAAGGCCCAGATCCACTGTATTTACTCTGGCAAAACTCCCCGCTGCAAAGGGTGGGAGTTTTGCCTGAATAAATGAAATTTAGGGCCCAGACAGAGCCAAAATGGGAGCCCGCATGTGAGATCTCTTCCTGCAGGCATGCAGCAGAGATCAAGGTTACCTTCCTCTTCCTCTCGGGACGTGACCATGCACGGGCTGTTGCGTGTCTCTACCTTTCTTCTCTGGTAAGGCATTTCTGATACCAAGTCCTCTCCAGCTTTAGCAAAACAGCAGCGATGCCTGCACTATATCACTGCTGACATCTCGTGCAAAGGCTGAGTCTTGCAGGAGAGCGACTGGCGCAAGCCAAACAACGCGGTTTTGAGGTAGGCGCTCAGAAGACGGAGAGTGAATTCCCATCTGGACAGAAGTCCGGGCAGCATTCCCGCTGGCTGGAAAAGGCCAAGATTTCATCTGAAGATTTCACTCTGGAAGCCCTACCTCCTCTTTTCCCACCGCCTGCAGCATTTTAGGAGTCACCGCATGTGGAGGAGGAGGAAGAGGAGGGATTTGCAGACACATCCCAGCAGTGGCCCCAGACCCATTCACTGCCCAGCCCTGGGGAGGGGGCTGCTGCATTCGGACACTTCAGCCCCTCCAACGAGACCCCAAAGCAGCGGCTCTCTGCTGGGGACCGGCATCTCTTCCCGCGCCAGCAGGAACTGGCAGCGCTGGCAAACAAGTAACAGTAAAGGAGCTCTTTAAGCCTCAGTGTTTATGTAAATGTGGCTTTAACTTTAAACCTCTCGGCTTTGTGGTTGCCCTTTTTATTCACATTCACTTTTTTCCCTTGGCTTCCCTTGAATATACCACTATGATTTCCAGCTTATCCTTTGGGGAGTATATATATTTCGTATATTTAGCTAAACGGGCCATTTTCCATCCCTGTTGACCACTGATGCGTCATCACTGACTCACTCACGCCAGCGAAGAACCTAACCCAATATATTTTCTTTCTAGGTATATGTTACACAGCATTATGATTCTGTAAAGCAGGCTTTGGGAGGTAGGTAGCAAACTAATCCCAGAAAAAATAAACTTGTGGAAAGGCACACTGTGCTGAGACAGGGGCTGCACTGTGCCACCCTTACAGGCAGTATTTCTGTATTTTTCTTCTGGAAAAGCTCCCACAGGACACGTGAACTGGCATTTTTGGCTCTCAGCCTCAAGTTTCCACCTTTCCCAGAGGGGACACTTGCTTGAGAGTAGTTTTTTGTTAATTGTTACTTATTGCCAGAGTCTAAACGGTCACCTAATAACTCACTGATGCTGTACCTTCTATCAGCGTGCTCACAGCTGCGCCTAAAACGCACCATTTGGCCCTGGGCCATATTCACAGCACCTCTTTGTCACTTAAAAAACTCTCTAAGCTAAGGGGTACATTTACAGCTCAAATGTGCCCAGGGTACTTTAAGAGCTGGGAGTTTAACAGTATTAAAATCCCCTGAAATAGTAGAGTCATCAAAAATGCAGGGGAGAAATTTGGCTGTAAAGCTTCTGTAAGCAGTTCCTGAAGAACACGTTTACCAAAAGCACATCCTCAAAACTGTTTCGTGCTGCGCACTTCACCATCTCAAGGAAAGAACAGTGCTGCTGCTTCTCGGCAGGAGGTTTCTCCCCTTTCCCAGCTGGGATTTTTACCTGCGGTGGGAAACAGCCCCGCAGCCATGGGGCTCCAACACACGCAGGACCATGGCTTTTCCCAAATGAGCCTGGCCACAGACCAGCGTTCAAAATACCCACCGGCCACAGCGTGAGGGAAGGGAAAGATCCTCATTCCGTTTCGCGTTTGCAGCACTAATGGGTGGTTAACCCCGCAAGAAGAGGTACCCTGCAAGATCTCTGCAGCATCGCCCCTGCACCCAGCTGGTCTCTTCTGCATCCCACCCGCCCTGGAGCACCCTGCTCACCCACACCAAGGCACGACGGTGATGTGGGCACTGGGGAAGCGACCACATCTGCTTTGGGGGTTCGCCCAGTCCATACTGGGCTTGCTAATTCAAAGGCACTTCATAAGGAGCATGCGAAAGGTGTCAATGAGCCAGGGCTTAAAAAAGCAGCAGTGACACAGAGACTGAGATAAGGCACGAAGCAGAGCATCTATTCAAGTTGCCAGGGCAGTGTGAGCAGATACTAAGGAGAGGGACTGGGCAGCCCAGCAGCTGGCTAAGATACAGCTTCAAATCTACACAGCACTTCTCCTGAGCAATGCACTTTACCAAGAAAGGCTGTATCGCAGTCCCTGATGTCCAGAAAGGGAAACCGAGGGGCAGGGAGCAGGACAGAGACTCGCCCAAGTCTGCTCAGCAGCCCAGCGGCAGAGCCGGCACTCAGATCCAGCTCCCTCCTGCCTCCCAGCCCGCGGCTCTGCCCAGCAGACAGCTTCATCCACCCCTGGGTCACAAACAGTACAGAGCGAGGAGGGAGAGACATAAATGCTACCAAAGACAAGCCATGATGGTGGCAATACACTGCAGGAGAGACTTTTCTGGGTCCTCCCGTGCTCCTGCTCTCCATGCAGTTACCTACGCTTTAGCACCGAAACGCAATCTTTCTTCAGTGGCCCGATCTGCAGGTGGGCATCAACGCTCTCCAGGAAGAAGGCTGGTTTCAGCTTGCACAAGAAAAGAGAGGCGAATTGGTGATTGATCTTGTTCTGGAACGCGTCAAACTGACCCTTGGCAAAATGGGAGACCTTGAGTTGCTGCAGGCAGGTCATCTTGGAGTCCTTGACTCCGTAGAAGGTCAGGGCCTTCTCCGAATACTCCAGGAAAACCCCAATTGTGTGGAAAAACGGCTGCTGGATGACGGACTCGAAGCCACCAAACCAGGCCACATAGTTCTGTCCGTTCCACTGCAGGCAGCAGGACTTCTCGTTCCGCCCCAGGCGGCCGCGGTTGTAGGACTCCCGGGGGTCAAAGTCCTCAGCGATGACGCCGATGCTGACCCAGCCATCGATGAGCTCCACCTCCCAGTAGTAGTTGCCTCGGTTCATGAGGTTCATACCCAGAACCTGCTCGCAGTTGATGAACCGGGTCGGGCTCTCCGGGTAGGGGATGGGGCACAGCACCCGCTTGGCCCCTTTGGTGCCAAACAGCTGGATGAACTTGTCGGCTGTGTCACTGTCCAGGTCAATGATGAAGGCAACTGTGTGGGGCAAGAAGGAGACATGAGGATGAGGAGAGAAACAGGAGGAAATCCCCCCAGCCCTCCCCGCTCTGATCCCCTGCTCCAGCACTGGGCGATTAGCATGATCCTTTCTGACTTCCACCATCACTCTGTCCCCTTGCTTTTAAATCCCACGGCCAATTTCAGCTGATGAGGATAAGAGGCTGAAAGAGTTGATATTCCCATAAGCAGGATGAATACAGGTAACTGGGCAGAGGAGAGAGCAGAGGGGCTGCTCGATGAGCTCAGCCATGATATCAGGCATTGGAGGATGTAGGCAGAGTGGTAGTAGGAACATCCCGTATAAAAGCAGGTTTCAGCCAACCACAGACAAACACAGCAGGGAGGGACCCCAAGAAGGCAGGAGAACAACCAGGCACATCATGGCTACAAACCAACTGCTCCTTGCAGTCGTCTCTCGCTGCCCTATGGCTCGCACAGGAGCAGAGGCAGCGACCAGTGTGCAGAGTGTCCTGGTTTAGCCCCAGCCAGCAACTAAGCACCATGCAGCCGCTCGCTCACTCCCCCTACCCCGATGGGATGGGGGAGAGAATTGGAGGAGTAAGAGTGAGAAACACTCCTGGGTTGAGATAAGAACAGTTTAATAATTGAAATAAAGTAAAACAGTAATGATAATAATAACAATGTAATAATGATGATAATGATAATAATAATAATATACAAAGCAAGTGATGCACAATGCAATTGCTCACCACCTGCTGACCGATACCCAGCCAGTTCCCGAGCAGCAATCGCTGCTCCCCGGCCAACCCCCCCCAGTTTCTATACTGAGCATGACGTCATATGGTATGGAATAGCCCTTTGGGCAGTTTGGATCAACTATTCTGGCTGTGTCCCCTCCCAGTTTCTTGTGTGCCTGGCAGAGCATGGGAAGCTGCAAAGTCCTTGACTAGCATAAGCAGTACTTAGCAACAACTAAAAACATCAGCGTGTTATCAACATTCTTCTACTAAATCCAAAACACAGCACTATGTCTGCTACTAGGAAGAAAATTAACTCTATCCCAGCCGAAACCAGGACAAGAGCCACATGAGAACCACTGCTGGATCCTGAACAGAGGGGATGTCCAGCGGGAACAGCCCTGGACACGTATCGCTGCCAACTGCATTGCAGGTCTGAACCCATGGCGTGTCCAAACCCTACAGCAGCAGCACAGCACGCCCTGCTTGAGCCCGGGCTTTGCTGCCTGGCTCCCAGCGGGGTGCACTGGTGCCACCAAGGCAGATCTCATCCCTTACGGACATCTCAGTAGGTGACCCCACATCCCCTGTAAGGCTGTGGGAGGGTGCACGGGGTGTTGGAGCCCAAGCCCAGGCTTGCACCCTCCAGTCTCAGCCCCTTCTGCCCCACTGTGTCTGCTCAGCCACTGAATTATCCCTCTGCTTGCTGCCACTGAAGCTGACCCTCATCAGACTGCTGCTCTGTGGCAACCAAGGCAGATCTAATTTAATGGAGGATCCAATTCGGCAAGGGCTGGAAGGCAGCAGAAACTACACAGTACGCCTGCAGCCCCCCTGGCAGCTGGTCCAGCAGAACCACAGACAAGGGAAAAAAATATCACCCAAACAGATTATGAGCATTGTTAGGAAAGCAAGGAGGCTTCCTTGTTAGCTGAGCAATATTTCCTCTGGTGGCGGCAGTGCTCCTGCCAGCCATCGGCTCGGGACCAGCGCCAGCCAGGCATGCGGGAAGGAGCCGGCCAGCCAGGAGAGAGGAAAGGGAAGATGGACCTTAGCAACAACTGTCAAAGCAAAAGTCCCTCGCTTACATTTCAGGAAGTAATCACGGCTTTCCAGGCAGGCGGGATTGTTTGACTTGTCTGAAAATCGGGACTCGGCCAACGCTGCAGAGACAGGGACAGAAGGGTTTGCCATCAGCAAAGAAACCGATGCCACAAACAAGGGTATTACTGGAGCATCACACCCCACCCGACACCCCGGTGGTACCCAGCTGCTGAGGCCCCTGAGCCCCAGCTGCCATCCCCAGCTCCCCCTGCACATGTCTGCCAGCTCGGACACAGGAAAGGACAGATGCCACCTTTGCTACCCCAGGGAGATGGGCAGGGGGGACAAGGAACTGGCTGCAATTTCCATGGGCATCCAAGAAAATGAGAGAGGAGAGAGCTCAGCCTAA
Source organism: Pelecanus crispus (assembly GCF_030463565.1). NCBI lineage: Eukaryota > Metazoa > Chordata > Aves > Pelecaniformes > Pelecanidae > Pelecanus > Pelecanus crispus. The sequence continues at coordinate 20,991,421 of NC_134654.1, read as the reverse complement.
ATGAAAGAGTGCAGGAGAAAGCTCCTGTGGTGGCTTTCTAACCCTAGCAGGTTTGGGAGACCACAGCCTGCCCCATGAAGAGGATCGTCTATGCTGGGAAGAAAGAGTCCCCTTTCATGGGAGGCCACTTTGGCCACTTGCCCCGTCCCACAGGGCCCTGCCTAACTCCCAGGCTGTTTGTTGCCTCTCCAGTCTCCGGTCTCCGTGGAAAAATTCATAAAACCTCAAGGACAAGGCATAAGCCCAGACAGGAATTGTGCAACGTGCAATGCAACCGTGTCAGGCAGCTTCCAGGGCTGGTGGGAGAGGGGCCAGCACTCGCAGGAGCCGTCGAGCCTGCAGGCATCTCCCACCTATGCAGGGAGGATGGAGGGTGACGGGGAAGAGGGGCTGGGTGAACACAAACCTTCCTCCTTCTCTGGGAAACTCAGCCCATCAATTCCTTTCCCCTGCAAGTGGTCCCACTGGTTTTTGCAGGCAGCAGATAGCACATCCTTCACGGCGCCCACGGCTTGAGTGCATTTGGTGAAGTTCAGCTCGTTCTGGAAACTCAGAGCCGGGGAGAGGTTTTCTTCCATGGCTACTTTTAAGGCCTGAAATTCCTGAGCCAAAAAGACAGAGTTTCAGGAGGTTTCAAACAAGCCGAAGTTGTCTCTTGTTCCACAACCCCACCCTGCCCTGGAGGATTTGGGAACTGGCAGCTCACAGGACTTGGCCCAAGGACAGCCTTGCATAAGGGAGGAGAGCGCTTTCCCAGCCACGCGTTCCTGGCGCCTTCCCTTCGCTCCCCTTCAAACCTGGACCCAGGCCACGCCCACCTCGCATGGAGCAGCATCTCCTCCCAAAAAGGTCTCCTCTTGCTGGGCTGCCAGGGAGGGGGGATGCTGGATGGGGGCAGTGGGGCACCCCAGCCTCTCACTCTCTGCCCCCTACACCTAGGTACCCAGCCTGGGCAGCACATCAGCTTCTGAGTCACGGCCAGGATGGAGGTGGGGGTGATGGAGGAGAAAGTCTTGGCCACCCAATCCCCCCGGGAGCGGGGAGGGGAGAGGACTGTGCCAACAGGAGTGAGACTCCGCAGCCCTTATGTCTCAGGGCTCCTGGCACCCAGCTCCACGTGAAATGGGACAAAACCCCAAAAGACAACATTATTGGCTCCTTCTCCTCGCCCCATCCCACCCAGGCACCTGGAGGAAGTAGATGGTGTCAGTGCTGGGGACGTTCTCCAGGTTTTGCTTGCACTGGGCCAGCTTGGCTCGCCTCTCCTCCTTCCAGCGGAGATCGGCCTCAGCCTCCCCCAGCATGGAGCGCTCCCCATCCTCGATGAAACCGGCCACCTCCTTTTGGAAGGTCGCCAGGACCTCGGAGGCTTCTGAAAAGAGCTTCTCGACTCTTTCCCTCTCCTTCGTGGCGGCGCCCTGAGTGCAGGGAGAGAGGGATCAGGGTCACTTCCTGCAGGCGAGGGTGCGGGAGAGCACCCTTGACCCCTGCCCACCACCCAGTTCTCAGCTCTGTGGGGTCCCCCTGACACCCTGTAATCCCCTTTACCCAAGAGCTTAGAGCACGTTATGACCCAGGTGTCAAGGGACCTGGCTGGGCATGGCCGCTTACTGCTCCACCACATCTCATGTCCCCAGGTAGTGAAGTGACATGTTTGCACAAGGGCCAAAGGGGACCAAAACACCCCCTGAGCCTGGGGAGAGAAGGTGCAAGAGCCAGCAGATGCCCTGGCATGGTCCTTGCCCCATTCCTCCTTCCAGGTTGTGAACGAAAGCAACCAGAGATGCCACAAGGGTTAGCAGAGAGGAGGAGCAAGAATCCTTAGGGATCCTTCCCAGGGTCACCATTGTTTTACAGAGCGCTTGCTCCCCTGTGAGCACCACCTCTACACCCCATGCACCCCAAAAGCTCACGACCTCTTCGCCTCCGCTCCCCGGCACAGCAGAGCTGAGCTAATGGAGTGAAACCATCGCAGAGTCACCTTAATGAGCTCCACCATCTTCTTGGCCTGCGCGATGGTGACTGCCAGCTCCTCCAGCTCATTCTCTGCATCGCTGAGGAATTTGGCTTGTTGGGCCTGCGGACACGAAGGACAAATGCTGAGCTCTGCCCCCTGAACCCGGCAACGGGGAGATGCAGGGGACCCAGCCTCTCCCTAAGTTCAGCCCACAGCCACCTCTCTGACCGTAACCTTGCTATTAGGCTTTGGGTGAAGAGTGCAAAGGAAATTGCGAGTCGTTCCCCCCACCCTGCAACATCCAACCTGCAAACATCAAACATCCCTTCTCACTTGGTTGGAAAACTAAAGGAGCAGCTGGGCTGCAAAGGGTCATGCCCAGCTCCACGCTCCCCACCCCAGTCCCAGCAGAAACAAAAAAAAGGAATTTGAAAGCAAAACCATCAGGCAGTCACTGCAGCAAGCACAGCTAAGCCGTGTGCTCTTAGTATGCACCCCAAGGCTAGGAAAAATCTGCCTGGGATGGGTGCAGAAACCGAAAGGCAGACCCAGAGCACTCAGAAACGCAGCGCTGAGTCTCCTGAACATTTCTTGTTAGGAGCAAAGCAAACCAGCTCAGGAGCACGAGGCACTGCATGGCTGCAAAGGAAGCACCGTCCGAATGCAGCGTTTCCTGACAAGCTATTGTTAGCGCCAGCCATTGCCCATCATGAGGATGTGTCCCTCGGGAGCCAGGAGAGCATCGCATTCCCCAACCAGGGCAGCTCCCATCCCGATGCTCAGCCCCCAGCGCCCTGCGGTGCTCCTGCCTGGCGAGGCGGGACAGGCGCTTCCCCATCCATCCTTCCCACCTCGCAGTGCGAGGGCGGTGGCAGAAAGCAGCCGCAGGGGCCATGCAGGCAACATTAAGCAGTGCCTGCTGAGGCTCGACAGCTCCTCAGGGTTGGGATCACACGTGCTTTCTATTTTAAGGCACCTGATGACTAATAATGCCGGCAAAAGGGTTTTCCTGCAGTCCCAAGAGCCTGTGAGGGAGCGGGAACTGGCTCAGGGCTGCCGTTGTGCTCGCCGCCAGCATGTCCACAGCCCCCAGGCTCTCCCCCAGAAAAAGCAAACTGAGGTCTCCAAGCGCCCCATGCTGACGGGGGGATGCCACCGTGCCGCGAGCCTCGCAGGCTCCCATCTGCCTGCAGCCCTGCAGAGGCCCCAACACTCGAGGCAGCAGTGGCCAGGAAGGCAGCACCACGTTGGGCTTGGAGCCCCAGCTCCCGGGGAGGCTCATGGGTGCGAATCTGGGAGGTGACTCAGCCACATCTGGGAATGGGAGTGATGGAAAAAACCCCGCTGCCAAAGCGCCAGGACACAAAGGGCTGGTGGAGCGGGAGCAGCAGCTGGGCAGGCTGCCAGCGCACCGAGAAAAACTGCCTTCACGAAGCTGTGGGAATGAGACGGAGAAGACGGGTGCCCCATGACCGCGGGGGCGGCCACTGCAGGGTGTCCTGGGTGCCCTCACCCCCAGCCCTACACCCACAGGGATAGCGAGTTTGGCCCCGCACTGCAACCAAACCCCAGGGGCCGGTGGGCAGCGGGTCAGCCCCCAACGCCTGTCCTGGGGCTGCCTGTCATGTCCCCACCCCACAGGGTGACCCGATGGCACAGCACCCTGTCCATACGTCCCCTGCGCTAGGGTGGGGTCCCCCGTGGGGACAGGGCTGCAGCACCCACCCCACACAGGGCACTCCACCGGTGTCACACCTGCACACCCCCCCCCACGGGGATTAGGTCCCCTGTGGGGATGTGGGTGCCGCAAGAACCCCTCCCAGGGGTGCTGCGCCCCTTCACGCTCAGGATGCCCCGCCAGCACTGCACCCCATGGACGCCCCCATGCCAGGGTTAGGTCCCACGTGGGGATATGGGTGCAGCACCCTCCCCACCCAGCCTGCCCCACCCCTCCCCACGCAGGACGCCCCGCCGGCGCTGCACCCCACAGGGACACCCCCATAGCAGGGTCCCACCAGCACAGCGCCCGCCGGGGCAATCCCCGCGTGGGGACCTCCGCGCACCCCCACCCCGCTCGCACCCCACGCACCTCCTTGTGCTCCCGCTCCCGCTCGAGGGGCACCACGTCGTGGGCGCGATGCTCGTGGGCGCGGCAGCGGGCGCACACGCAGGTCTGCTCGGCGCGGCAGAAGCCGTCGAGGGGCTGGAGGTGGCGGGGGCAGAGCCCCTCCTCCAGCCGCCGCAGCGGGGCTACCAGGCGGTGGGCGCGGAAGGCGGGGGCGCGGCGGTGGGGCTCCAGGTGGGCCCCGCAGAAGGAGGCCAGGCAGACCAGGCACGATCGCTCCGCCGCCGCCCGCGCCCCCGCCGGGCACACGTCGCACAGCACCGCCGCTCCTTCCTCCCCCGCCGCGTCCTCCTCCTCGGCTCCCGGTGCCATCGGGGACCCGGCGGCTGGGGACGGCGGGGACGAGCCGGCGGCGGCGGCCAGCAGCGGCAGCACCTCGCAGAGGGCGCGGTTCTTGCGGAGCCGCAAGGCCGCGGGGACGGGCTCCTGGCAGAGCGGGCAGCGGACGGCCCCGCCCGCCCCGCCGCTGCCGTCGGGGGGGCCCTGCCGCTGGCGCAGCGCCAGCAGGCAGCCCTGGCAGAAGTTGTGCCCGCACGGCACCGTCACCGGGTCCTTCAGGAGGTCGAGGCAGATGGGGCAGCCGAAGGGGCCGTCGGGCAGCCCCGGAGCCGCCAGCGCCAGCCGCAACGCCGCGGCGGAGGACGGCGGGGCGCTCCCGGGCGCGGCCTCCATCCCCGAGCGCCCCGACCCGCCGGCCCCGGCCCCGGCCCCGGCCCCGGCCCCGGCCCCGGCGGGGGGCGGGCGGCCGCCGCGCCCCGCCCGCCCGCTCCGCCTCCCCGGCCCGGAGCTGCTGCTGCCGCCGCCGCGCCGGGGCTCCGCTCCCCGCAGTTGCTGGGGGTCTGCTGCCTCCCGCGGGGCCTGACCCCCTCCCGCGTACCCCTGGACCTGGTCCCCAGCACCCCCCGGGAGGGGGTCTCATCCCCGGGATCGGCCCCCCTGCGCCGGGCGTCTGGTCCCTCTCCCCGGCATCTGCTGCCTCCCGGGAGATCTGTCCCCCCCGGGGGGATGCCACCCTGCTGAGGAAGTACCGCCTCCCACCCAGGGTCTACTACCTCCTAAAGGATCGGCCCCACTGGGATCTGGACCCTCTCCGGGGGTCTGCTGCCCCCAGGGGTAGCTGCTGCAAGCCCCCCAAATCTCCTGTCCAGGGAAGCTGGTGCCAGCCCAGTCCAGTCCCCCTCCCCGGGGTCTGCTGCCCCCCGCGAGCATCACCTGCCCCCCGGGATCTGCTGCCCCAGAACCTGATGTGATTCATTCCCTATGCATTCAGCTCCACGTCCCCAGCACCCTTGAACCCGGTTCCCAGTTTCGCCCCATCAGTCCTCACCAGCGTCCCCACAGGGGTGGCGGGAGATGCTGGACCTGCGGTCTTGCCCTTGGAACAGCTTCGATCAAAGCGTTGGATTTTCTTCCGCACCAGATCAAGTGCCGCAGGAAAGCAAGTTTCCTTATCGCAGTGCTACTGTAAATACAACACTTTCCATTTCTGCCAGCAGCCCCCCTACGAGGGACTGGTCCCTGCTGCTGGCCTTGCGAGGGTGCAGAGGGCCAGGACGGGGCCCTGCCGGGATGGGTGCAGGACCCCCTGCTCACTTCTCCCAGCATCGCTTGGTCCCACGGCTCCCACCAGCACCGAGGTCAAAACAGTAGGAAAATAGAGCTTTATTGGGGAAAGCAGCTTTGTATAAAGAGCAACTGCAGCATGGCACCCTAAAAAGTTGCTCTGCCATGTCCAAGAGTGGCAAGAGGGGACCGGGAGGGGCTGGGGGAAGCAGGACCTGCCTGCATGTGGGACTGGGGGGAGCACAGGGCTCCCTCCGCGTTGCTCCACAGCACCCCGTGGCTGCAGCACTCCCCTCCGGCTTCCCCCTCACCCCAAATCTTCTCCAGGCTTGGGAGGTTTGGCAAGGATAGGAGAAAGAGGAAAAAACTAATTCTTTCAGCCTCCCTATCCCCCTCCCTTGCCCCATCCGCAGGGACAGGCACCGGCACGTGCCCCCGTGCACCGTGACTGGGGGCTTCATCCCCACTGCGAGGGCACGGCCCGTAGCCCTGCCCTAACTTGTGTCACCAGCGTGATATTTACATATGCAAATCAGATCCATTAATTTGCATGTCTGTCCTCATCAGCTCTTGTTAAAACACTGCACCTTAGTCCTGCCTCGGCATCGGGGTCCCACTTGCACCGTGGCAGCTCCCAGCTGCAGCTTGACTATGGCACCAGGCTGGGGCTTGCCGGCCGGGCTAACGGAGCAGTGTGGCAGCTCTGGCTCAGTCCCTCTGGCACAGCGTCACCACTCGCCCCTCGCACAGCCAAAAGACGGGATAGAGGGGCTCGGTGAAAACATTGTGGAAGGAGTGGATGAGCTGCGTCCGCTCCCCAAGGCCGTAGAAGGAGAGGATTCCCTTGCTGTAATCCAGGCTGATGCCCAGGTTCTTATACAGTTGCTCCTGGATTTTCTTCGCCTGGCCCTTGTGCCAGGCCAGGTAACAATCCTCCCGCACCTGCAGCCCCCACGAGCCCCCGTCCAGCCCGATGTTGAACTTGTACCTCTGCTGCCACTCCCGGGGGAGGCTGCGGTAGGTCACCCCCAGGATGACGGAGTGGCTGGAGATCTTCACCTCCCAGTAGTGGTGGCCATGGCTGTAGCCCTGCGTGCACAGCACCTGCCAGGGCTGGAAGCGGGGTCCCTGCTCCTGCCGCGCGCAGATGGCGCCGGGGACGTGCTTGGCTTTCGAGTTACCTTTTGAGAGCTCCAGGTACTTGTTGGCCGTCTCAGGATCAAAGGTCAGGTTGCGGTGGTCTGGGAAGAGCAACGGCATGGATAGGGCTGAAATGCTTCATCAGACCTTTATGCCCTTGACATGAGCCCCCCGCCAATGGTGATGCAGTTTAAACTGTGTAGGGCTGGCTTCCAAAATAGAAGGGAACAAGTTGCAGCATGTTTGCAGGGGAAGGGAAGCAGGGTGAGATGCGATACCTGCCCTCCCGCCTGCTAGAAGGAACAGAAACAGCCAGGAAATAGCTGCAAGGCACTGAGACGCGATGCTTCGTGCAGTCCTTGCACAGCCCAGCTCACAGCCAGCAAGCAGTGGTGGCTCTGTGGTCATTTTAGAAGAGATGTGCTTGGTTTTAAGAGCAAAAAATACGAGCGTTGGTGGGTAGAGGGGGAGAAAACCAGGCATTAAGTGAGCAAATATGGTATTGTGGGGAGTTACTCTCCTCTGCACGGGCTGCGATAACTCCTGCTGCCATGGGCACTTGCCTGCTATCAGCACCTCACCTTCCTCCCACAACAACCCAGCCCAGCCAGCTACGCTGAGCTCATGCCTTCTGCCCATAAATAACATTTTTTTTCCTATTAATAACCCTGAGAATGTTTTGTGGGGCCTGATGGAACAAATCCTTACAGGTCCCACAGGCATCAATTGCCTCCCTGGCAAGAGTGGCGTGACCGACATACCCTAAACATTATCCAACCCTCTTCCCAAAAGGGAGGAGATGGGAAAAGGAGCGTTGAGGAAATCCCTAAGGAATTGGAGTGGGATGGGCCCAGGGAGGGAAGGGGACACGAAGGACTGTGGCTGGGAGTGCTGGGGCCATATCCCTGGGTAGAGAGCAATGACTGCAGGCAGGGCTCTGCAGGCAGGGGTCTGGACTGGTACTGTGCCGTGCGGGGCAGCTGGGGTAGCCCACGACACATCCCTGTGGGTGCTCGCTTGCCAGCTGCTGATGTTGCCTGCCTGCCTGCCTGCGGGAAAGCACTGTGTCTAAATACGGCTTGTCAGGAGCAGGCGCATCACTCCTGCCTGGGGGAGATGCCTGAGGCAGATGAAAAGGAGAGGATGGAGACACGGCAAGATCCGGGGCAGCGACCGACCCAATGCCGGGCACTGGCAGCCCCAGTTTCCATGGGAAAGCATTCCCTGGTGCGACTAATCCTCCTAACGAGCCCTTTCCCAGCTGCACAGTGTCCCCTAGCCCATCATCCACTTCAGCCCTCCAACACCCTTCGTATTTAGGGAGAGGGATTGGGAGAGCAAGGGAAGGAGCCCCCGTCACCACAGCCACGCCACCCTCCTCCCAGGGAAGAGCTTGGTGTTGTGAAATCTCTGCCCGCTGGGGACCCCAGCGGGGTGCTGTCCCTCCAGACCCCCACATGCTCCTCACCCTTCAGAAGCTCAGCTCGGAGCTGGCACTCGAGAGGGGCCACCACCTTCACCGCTGGCCCATGGGGATGCACCGGGCCTGTGGAGGATGGGGACAGGCATTTTGAGTGATGACACCCAAGAACTTGTTCCTTCCTGGCTTCGATGGGAGGAAGAGGAGGATGAGGAGGAAGTCCACCGTATCCAAGCCTGGGAGCAGGCATGTGCCACTGTCGCTTGGCATTGCCGGCAAGGAAAGGCTACAGGGAAGCCACCCAGCTCATCCCACCCCATTGATACCCATCTGCTGAACAGTAGATGCGTGTCCCCATCCCAACCCCCTGTGCCCAGCAGCCGTGTCCCCAGCACAGTGACACAGGCCAGGCTGTGGTTCAGGATGACAGGGTGGCCCTGCGAGCAGAATGGTTACCTTGGACAACGGGGTCAGGGGCTTTGGGGGCCACAGAGCTGGGCAGGTCCTCCAGCAGCAGCCTGGAGATGTTGGTGAGGATCTCAGTGATGGGCTTGACCACGCCAGCCGCATCAAACTCCACGGGGAGCAGCGCCTCTGGGCTCTCCAGAGACGGGAGCAGGGAGAATTCCTGCAGACAGACACACAGACACCCATGCACCGGCCTGGGGAGGATTGGCAGCTCTGAATCCCATCGCACATGTTGCATCTCCCCAGTGGGTGACAGGGGCATCCCCAAACATCTGCCATTAGCTGTGGCTGGCATGCAGGGTTGGGGACAGTCGCAGAGGAAGCGTGAGGCTGCGGGGAGCAGAGGGGCTGTGGCACAGGACTTTGTGTTTTGCTGGCAGTGGAAGAACCTTGCTGAGCGGTTTTGGGGTGGGAGATGCTGCCCATGGCCCTGCAGGCAGCACCACCCACTCTGATCCAGCATCACCCCCCCAACTTTTCAGGGACCCCCCCAAAAGCAGCTCTTCCCCACAGCCCCATCACATCCCTGAGCTGGGCTGAGGATGCATCCACCCCTGGGGAAGGGGTCAACCACACCGAAAGGGCACGGGGCTGGCAGCGCCCAGGCATGGGGAGGGACAGGGTGCTGGGACGGTACCTGGAGGAAGGTCCTGTGGTTGGGGCAGGCCAGCAGGCGCTGAGCCCTCTCCCTGTGTTGGCTGAGGATGTCCAGGCGATCCTTCAGGAGGCTCCAGTCCTCCCCCACGTGCCCCAGTGCTGCTGCCTGCTCTTGCTCGATCCTGGCCACCGTCTGACACTGGCAATCCTCCAGGGCTTTCTTCAGGTGGGTGAATTTGTTCAGAATCACCGATTTGAGCCCCTCAGAGGAGTCCTGGGTGGGGAACTGCCGTGAGAGCCAGCACGCTCCCACCCACACGCCCAGCACAGAGGTGGCTGCGGTGCTACCTTGATGCTGAGCATTCGCTCCTCCAGCTCCTGCATTGCCCGCTCGATCCTCTCCGATTCCTCCTGGGCTTTTTCCAGGGACTCTTTCAAAAGGGCCTGCAAAGAGAGCCACCAAGACTCTGTGGTGCAGCATGCTGCTGCCTGCCTGGCACCTGGGAGCCCTCTCAGGGCTGCAGGACAAGGCTCACAGGGAAGAAGGCGGCTTGGGAAAGGGAGAAGCTGTGACCAAGGTTACTGAGAAGTGAAACCCTGTGCTTTCACCTATTTTTAGCTGTTTCCTCTAGATTGGGGGTCACAAACACATATGACACCATTCATCTGGTGCTGCTGGATTTACCCCACCTCTCTGCTGCTTCTGACAGCCTGCGGTTTTTTGGGGAGCAGACGGGCGCTGGTGGCATCTCCCTGGCCAGGGCCCGTGCCAGCCCCCTATTCAGCTGAGACTGGGCACAACTCAGCACAGAGAGACATGTCACATCCCCGCAGCAGGGCACGGGACAGCGGGGCTGGATGTCATGTCATGCCCAAGTTGCTGCGGCTCCCCTGCCCCCTCCACCCCAGTCCTGCCACCCATCATCCCCACCTGCTTTTTAGAGCGCTCCTCCTCAAAGAGCACCCGCCGGTGCCACTGGCACTGCCGGATGGTGCAGACGCAGCAGATGCACCGTCGCTCGTCCTCGCAGTAGAGCTCCAGCGGGTGCCCGTGCTGCGGGCACAGCTCGCCTTGGGCCACCTCACACCTCTCTGTGCCCGAGACCCGCGCCTCGCGATCCCGTGCCAGCTCCACCACGCTGCACAGATTGACGTTCTTCTCCAGCTTCAGGTGTTGCTCGAAGCCCCTGCGGCAGTCGGGGCACGTGTAGCCCTTCTCTGCCCGGGTGGGCACCTGCTCTTGCTTGTGCCAGTGGTCGCTGATGCAGCGCTTGCAGAAGTTGTGCCCGCAGGGCAAGGTCACGGGCACCCGGAACAGCTCCAGGCAGATGGAGCACACCAGCTTCTCCTCCAGCTTGTGTGAGACGGGTGATGCCATCCTGCCTGCGCCGGGGATCTGGGCGAAAGAAGCCACGGAAATAGAAACTCAGTTGTGCAGAGGAGGAAGAGATGGCGACGCTGAGCCCAGAGGTGGGTCAGGGCTCTGTGAGAGACTGAAAGAGTTAATGTGCGTTGACGTCTCAAACATTGTGCTGGTTGGTTGGCGTCTCAAACGCTGTGGTGAAACAAGTTAAGATCTGCACGGCGACACCAAACCCCAAGTGAGAAGTCGGTCGGCACAGAGTGCGGGGAGGCGTGCCAGAGGATGCGCAGTTCTGTATTTTTGAATTGCCTCACAACTCACCACACACGACGCCTGCGCAGAAGGCTGAGAACTTTCTGAAACAAGTTGTCAAGGGCATGGACTTGACGCAATTGAGAGGCGGAGACTGGCTTATAAAAGCCATGACTCAGAAAGCCAGTGTGCGCCCACCACCGGAGGATCGCATCATTGGTCATCGTCATCGCAGGATCCAAGGGTGGTGATAACTCTGACTAAAACAAACAAACTGTCTCTCCCCACTCCTTCTCCCCCGCTCCCCCTCTTCCCCCTCCCTCTTTCCTCCTTCCCTCTCCCCCCGCAATTTTCTCTTTTTCCTTTCTTCTTATAAGTATTTCAATTAGAACCCACGTTGCCTACCATTACGCTTACCAAGTTCAGGTTGTTTTTACCATCAATAAAGTGTTTAATTGATCATTTGGTGTCATTTCACCTTAATTTAGCCCAGGGGAATCTCAGCACCGCCAGGATCCTCCCTGGGCAGCCCCCTTTGGATGGTGACAGGCTCCGAGCCAGGTGTGCCCTTAAAGAGAGACCCAGTGGGTGCCCCTTCGGCCCCGCCGACTCTGCCACGCACCGGGGAGACAATGGGGAGGGCCGGAGCTGCTCCCCCAGGGGACAGGGAGAGCTGCAAAGCACAGCAGGAGGCCCTGGAGAGGATGAAACGCTGCAGTGACAGCACAGGGAGACACATGCAAGAAGCTGACAAGGTTCAGAGCAATGTTTGTTTCTGTGAATATGTTTGCACTGGTACACATACGATGCGTAATTTGATTTCGCTCCTTTTTCGCTCTTTGAGGGAACTTCCTGGCATCCTCACCTCTGCCAGGGCTGGGTCCCCGAGCAGAACATGGCAGTCCTCCCCGGCAGAGAGACCTCAATACAGCACTCCTGGCATCTGCCAGCCTGGGAGCCAGCAGAGAGGGGCACCCACCACTGCTGCAGCCACGTCACCTCCCTCTGCAGTGACAAGGGCTGTGACACAGGCCAGCAGCCAGCCAGGGCCACATCCCGCCCTTGCATCTTTCCATTTTAAACTACAGGTCCTGCTGTTTGCACATGGCCCCATGCACACCCACCACTCCTTTTCCTACTAAGTTCCTTGCAACACCCGTGCACATCAGTACTCCAAAACACAAGAAAGATGTCATCAGTCCCTGCTCAGGTGGCAGGTGGAGTCTTCTGCCCGGAGGCCCCTGCACTGCATACCTTCACCTTGTCTTCATACAGTTCAGTTTCAGGAGAAAAAGCTCCTGACCTTCCAGTCCAAACCTTATCTCCTTACCCTCGCAGATGTGCTATCACTCGCGCACACACTCCCAGGCAGCTGAAGGCTGGCAGGATAGCCTTGGTTTGCAACGCTTCTGCAGCCTCCCCACATGCACAGCTTTGCTTTCACTCACGCAGGCAAGGGTGAGCAGGGAGGAGGTCTGTGCTGCACCCAGGGCGCTCACCAGTGGGCTGCTGGGGGGTCAGAGCAGTTTCTGTATCACGGGCAGGCTTGGAGCCACCCCCCAGACTGCCCCTGGACTCAGGAGGTGACTTGGGATCTGTCACAACTCCCTGCATGTCCCAGCATAGCTTCAGTCCCCCATACATTTCTTTATGCTGAATCTGCAAATTCCAACCAAATATTCAAAGCTCAGAGATGGGTGTAACATGACCTGTGTGTCTACCTGGAACCGCAGGACACCTGCACTCCCACTGTGGTCACCTCACCAGCTAATTCACCCCAGCTTAAACCAGACCCCAGAACCCTTTGGGGTGGGAGGAGAATTCAGGGAGCTCAGGTGTAGATGGTAACAGCCCTGAGTAACAGTAGTGGGGGCACATTTCAGCACACTCTGTTTGCTGAAGGCTCTGATTTCCTGAGGAAAGGGGGGGATCCTCAGATAGTTACTGGGAACCAGAGCTGGGAACAGGCAGCTGCAACAGCAAGAGCATGTTGGTATTTGGGGCTTTAAACATGTGAACAGGGGATGCACAGAGCGCCCTGCAGAGCACAGCAGAAAGCAGAGTCTCTCCACAGCTTGGGTACAGGAGCAGCAGAATGCCGGGCCACCACCACGTCTGCCCCAACCCCGGCAGCTCTGCAGATCTGCTTTTGCTCCACCTATCCACACCGGGTACATGCTGTCCAGGGAGTGAGGGGAAGGAGACTGAGGTCCACGTGCTTGGGTAGCTCGTGGGAGAAGCCAGCTCCACAAATGTTGACCTTGTGCAGATTTACCACCTGTGTAGCTGCACCCTTCGCAGCCTACAACATCCAAGAGGGGAAAGCGACGCTGGCCAGGGGAAGGGCTGCCCTTCTCCCCTGCACCCTGCTGAGCTCCCCAGCTCTGCGACAGCTGGCCGGGATACCAAGCTCTTCCCAATAAAGACAGCTCTGCCAGCATCACTCAGAGTGTGTTTAATCAGACTCATCTCTTTAAGAGGACTGCACAAATGAAAGCTGACACAGTCTTGAACCACAGTGCTGTAAGGGGAGGAAATCCAGGCTGGCCTGGCTCTGTTTGTTCCACGAACAGGCGAAAGGAGAACTGTGACCCTTGCAGAGAAGCAAGGCAGGGCATCTCTGGGGGACTCTACCCTGCCACCCTTATTGATCAGCTCTGCCACAGAATCAGTAGCAAGATTTCAGCCTGGCCATGGATTTACTTTCATTTATGAACGTCCTCTTTAAGCAGCCTTTTGACCACGCAGCTGCCAGCACTGTGAACGCCTGTTGCCCCCAGCTGCATGCTTCCCAGCACTGCCAGCACAGCGAAATTGGGAGCCAAGGGGCTGAGACCTTGTCATCTCCCTCCAGAGGCGCAGGCGGCTCCCAGCTGCACAGCTGTGTGAATGCAGGGAAGCCAGCAGCCCCATCTGCCTGGCCGGCATCCCAGCCTACACCAGAGCGCCTCGAGAGGAGGCCAGGCCCCTAGTAAATGCCGTAGGTGGGCTCCTCAGTGTCTCGGTATCTGTCCAGGTACCTCAGAGGCTGGTGGCGTGGGAATTTTAACTGCGGAGGATGGTAAACGGGCGGCCGCACAAATTCAAACACAGGCTCTCTCATATCTGTAAAGGGGCGATACAGAATGTTAGCAAGACAGCTCAGATGCAAACCCCAGGCCCTCTCCTTCACCAGCAAGGGTCCCCACGCACACACATGGTCAAGTGTGCCATGCCTGGTGATATTTTAAAATGTTCATTCAGAATGGCCTTTTAGAGGTCATCCCCTCAGAATGCTGTTAGTTTGGTGGAGGATGGCTGGTACCTGGTCTGTGCTGCAACAGATCCTAGACAAGCGCCAGGACCAAGCAAGAGCCTACAGCCACAGCTCGCTTCACTGACCCTGTGCGTTACTCGCAAGGGCCATGTCCCAGCCCACAAACAGGCCCCCTCCAGCATCCCTACACTTCTTACTGAGAAGCTGATGGAAGACCCAAGTAACGGAGCTGTCCCACTGGCACTGGAAAAACGCCAACCCTGCTGGGGTCATTGCATCCTCGTGCTTTCTGTAGAAGTCAAATGTGCTAAAGGTTCGCATCTTGAGGCTGTGGCTGGAAACAAGACACAAGCACAAGAGCTGAGGTGAACATCTTTTCCTGCAGCACTCTGGTAGACAACTACTTCCCCACATCATCCCAGAGTCTGTAAAATAGAGGTGGAAAAGGAAGTCACCAAAAAAAAATCTCCCAGCCTCTACAGCTCTGTGCACATTTCTGCCCCAGGCAGGAAAAAACACTTTCTTAACAGCCTGGTTTAAAGCAACAGGACTCCACAGTGTTTGGAGGGCTGGGATTTTGGCTTCAGGTGACACACAAACTCAAAGCAGTCCTGAAGAACCCTAGAGATTAAAAGAAACTGCTCTCCTACAGCAGTAACAAACAAGCAATAACAGCCTAGCCAAGCAAGTGTGAAACTGCCCAGTGAAAGCCTGAATTACCATGGCATTGGCCGAACATCCTCACTGAAATCTATAGGGCAGTCTTGCTTGAAGAGGAGGAAGACGAAGCGATGGTAGCCAGTTCCCATGGCAGGGAAGGGGGGCAAGTAATGACAGATCTCCTTACCCGACTTGATGTCGTTGCCTGGGATGTTTGTCCTGAACACAAAGAAATTTACTTCACTATATATCCATTGAATGTATCTATTAATTTCCCTCCATTAGGGGACCAGCAGATTCACCCAGGATTGCAAACCACTCTGTGCTACGTTTTGACATGACTTATGCCCTGTTTGACAAGTGAACAGATAGTAGAGGCTGCTGTCACTGGAAGAAAAATCACACATAGTGTTTTGAATGCCAAATAGCAGCAACACCCGGAACTACTGCATGTTTAGCAGGACCCAGAACATGGGTAAAGAAGCTAACGGCAGGAGCACCAGAGAAAGCCACAGAACTGTCTTAGCAAATACTTATTCCCGAGCTCTGTTTGAGAGTTTCTGCCCTCTCCGCCTGGGCTTTCCCTGAACTAAGCAGCATGCGGCTCTGATGTGCAGTACTCACACCAGCCAGTGGAGGTACTCCGAGTCTGTGTCTCTTAAATGTCCATCTGCAAACGCACACAACAGAAAAAGGCGACTTAGTGACAACCTGGTGTTTGCATCAACCCCAAAGTGAGAACACCCAGATCCCCTCTGAATGGAGGGGGCAGCTCAAAACCTCCCAGCATTCCTTTCCTAGCAGAAAAGTAACTCATTCTTACATGACTGAGCTTAAAATGAGGAGGAAAGAACTCTACAGATGTAATTCCAAGATCAAAAGGACTTCTTGGTGAGCTGCTTCACTTCACTGTGCCTTGGTTTCTCAGGGCAAACAGCATCAGCTAACCTACCTCCCAAGCAGATTGCCGAGGGAGAGAAGAGTTTGGGGGTAAACAAAAGACAGGAGTCAGGGAATTGCTTCCATTAACTGCAACATAGGTCCTGTCACGTCACTGTCCCATCTCTCAACTGCTAGAGATTTGGGCAGGCTACAATCTTTCCTGCATATGTAATACATCACTACTTAGAAGATACTGTGCAGCCAAAAGAAACAGGAGCTAACCAAAAGCAGAGTGGAACAACCCCGTTTAAATGAGTTCTTTTTAAAGAACCTGCTACTCACCCGGATTTGTGAGCAACAAAGTCCAGAGGGAGCCTTTATCTGCCTCATATGACACTGCAGGGGGACTGGAAGCCTAAATGAGCAACATAAAGAGAATGCAAATCACTCAAACAACAGGTTCCATTAAGACCAGGTCATGTTTTCCAAGGCAAAGAGCATGAACTTGTCAGGGGCACAGCCACGCCACCAAGTAATCCAGCTCTACCTGGAGAGCTGCCCAGAGCGTTAATAAACATCAACCTGCCGATAGACAACAATCCTGTTGCAAAGCTCTGTTCTTATCACATCCAAGAAACACGTTTACAGAGGAAATACCCTTGTAAAAGACATCCCCCAGAATGAACAATGCCCATTAGAAGCATCTGACAAAACCACACATGCTTCCCATGGAGTCAAGGTTGTTCCCAGCTCCCCTCACACACCTCTGATGGAGTCACTATGTTCCCATAGTAGACTGGCACGAGGTGCTCGTCTTCTTGGCTGTACTCCACCCTCAAGGTAACCCAGGGAGTGAACGTGGCCCCCTTGAATAAGTCACGAAATATCCCACAGTGCTCCGCCACACGCTGCTTGTGGAACGGGCCGCTGGTCTTCTCCCACTCAGCTCTGACTTCGTCCAGGGGGATCAGCACTGCAAGGAGAGAGAAATGCTGCAGGAGGCAGCTGGGGACCCCGAGCGGCCAGGGCAGGGAGGGAGGGGCAGGGCACAGACCAGTGCGGAGCCGTGCTGCTCTTTCCATCTCAGCATTCTGGTGGTTCTCCCTCAGGATCTTTTTTCTTTCCTTGATTTCCTTTGCCCGCAGCAGCTTATCACGCGGTAGGCTGATGTCAGTCTTTGGCTCTTCAGAGAAGGGTGAAAAAATCACGTACATGAAAAAATCTGAATACCAAAATACCCAAACACAAAACTCCTACAAAACATTAGAGAGAGTGTGAAAGAGACACAAAATTCAAGACATCAGAGACTCAATTCTACCATATCTGCCTTCCCTCTGCACCTCCACGCTTCTGCTCCATCCTCCTCCCCCAACTCATCGCACCCACAGGTTTGCCAGCTGGCGAGTAGGTCTGGTCTCTGTGGCTGCTCTGCAGCTGAACTGTATTATTTGCTGCAGGTCTAAAGCTCTAGTTCCTGGTCTGCTTTCTCTGATACTACTGGGGTTCCAAGGAATCTGTTCTTTACTCTGCTCCACATCTTTTGGCAGGTCCTGGCCAGCCTCCCTCCTTCCAGAAAACTGCCATCCATTTCCCCTGAAGGCATTTGCGCTCTGCAAACTTCTACATCGGAGAAGGGCCAACCTCGTGCCAAAGCACTTCGTCGGCTCTTTACAGGGCAGGTTTCGGGGCAAACCCGTGGCCCCAACAACAGCTTCCTTGACCTTCAGCAGCAAAACCCCGCGCGGCACAGCTCCTTCCACAAGTACCTGGCTGGAGGCTAGTGTGCTGCCGGTACGTCTTCCACCAGCGGGGCTTCCTGCTCTCCTTTTCCGCCAGCTTGAAGTAGCGAGTGAAACTGCGGTATTTTTCCAGCTTTTCCAAGTTGCTGACGTCAATATCCTCGTTGGGCATCGGCCCCAGCGGGGCTGCCCGCTTGCAGAGCGCAGCTGGAAGCGGAGAGAGTTCCCGTTTTATACGGAGAGCAAGAAACGAGGATGAGAGAGCCCGGGAAGAGCGGGAGCGCGGTCCCGGGCCGGAGTCACCCCCGCCTCCCCGAGCCGGCCCCGCCAGGCGCGCTTGGGGAACCCAGGCGTCCGAGAGCTTCCCCCCGCCCCAAGCGGCTCCCACTGCCCACCCGCGGGGGAACCGAGGCTCGCCGGCCCGTGCCTCACCGGCTGTGCCGAAGGCCCGCCCGCCCCGGACGCCGCACAGCGCCGCGCTCAGCAAGGGCGCCGCCATGGTGCGCGCCGCCCGCGGCAGAAGGCCCCCGTTACCACAGCGACAGCGACTGCGCCGCGCAGGGCCCGGCGCGGAAGGCCCCCGCTGCCATAGCAACGGGGCTGGCCGTAGCAGGGCCTGACTAGAAACTTCCCCACATCCCCCGAGACACCGGCTCTTCCCTCGCCGCAGGCTGCTCCTCCCCATCTCCGCCCTTGCTCCTATGTCCCCAGGGCAGATCCCACTGAAGGGAAAGGAGCGGCCCTGCTTGTCACCCGGGGCAGCAAGGAGAGGAAGTGAAGCCCAGCACAGCAGCCAAGTTTCTTCAGAAAAAGGCCCAGAAAGGAAAAGCTGGAATTGCCTGTGGGCTGTGGAACATCCTCGGGGGGGGCTGGTGAACCTCAGCACAGCCCCAAGGCAGAGCCATGACAGTTCTGCCTTGCCCGGCCTTGCAGCTTGGCCAAACCTCCATGATCCCCCTAACACCTTTGGTTGTGACAGTCCAGTGGCAGGCAGCTGCCTGTCCGAGAGCCAGCAGTATGGCCAACTGAATCCACCCCCCAGCAGTGCCTGCCCGATAGCCAGTGGCACTTGCCCTGAGGGATGGAGGCCAGACAAACTGTGGCTTCACAGCCCATAGGGATGGATTTCACACTCTGAACACTCAGAGATTGTTTTTAAAGACAAGGACAGCTCCTCAGCTGAGAACTGGGATTATTTATTGTTTGTTTTCTTCCCCCATGTGGAGGGCACAGCAGCTTCCTGAGAGGACAGACACAGCTGTCCCTTGGGTAGTGCATGAGGATGCCACCTCCTCAGTCTGACAGAGATGAAGTGTTGTAGGATGCTTTCTTCAGAGTCTCCAGGAAGAACTGCTCATCCTCTAAGAAATCCCGGTCCTGAGAAGAGAGGGATGGAAGGGATGGATATCAGAGAATTGCACAGAAATGGGGTCACAGTCCAGGGTGTTGCTTATGAGTGAGGGAAGTATCCCAAACCCTCCTTCATGCAGTGAGCAGTGGGCAGGTACCCCTCTGTGGTCCCTTCTGGGTACCCATGCTCCTCCCCAGAGCCCATAACCTCACACTCTGAGCGAGACCCACAGAAGAAGCCTCAAAGAGCATCCCCACCTGGGGAAGGACCCAGCAGAGAAGCAGGGGGCTGACAGGAAAGGCTGGGGGGACACCATGAAGCTAGAGTCCAGCAGAGCTGGTGTCTGCCACCCAGGGATGGGGTGAGGAGAGGGGCAACCCCATCAAGCCAAGGATGATGTCCATCTCAGGCTGGACATCGAGCCAACCTAAGACAAGCTGTGAGGAGCCACCTGTCGCTGCTTCTGGTATCACTACTCTAGGTGCCAACAGCTTCTGCAAGACCTCCCAGCTCAGCCCAGCCCTGTGGCTCAGTAATGATCATAGAATCACAGAATGCTTTGGGTTGGAAGGGACCTTTAGAGGCCATCCAGCCCAACCCCCCTGCAGTGAGCAGGGACAGCTTTAACTAGATCAGGTTGCTCAGAGCCCCGTCCAACCTGACCTTGAATGTTTCCAGTGCTTCACCACCCTCATTGCAAAAAATTTATTCCTTATATCCAGTCTAAATCTATTCTTCTTTAGTTTAAATCCATTATTCCTTGTCCTGTCACAACAGGCCTTGCTAAAAAGATTCTCCCCATCCTTCCTATAAACCCCCTTTAAGTACTGAAAGGCTACAATAAGGTCTCCCTGCAGCCTTCTCTTCTCCAGGCTGAACAACCCCAACTCCCTCAGCCTGTCCTCGCAGGAGAGGTGCTCCAGCCCTCGGATCATTTTTGTGGCCCTCCTCTGGACCCGCTCCAACAGGACCATGTCCTTGTGCTGAGGGCTCCAGAGCTGGACGCAGTGCTCCAGGTGAGGTCTCACCAGAACAGAGTAGAGGGCCAGAATCACCTCCCTCAACCTACTGGCCACACTGCTTTTGATGCAGCCCAGGATACGGTTGGCTTTCTGGGCTGCAAGCGCACACTGTTGGCTCATGACTGGCTTTTCACCCACCAGTACCCCCAAGTCCTTCTCCGCAGGACTGCTCTCAATCCTTTCATCCCCCAATGATCTTAGGAGACAGCTCACCCTGTGGCTATCAGGCCCAAACCAGGCTTCACCTGGCCCTGCTCCCACCCACCTCATTTGAAACCCCTTCCAGCCCCAGTCTCCCCACCACCTCACCTGCTGGGCCCTGTGTTTCAGCAGCAGCAGTTTGGCGTACAGCTCGGTGGGGCCGGCCATGGCCAGGGTTTCCCTGCTACTCTCCAGGCTGTGCTGAGGGAGCGCCCTGACGGGAGGCGGAAAGCCTGGAACGAGAGCCTGAGTGTGTGGTGCCAACGCCGTTAGAGGAACTACAGATGGAAACAACAGAGCGTCCCTTTTTTTGCTGCCTGCATGTCCCTGCAGCAGGGTCCTCCCCAACATCCCAGAGCAAATGGGCTTTAACCCACCTACCTCTCCCTTCCTGTCCCCTCTACCCCCTCCCAGCACTGCCCTGGCCCAGAGAGCTCTGTTGAGCTCCTTCAGAGGACAAGGAGGCCAACACCAACTCACATCTGAGGTATATACACAGGGGAACTGAAACAGCCCCCAAGAACATCCCAAGCCCCCTGAGAAGTGGAATACAAGTGCATCTGTCCCCCAGCATGTCCCTTCCCATCAGCAGCAAGCGGGAAGCCTTACACAACGTGCTGGAGAGGCCTTTCGTAGGGGCACTGAGGTCCTGGTCTGCAGTCAGCAGCATCATGGGGTTGCTGGGCAGCTCCTCACGTAGCTGTTCGAGCTGTCTCCTCTGGTGAGCCATGCTCAGCCGCTCCTGCCCCGTCCCCAAGAGAAAGAGAGAGAAGCTGTTGGCAAAGGTTCAGGTCCTTGGCACAGCAGCCCCAGACCGAGAAGGGAAGGCGAGGGGGCATTTACCTGGTGCAGACGCTGTTCCTGCTGCTTCAGCTGCTCCAGGTGCTGCTGCATGACCTGCAGCTTGGTCTGGTGCTCAGACTCCATCCTGCGTGCCTCCTGCAGGGCTCGCTCCCCTTCCTCATGCTTCTGGGATGAGAGCTGCAAGGCAGAGCAGCTGGGGAGGCTTAGGGACAGGGACCCTCGCTGCCTTGGGGCAGGGCTCCTTTGTGCATCCCCTTATTCCCCTCCCAGGACAGGATTAGGATTCATGACTTCAGGAGTAGCATGAAACCCCGGCTTTGCTGCTGGCCCGTGTACAGCTGTGAACTGCAGCACAGATGCTCCACTTACCTTGGTCATGCTTTTAATCTCCTCCTCCCGCTGCCGGATGTGGAGTGTGGCCCCATTCACCTTCTCCTTCTCCAGCCTCAGCTCCTGCCAGGCATTGTCCAGCAGCTCCCTGTCCCTTGCCAGCTGTTCCTCCTTGGCTTTCAGCTCGTGGCCCCAGATCTTCAGCTCTGCCTGCTCCTAGGATGGGCACGGCGGAAAATGACGCTTTACCTGCCCTGTCCTGGACACTATCTCAAGTCTTCCCAAGTGATGGGACAGATCTGCCGTGTTCAGTTCCTTGTGTGTGCCAGTCTGGGGTGCAGAGCAACACCACCAGGTGCTCAAGCAATGCCCTAATCCAACCACCCATGAGGACCGGGGCTGGCAGAGCTGAGATTGTACACACACACAGACGTACACACACAACTCCTTCCCCAGAAAGGATGGAGCCCCTCACCATGTTGCACACCCTAAAACATGCTCAAGGCACGGCAGTTTTTCAGCAGTCGAAATATCCAGCCTGAATGGTTGTTTTCCACCCTGGTAGCCCTTAAAAATGCAGCTCTGCTGCACTATCTGTGCCACATATCCCTTCTGGACAGCCCCAGGGAGGAGCAGAACTGTCTCTGGACATGTCCCCATGGCACAGGGAGGTTTTGCCTAATCCACCATGGGGGTTTCCTCTCACCAGACTTACAACAGAGGCGGCTGCACCTGGTCTGGCTGCCCAAACTCCTCACAGATAAAGGGGAGAGACAGAGGTGACTGATGCTTCAGTCAACATCTAAAACAGGCCGGTGGAGGCTGTTCCTGGAACAGCCTGATTCTCACCACCCCGAGTGACATCTCTTAAATACCTGAAGGCAGCTCTGAATGTCTCCCCTGTGGGCAGGACCCATCCGTGAGCCTGCCAGGCGGTGCTGGAGGCCACAGGAAGGGGCTCCACTGCTGTACCTTGGCCAGGCTCATGATGGTGCCCTCTCTCTGGGAGTCCATCTGCAGGGCTCGGTCCATGTCACGCTCCATCCGCTCCTTGCTCAGCTGCTGCCGGGTGTGAAATTCAGCCCACTCAGCTGCCAGCTTCCGTCGCTCCTCCGAGCACTTCTGCATCACCGACTTCTGCTCCTCCAGCAAAGCACTCTGGAAAACATCACAAGAGAGGGAGAGAGAAAGCACTAAGTCCCATTCACCGTAGGATTTTTCTCCTTTAACCTGTCACTGCCACTAAACCCCACGCAACATCTAGAGGCTGGTTCAAGCCCATGGCACCTGGTGTGAACTCTGCATGGGGAGCTCTGGCCCCACGCCCCTCAAGAACCAGCATGCATCTTGCATGCACACAGCAGCCTCTTGCATCCGCGTGCCAGAGGGTCAGTCTGATTGCAATTCACCGTGCGACCAGGTGTGGGATTGAGGAGGCAAGAGGAAGGATGCTGCAGCCCAGCACCCAGCTCTTTCCTCCACCACACACCACAGTGCAGCCCTGGTCAGATTCATGGGACACGTGAAAAGCACCTGGAGATGTCCGCCCCACCTCACCTTTGCCCTCTCCAGCTCTGCTCGCTCCATGGAGAGCTGCTGGGTCATAACTCGCCGCTGCTCCTCCAGTGAGTGCTGCAGCGATTCCACTTTGGATTGCTCTGCTGTTGCCCTCCATCGCTCCTGGGTTCGGACACACAGGAGAGACAGATGCCATTCACAGGCTCCAGGCCAGGGACCTCCAGTGGGCCAGACATATGCCCCATATGCAGACAGGAGGGCTGACCTGGGCAGAGGACACAGTGTGGGCTCACCTGCTCCAGCAGCCGAGTCTGCTCACTCAGCCTGGCCTCCATTTTAGTGATCACCTCCTGGAGTCGGCTCCGCTCCTCCTCCATATCCCTCTGCTGCTGTGACAGCCTGTCCTGGAGCACTGGGGAGAAGCAGCAGCAGGGCCATGAGCAGCATTAGGTGGGAAGCCCCCCTCTGTCCACACCATATTCACGGAAAAACTGCATGCGTTTGTGCTCATCACCTTCTGCACATCCCCAGGACACTGTTTTGTAAAGGGGAGACCCCGAGATGCCCAGTGACCAAGGCAGGCAGGGCTTTGCCAGCCTCAGCTCCCAGCCTCTGGCTGACTCAGAGCAACTTCTCCCTGTTTTCTGGGCACCCCCAGCCCCAGCGGGGACCCCACAGCCATTTCGGTGCAGAGGAATGGCAGACTTACCCTTGAGCTGCTTGTCCCGTTGCCGTGCCCCCATGGCCAGCTCCTGGGAGGTGCTGTGGTGCGTGGCCTCCACCTTGTGCGAGAGGTCATGCAGGTCACTGGAGAACTTCTCCATCTGCTCAATGACGCCATTCAGAGACCTGCAGCGAGGAACGAGGGGAGGGTCACCCCTGTGGTACACTCTTCACCTCACCACAATGGAGAGGGGAACGTGTGGTGGGCCAAAGGCCAGGCAGCCCGGCCCCAAACCTCTCTTGGGTCATAGCAGAGCAGTAGGAAGACGTAGCTGCTGCTTAGGGGAGTACTGACAGACGTTAAACAGCTCAGCATCCCTGGAGGCAGCAGGTGGGAGAGGGGATGTTCCCTGCTGCCATGTTCCGAGGCTGATTCCCTGCAGGACAGGGCACACTGCAGCCAGGGACCAATGTGGGGAGACAACGCCAGCTGTCGGTACCTGGTGTGTGAAGTGGCGCTGGTCACCGCATCAATCTCCTGGTCTTTCAGCCGCTTCAGCCGCTGGAGCTGCTCTTCATGGTCTTTGCGCATCTCCTGGACAGACGTCCTGTGGGACACAGGGAAGGAGCCTGCCGCAGGCTGTTACAAACCAGTGCTCCCCATGATGGGTGCCGTGGAAGAGGCTTGGTTGTGGGGCTGAGAACCAGGTCCCAGGAACTGCGCTGGCATGGTGATCTGTCACGGGGCATCCCACTGACAGGCATCCACATTTGGGATGGACCACATCTGGGGGTTAAGGGCTTCTCTGCCAAAACCCGATTTCTCATTGACCCAAACTATGTGGACATCAGTGACTCACTGATGTGAATAAAAGGGATTTGGGGGAGAAAAAACACTGGGTTCAGCATCTTTCAAAATACAGTGCATTCACTCTGAAATGATGTCTCCAGCCACATCTCACCTACAAAGCAAATCCCCATTCCAAAAGCCACCAAGCTGCCCACAACTCAGTGCTTCCGGAGTCTGATTTCTCCTCTCACCGTGTCCCTGTTCCCTGGTGCCTTTGCCAAAAAAGAGGAACTAGCCCCACGTGTGCCACTTGTGCCGCTCTCACCTCTGCAGCTCTCGCAGCCGCTCCAGCTCCAGTGCGCTCTGCTGCTCCAGCGCGGCCAGGCGCTGCTGGTGCTGCGCCAGCAGCTCTGCCCGTGCCTGCTCTGCGTCCTGGCTCTGCGACAGCAGCTGAGCTGCCAGCTGCTCCTTCTCCCGCCGCAGCCTCTCCTCCCGCTGCCCGTAGGTCTCCTCCACCACCTTCACCCGGCTCCTGCCCGGAGAGGTCACAGCAAAGAAGTGTTGCTTCATGGCAATACCCAGCAGTCCCCACCCAAAGTGCACACGGGGATTTAGGAGCAGATCGGTGTCACTGTGTGCATGAGGAAACATGCAGACTCTCCACAATCTGAGGCCTGAACCCTCCTGCAGTAGTGGTGCCCTTGTTGGGGACATGCT
Source organism: Pelecanus crispus (assembly GCF_030463565.1). Taxonomy (NCBI): domain Eukaryota; kingdom Metazoa; phylum Chordata; class Aves; order Pelecaniformes; family Pelecanidae; genus Pelecanus; species Pelecanus crispus. The sequence goes on along the minus strand of NC_134654.1, from coordinate 20,966,603 downwards.
GGCAATGGGACTGGCCCCTCCTCCTCGTCACCCATGCGACAGAGTTGGTGAGAGCGGACTCCCACCTTGGCTCACCCGTGGGGCTGCTCTCTGTCCCCACCAGGTCCACACTGACATTGCTCTGTGCCTGTCTGCCCCAGGGATGGATTTGGGAAGTGCCCCAGCACTCCTGCCCCAGGGGAGATGGAAAGGGCTGTAAGCAAGGACCTGACAGAGGAGGGGAGCACAGGCAAGAGCCTGGTACCTGTGGGCGCTCTCTAGGAGATCCAGGTCCTCCTGGTGCCGCTGCTGGAGACTCTCCAGCAACAGTCTGTGCTGTGTCCGCTCCAGCTCCAGTGTCCGGACCTGCCAAGCACCCGGGGAGAAGGTCCTTGTGTCGCCCCAGGGACAGAGCTCCCACAGCAGCACTTGGTGGCCATAGGCATATCTGGACAGGGACGCTTCTCCTCTCCCCCCTGTCACCCTGATGCTATTTGAAGCGGACATGGCCCCTTCTCCTCCCCCTGGGTCACCGGTGGTCCTCCATCCAGCAGGCAACAGGGCTCACCTGGCTCTCCAGCTCTGCCACACGGGCCTGGGCGCTGAGCAGCGCTGCCCAACAGCCTGATGCATCCTCGTAGAGCTGGGTTGTGGGAGCCCCCAGCCTCCTCTCATGCAGCAAGCCCAGGGCTGGGGACTCTGCCTACGGGGATGGAGAGAGGTCAAGGCCCTTCAGGATCAGTGGCTTTGTGGTGTGGCCACCAGCCCCCAAAGGAAGGCACATGTCTCACCTGCAGCTGTGGGGCAGCCTGGAGATGTGCCCTGGGTGTGGCAACCTGTGGAGACACAGGGATGCTCTCAGGGAAGTACAGCCCTGGGGAGAACATCTCCTCCTAGCCTGGGAATGGCGATCCAACCTCAGCCTACTGTAGTCCCTCCTCTACCTTTCATCAGCTGAACCCCATTGCTGGCCTGGGTCCCTTCTCCCCAGGTGACACTCAGCAGCCCCCACCCCAGACACAAGCATGCTGGGCTCTTCCTTCTCTGGGAACAGACTCAAGGATAAGACCATGAGTCCTCTGGGAGACAGCGTGTGTCCTGCCACCAGGGCAGGGCAAGGAGGCCCACCTAGATGAGAAACGGAGGCTTCAAAGACTAAGCAAGAGCTTCCCTCTCTGTCAAAAGCTCTAATTCCCCTTCAGTTGCCTAGAAACAGTCTCAGAGCATCTTTACCACCATACTAGAGAAAACCAGCTGAAGAAAAAGTCCTTTATCAACTGGAGCCTCTGTTGTCCAATTAATTTAATATACATATGCCTGGGGAACTATGTAAATGCTGCTCAGGCAATGCAGGATTGTAAATGCACATGATCTGCAAAGCACCCATAGCACATGTGCTTTGGCCTGATAAATACAACTTGTGGCATCTCCGGACTCTCCAAACACTTTGCCTGCATGAACAAAGACTCTCAGAGATGCAAAGCAGGGCACATCTTTCCTCCTGTCAAGGGAGCATGGACAGAGTTGGATGCCAGCCAGTCGGCAGGGAAGGGCTTGCGATAACCACCCCGACCCCGCAACTCTTGGAGACATGGGACCAGCAGACCTACCTGAGTGAGCAGGGCAGGGCCCTGTGTCTCCTGCTCTCCTGGGAACAAGGCTGTGGGGACTGACAATTGAACAAGTCCGTGATTCAGACATGGCAATGGGAACCATCCCCTCCCTGAAGGATGAGGGCCTGGGTGTCCTGGGCAGAGCGAGAAGGGTCCTGCTCTGCTCCAGCGGCTGGTGACAGGGACGGAGAGTCAGACAGGCTTGTCTGTACCCACAGCCCTACCCCACCCCACACACAATGGTGGGACTCTGCTCCGAAGAGTAAGTCTGGGGGCAAAGCACTGCTCCTCCTCCATCCCCATCACCTAGGGAGGCAGCTGGGTCCCCTAAGCTTCTTTCAATGCCCTCTGAGCCGGTGCACAGCCTCAGCCCAGGGCCAGAGGGGGTCTTCTAGCACACAGCACTAGTGGGATGAGTGTGGGGGCAGTAGGAGGGAAGGGGGAGAGAGCAGGGATGGTAAGAACTTATGCCCACCCATTGCTCAGAGAGAGCAAGTCCCTTGCAGCTCTCTGATACCCCAAAGGCAGCACTGCAGAGCTCAGCATGCCCCAGCATGATGTCCCCACCACACCACAAAATGGGGATGGTGGGATCCTGCAGCTTGGCAGCCCACTCTGACAATGGCTCGTCAAAGCCTGGGCAGCATTCACATGGCCAAGGGCAATGCTGTGGCTCCTGCCTTTTTTTTTATTGCAGGGCAGGGGGACCCTCTTTGCATACTCCTGCCCAAACCACCCAGCCACAAAAAACGCACCCAGGGTGCTGGTGTCTCTGGAGGCATCCCCCTTCGCAGCCTCTGATGGGTGAGCTGAGGCTCGTTTCACGGTGCCAAGCCAAGGGACTGGCTGCCTGCGTTGGCACAAGTGATGCACAGCAGTGTCACAGCTCAGGGAGAGGCACATAGATGTTATCCTGCTTGGCATTTCTTTAAGTTTAAAGCATGGCTGTTCCACTGCGATCCAATAGGCAAGAGCCTGACGATCCTTCAGAGCTGCCTTCCCTCCCAGTTACAGAGGTCCCAGACCAAAGTGATCCCTGCTGGCTACCAGCTCTCCCCATTCCCCCATCTCACCCACAAAGCTGCTTCTGCAGGAAATCTCACCCACGGAGGACGCCTGAAACGTGAAGGAGGCCTTACCCAGAGCCATCTGTGCTTGCTGCCTTGTCCTGCAGGGCAGCTGCCTGCTGCGGTGCTCCTGTGGAGGCGGCTGCCTGGCTGCAAGCAAAAAATATCCTATGTGGGAGAGCCGAGGAGGTGATGAAAGACAAGATCCTTTCCCCCACCATCAGTCCCTGCCTCACAGGTGAAAGCCTCTGTCCCACTCAGCTGTGGCAGGATTCAGCCTTTTGGCTGCAGAGGGAGCAAAGACACCCAAAAAACCTCCATCACTGGCGTTCCTCGTTGCTGCATCCACACCCTTCCCCTGGGCAGCCACAGCCCCAGCTAACACACCCCTGCCCATGATACACGGCTGTCTGCAATTCACTCCTGAGTCCCATTCGAATGGCAGAAGTCTGAACCTGTGTCTGTGTAAACCCAAACTGGAGGAGGTGGTCTGCCTGGAACTAAGAGTAATGAAGGGGAACAAAGTCAGGAATGAGGAGCACGGGGGCAACCTGTGGGGGTGTGCTGATCCAGGACAGCTCCGCAGGACCCAGGGCCATGTGTGCAGTCTTGGCCACAACTGGAAGGAGAGCTAGAGGTGTAATGGGACTGTGGGCTGGATCCGTGGGAGAAAGCCCCCGCATTATTACCCCAACCTGAGACAAGATCATAGAATCATAGAATGATTCCGCCATCATGATAATAGAATGATTACCCCAACCTGAGACAAGATAGTGCTTAAGATTAATTTCTTAAATCTGAGCCAATGGTTTCTGAGAGGTCCTGCTGGAGCAGCTACACATGGAGCAGACAGAAGCGCTGTGGCCATCAATCATGCTTTTACCTGACGGGAGAGTGGGGATCCAGCACTTTGCCTGGGGCCTCTGAGGGCTTGGCATTCCTCTCCTGGGCCTTTGAGGGCTGGGCACTCCTCTCCTGGGCCTTCATCTGTGCTTGGGCTTTCTTGCGAGACAAGGCAGCGCTCAGCCAGTTCTCCTCCTCCAGCGGGTCAGGGTTAGCCACTGCCTCCTCCGCAGTCGGGAGCTGGCTGGTGGGGCCCGGCTGCCTGGCTGTGGCAGGGCTGGGGTAGCTGACTGCAGGACTGGCCTTCACTGGAGACTGTGGCTCTGAATCCATAAAATCCTCATCTTTCAAGCCCAGCCAGTCGCCTCCAGCCCTGCTGCTCCGCACAAGGCTCCGGCTGGCTGGAGGAGGAGGTTTGGAGTGGGGCTCCGGTTTCGGTTCATTGCTGTTCTCGGCTGACAACCTGCTGCAAGGAGAAGCAGTCGCATACCTGCCTGTGAGGGGACCCCGGGGACCCCACCTGCTCCGCCGCAGGTGCAGTGTGACTGGTGGCTGGAGCAACAGACACACACAGAGCACCATACCTCACTGACTGCCTTCTTGACGGCCGGCCCTCAGGTGTGGAGGCCACTGTGGGCTGGTACGCTCCAAAGACAAAATCCTCCTCATCCCAGTCCTCTTCCTTTTCTGTTCAGACAAGCAGCCTTAAGTCAGTGCCCAGAGGAGCAGCTGGCTGCAAAGACAGCAGCCCTCCTCCTCCTCCCCTGCAACTCCCATTGGAATCGCTGCCTCTGGGAAAACACAGCTGGAAACATCTTCCCTGGAAATCCATGACCAATGTGCCTCCCTGGTGTGGCTAGGAAAAGTGTCTTTGTTGGGAATCAACCCACGTACGAAGGCAACTGAGTTATGGCTACTGTGCAAATGCTCCCAGGCTGCCTCGAGGGCAGAGTACAACACTTTTGCATTAGCCACCTTCCCCGTGCTGACTGAGAGCCCATCAGCAACCCTGCTCACCACTACAGAAAGGGTATTTCCCCTGCAAGGGCATTAGAAATCAATCTTGTTCTCCCAAGCCAACGTTGTCACCTCTGCAGACATTCCCAGCATCCCTGGCTGTGCTCACTTGGCTGCTTTTGGTACTTCTTATCCAGTTTGAACTCCCTGCGCTCTCCCGAGCCTGGCTGTTCCAGGATTTTGGCCACGGAGCCTCGTCCCAGCAACTCGTCCAGCTTGGAGCGGGCTGGCCGGAGCTCCTCTCTGTTGGGGACAGAGCAGCAGACGGGTTTCTCCAAGAGGTAGGGCTATTCCTCATCACACAGCCTTGCCAGGGTGCTCTGGCTATTCTCTGCAAAAGAAGGCTGCTCTTGCCCCTTTCTGGGACCCACAGGCAGAAGCTCCAGCATCCCCCACACAGCACGGTGGCACTATCTCAACGCACAAGCCATCCCCTGCTTTACTCCCGCTGCCCCTTCATCACCCTTACTCTTCAGACTTCTTTCCCTGCTTCTCATCTCCTTTTGGGCCACTGCCAAATCCCAGTGCATCCATAAGGTCGTCACCATCATCTTCAAACGTCAGCTCCTCCCTCCTCCAGACTGGGGCCATAGTGTGGAGGGGCGTCTGGGGTGGGGGTGGCTCTGTGGATGGGATCACACATGATAGGAGGGCTTTTTTTTTTTTTTTAACAGACATCAAGGCAGCCCTGCCTGCTCTTATCTCTCAGGACCATTTACAAAGTCATTTTTAAGTAACTCTTGTCAGTGACCAAATAGCCCAATCTGTGGTCATGCATCCACTGATGGGACATTGCCAGGTGTCACTAACACTGGAGTTCCCAGCTCTGGCTAACACCAGGAGCTTTTTTCGCTTTGCAAGTTTCCAATCAGATAATTCCTGCCCCCCTTCATCCAAAGTCCCTCCTCTACCTTAGTCCTGGCCCTAATCCACCAGCTGCTACTTGTGTCCAGAGTGCATTTACTGAGGTGAAAGGTGATTTTAGGGGACTATCAGACCCATTAGCACCCCCGCTCCAGGAACAAGAGGGATGAGTGTCTGTAACACAGCCACAGTGCAGCTGGATCCCACCCAGAGGTGCCCCAACTTTGGTTTGGCGTGGACCGGTGATGCTCTCAGCCACCCAAATCCTGACCCAGAAAACTTATTCTCATTTGGCCACATGCCGAACAGGCTGGATGAGGGCAAAGGTAAGCTCTGAGCCTCCATTCCCAGAAGGGAAAGGTCAGTTCTGTAACCTGCAGCACACTGGAAATATCAAGCACTTGGTGAGCTGTGTCACAATCAACCCCATTACCAAGTTGGTCTATAAATGACCATACTGGTTAATAAGAGATAGGACTAGGTAGCTTTCAATTTAATCAGTCTGGGCTTCACACAAAGTAATCCAGGCTGCTGATTCATTTAATACAAAAAGGATGCCTCGAGCAACCCTGCTTACCTTTCTCTTTGCTCTGTTCTGTTTTTTTCTCAGAGCTGCTTTTAGAGCCTGTTGGAGCTGGCTTCTTGGGATCATCCTGCTCCTCATCAGATAAAAGCCCTGCCAAAGGATCATCTAAATCTGGGAATTACCCCGTAGGGGCAGGAAAGGAGAATAACAGCAAAACCAAACAAAACCAATGTTATTTAGAAGAACAGTTCTGTACTAAGCCAAGCACTATCCCCTACCATGCACACATGGGGACAGGAGACCGTATCTGCCCAAAGCCATGACTGCAGGTTCTGCAGGGACCTGGGATACCCTTGAGTCTCCCTGAACTTCAAACACTCAAAAGTTACATTTCTGTTCTGTTTTTCCACGTTTTCTTTCTCCTAGAAGAAAATAACTCAAAATTTGGGTGCTTGAACACTGTTTAGGCAAAGAAAAAGGGGAAAAAAAAGCCCACCTAAATCACCTAAAGCCCATTAGCAATTTTAACATATGCTGATCTTGGTTAAAGCACAGGCTTTGACAACCAGATCTCAGCTGTGCCAGGAAACTGCCCCCGCTGTTTCGAAGTTGGACAGAATATCTCCTGACACAAGGGCTCCCAAGTGTTACAGTCATTAAAAACCAAAGCACACATGAAAATGCAAATGCCCCCAGGAATCATCTCCCAGCCCTGTCCTGGGGAGGGCCTCAAAAGCAGAGCTGTAATGTCTTTCCTTTGGTCACCTCTGAAGGATTAGATCTGCACCAGTGTCATAGGGGTGAAGAACTCTATCCCATAAACCAGCCAAGCCTTCAGCTAACAGAAGAGGCAAACTATGGGCAAAGAGCAAGGGCAGAGTCCTCAGTTTCCCCCATGTACCTATGTGCTGAAGTGAAGCGACATCCTACCTTCAAAGTTAAATTTCTTGTACTGTCGGGAAGCAGGGGGGGATGAGAGTGGCTGCTTCTCCACCACAGGTACAGACTCTCCTAGAAAGAGAGGCCACGGCTCTCAGAGACAAGGTGCTGCAGAGATGCCCCTCTCCCGCCCTGGCTGAAGGCCACTTTTCTGGCAGCAGCCCCCTAAAAGCACGTATTGCAACACACAGTCCCCCTGCAGCCCTACGGGGTGGGAATCTCTCTGGAGGGGTCTCCTTGCAAACAGAGAAGGAGAAAAGGGCCTGGGGAAGAGCAGGGCAGTTTGGGGACTGGCGTGTCTTAAATGCAACCCCTCTGGCTCTCCTGCCACACAGACCAGGCAGATCCCCAGTCTTTGACCTGCACCAGGTAATGGCCAAATGGTGTTTGGTGGGAGGCAGCAGCGTGGCCGTTGTTGCTGCTGATGTTAGTGATGTTACCACACCAAGACAAGACGCCGGGCTAGGGATCTCCCAAGGGACAACACATAGCCAGAATAACACTCGGTGTTTGGGACAGCCCCAAAAAGGACCAGTAAAAGGATTTTAGGAACAAATTCACTTTTTGTTCCCTATCCAGGAAGAAAATACCCCCTGCTCATTTGGAACCAGGCTATGAAAAGAAGAGCAGAATCTCCTTTTTACCTTTCTCAGGAGCTAGCAGCTTCCCTGCGGTTTTTACTGCTCCTCCCAAGGAGTCACATTTCCCAGGACCTTTCTCGGTTGTCTTCCCTAGCCCACAACTGGGTTTCGATATTCCCAGGAGATCAGCTTCCATGTCATCCATGTCCTAGAAAGCAACAGGATGAGAACAGGAGCAGGGTGAGCGCTGCTAATGCCTCAGTGCTGCTTCTCCCTTTGGAGGCTGGTGTTGGAGGCCACGGCTGTGGCACATGTGGGGCTGAGATGAAGGATATTTATGCACTTACCTTCAGGGTCTGCAGCAGAGCTTGTGGGTCTGCATCAGAGGCACTGGATCCCTGCATGCCAAGGAAGGCAGAGATCAGAGACAAGCAGACTTGAAACTCCTCGCTCCTTGCTTCCACCCTCCAGCCCCTGGTTTTCCTCATTTTATGGAAGAATACATGCCCAACTCCTCCTGGTGTCCCCCTCACTGGAAACCCCCTGTGCTTTGATTCCTTTGCTGAGATCCTGCTGCCTCTGGGAGAAGCATCAGGAAACACCCAGGCCGCTGCTTTGCGTAAGGGTCCTTCCTACGACACTTTAACTGAAGCGCACCCAGGAAGGCTGGGCTGCAGCACAACATGCCCTGGCTTTGCTCCATCTCATCCAGTGCACCTGGAAGCCCTTCTCCCACCATCCACCCACTCTCCTGTCCCATCTTCCCCACTGCACAGCAATGCCAGAGTGTCCTGGTTTCAGCTGGGATAGAGTTAATTTTCTTCCTAGTAGCTGACATAGTGCTGTGTTTTGGATTTAGTATGAGAATAACATTGATAACACACTGATGTTTTAGTTGTTGCTAAGTACTGCTTATGCTAGTCGAGGACTTTTCAGCTTCCCGTGCTCTGCCAGGTGCACAAGAAACTGGGAGGGGGCACAGCCAGAACAGTTGAGCCAAGCTGACCAAAGGGCTATTCCATACCATATGATGTCATGCTCAGTATAGAAACTGGGGGGCCAGAGGGCAGAGAACTGCTGCTCAGGAACTGGCTGGGTATCAGTCGGCAGGTGGCGAGCAATTGCATTGTGCATCACTTATTTTGTATGTTATTCTCCCTTCCTTTTCCATCCTATTAAACCACCTTTATCTCAACCCACGAATTTTACTTTTTTTTTCCCCCCCGATTCTCTCCCCCATCCCACTGCAGGGGAACAGTGAGCAAGCGGCTGTGTGGTGTTTAGCTGCCTGCCGGGTTAAACAACAACACAGAGAGGGGTCACCTCTTCAGCCAAACTTCATATTTCATCCCTGATATCCCACTGCTGACTTGAATGGGGTGACATGAGGGGCTAGCCTGGCCTGACTCAGTCCCAGCCCTCAGGACACCCAGGCTCTCTCTCAAAATTTGGGCTCACCTCTGCAGCTTCGATGTCCCCTGCAGGGAGTTTGCTGAAGAAATCATCCTCTAGAAAAGACCTGCGACACAAGCCTGGGGGTTAGCAGCACCACATGTGAGCTTGGCAAGGGTTGCGCTGGGGACAGCCAGGCCAGGTGGTGGGAGGTGGAGAGGACCACACAGGCACACCATGGCAGCCACATCATACAACAGAAAATGAGGCTAAAATAGCACTGCAATAAAAGACAGTAGTGCTGGGACTGCTATATTTAAGCAAGCAACTGTTATAAGGGAGATTTACAGAAGATGTACAGGGCTGGGGGCACCCGACTCTTGCTGGAAAGCTTCAGGCTCTGGGCTCCCAGTTCCCAAAAGCATCACAGGCAACTCGTCCTTCCCAGGCAATTGCTATCGGGGCAGGGAGCGAGGCGGAGAAGCCAAGGATGGGGCAGGTCAGAAGGACTTGGGGAGCACAGGGAGATCTCCAAGTGGGAGAGGCTGTGTCTGAAAGGCACTCACTTCTTGCTGGCCTGCGAGCTGGTGCCCCGGGCTCTCCCACTGCTGCCCCCGGCCAGCTGGGAAGCTCTGGCAGGTTTAACAGGGGTTTCATCTGGAAACAAGACAGGGAGAGATTAGGATGATGGACACTGGGCATATTCCTGGCCTAGGCACTCCAAAGGGGGATTTGCTGACTTCTCATGGACCGCAGATGTTTTTAATCAGAGACGAACTTCACTTTGCCTCCCCAAACCAATGTCCAACCTATTCCATGGCCTCTGACTCTGGGAAACCCTGCTCTGCCCTCTGCTCCCTGCTTCATCCCCCCTCCCAACTGGAGCCCCTTGGAGATCAATGGCTGTTGCACCAGCACCTCCTGCTCCCAGAAGGGGAGTCAGAGTACAAGGATGCTGCCCTTTCAGCTGCAACGAAGGTTCGTTTTACCATCGTATCGCAGGAGGTCACCAAGCACATCATCAATAGAGCCTGAAACAAGACAAATTAAAGGTATTGAGGCAGGTGAGCTCACCAAGCTGGTGTAGAAAAGCCCCCAGCTTCAATATGGCTTGCTCTTTTGAGATCCCACAAGAATAAAGGTTTGGTCTCTAGCATCATCAGCATAAGGCCTTCCTTGCTGGTCTAGGGAGAGGTTGCCAGGGCCAGGACTTGATCCAGTGTTTTATGGATGTGAGATTTGGCCTTCCTTAGCCAGAAACAGGATTTCTTTATCAAGCAAGCCAGTTGCTTTCCATTCAGTTAGTTGCTGGCCACAAGCAGCACCTAATCTGTGAACTCTCACCCTACAGTATCTCAGAGCCCCTGCACTGAAGCACTGCTTCAGTATCAGGGGCTACAAGAGGTCTAAACAAGCAGTTAAACTAACTCTAAATAAGCAGTTAAAGAGTAGGTGAAGGGAAGAACTAAAATAAAGGCATATATTCTCCCCTAGATTTGGGAAAGTCAACAAGAAAGGAATATAGGACCCCAATAAGCAAATCCACTTGATGTGAGAGGCAGGCGACTATCTCTGGTTCAGGAATGACAACATGCACTCAACTGCAGCTTTCAGACAAGGATCACGAACATTTCAGTAGCCAGGACTGCCACTTGGTTCCAGTGTCCCCCCTCCTCCATCCCACACATTCCCAGCAGACCAAAGCACCTATGCACAGCGAAAGGAAAGCACACAAGTGTATGTACCTCTTAGACTTTTCTTGGGTTTTGTAGCCTATGGAGAAAGACAAATTCCCTCATTAGAAAACAAAGCAAGTCTGACCTGGGCTTTCTCAAAACACTAAAGCCAGAGGAAGGTTTCTCCAGAGAATCACTCAACAGTGAAGCCTTCCTCCCACCCACACTGTTTGGGAAATGACACGTAAAACACAGAGGAATCACGAAGATATTTACAACTTCAGAGACACCAGTGAGCACAGCCCCTCCTGACTGCCAGCTGGGCAAAAACCTCCAGCCCTCAGGATCGCTTCTGCCTCTGAACAGAGGTGCCAGAGCATCAATTTTGGATTTCCCAGGCCTGCCTTCGTACCATGTCACACTCACCATCACAGGATCCCAGCCTTCCCCTGCTCCAGCAAGTCCGTTTACAGATTTAACCGATCTCTACCTCTACGTTGTGGGGGGATCTAACGCTGTTGATCACATCCACACCAACTTCCTACCTGTGGGGAGAGGAGGATTTCCCTGTTTGCTGTTAAACAAACTTCCCTCTCCTGCTTGGGGCCCCTCTGCAGCCCGCCGGGCTGGCTCTATGCTGCTCGGACCTCTCCAAGCCACTCTAAACAAGGCTCAGCCTGAGTCTTAAAAACAACCCCTTATTCCCCAAAACAGTCTTGAGCTTCTGCAGCAGCTTCTATGGCGAACATGACGCCAGCACCAAGGAACTACTCTGCAAAATAACCCGAGAGGGAGCAAGTACCTGCCCTGCCCCTCGAGTGCTGACCCAAGCAGAGAGCCTGAGGGGTGGCTCCTGCTCTGCCCAAAGCCTGGAAAACGCGCCGGGAGCCTGGGGCTGGGGATGGAAGAGGGGAAGGAAACCTCAGCTCTTTGGGTGCAGAGCACCCGGGGGATCTCGAACGAGCGGGACGGCTGCTACTGCCGGGCCCAGGCAGAAAACAAAGTGGTGCTGGAGGCGAGGGGCGCACGCACCTCCGGGGGTGCGAGCAGGATGAAAGGGCCCCCCCAGTTTCCCACCAGCTGGGCCCCCCGCGCTCCGCCCCCGCCTCCCGTTGCCATGGCGCCCGGTGCCCTCCTGACCCCCAGCACCCCGGGCCCGCGCTGTCCCGGACCCCCCGCTCGCAGCATCCCAGCGCCGCGCCTGCAGCAGCCCCCAACCCCTGCCCGCAGCACCCCGCACCTGTAGTGCCGCAGCCCCCGTGCCCGCAGCATCCCCCGCCCGCAGCGCGCCGGGCGCCCGCCCCGGGGAGGCCGCAAGGCCCCGGCTCCCCGCTGCCAGGGAAGGCCCGGCCCGGCCCGGCCCTTCCCCTCGCGGGGCGATGGGAAATGTAGTCCCACCGGGCTCGGGGGAAAGGCCGGGGCCTGCCGCCCCCGGCAGCCGCCCGCACCCGCGGCTCCGCTCCCCCCGGAGCTTGCAGGAGGAGCTGGGGCGGTGCGAGTGCCCGACGGCTGCAACACCCCCCGGGCACCGGGCACCCCCGTCCCAGCGGGCGGGCAGGAAGGGCCGAGAGCAGCAGCAGGATTGTCCCGTTTCCCCACGAGGCCTCGGGAGGCTCCGGGTGCCCACCCGAGGGACAGGCGTTTTGCTACCCCCAAGAGGTACCTTCAAAGACAACAGGCTGGCTTTGGCACAAATAATCAGCCCTAGTGGGCTTTAAAGCCTTGTCTTGGTGTTCAATTGATAAAGAGTAATCACAGTCCTCCTTTCGAGGCACCCAGAAACCAGTTCAAGCCCAAGGTGCCAGCCAGAGGCCAGGTCCTGTAGGATGACAGCTCCAAAGAGTACAACCCTTGCGCCATGCAAGCACAGCAGCCACCCCTTCCAGCTTAGCAGGAGGAAACACAGGCTGGGCCCAGGAACCCCCCCGGAGAAGCCGGCAATACCGGACCGGGCAATGCCGTGTGGCACAGCCTGGCTGGAGCTGTTCCCGGCAGCCCGTCAGGGACAATTTAGTCGATGAATTAGTTCCAAAGGGGCAAGATTTAGCAAATCTCACCACAGCAGTCTCTGCAGCAAGGTGCGCTGGCACGGCTGGAAACAGCTAATTGGAAATGTTAGAAGTTCAGGTTAAAAGAAAAAAAGCTTACACTTAACCACAGCATGGTACCGGACAAAGCCAGCCCTACTCCTGCCTTGTTTGCTTGTACGAGTTGTTACTTCCAGCAAATCCCTGGGGAAATGTCTGGTTTTGAAATTTTATTACCTGCGGACCCATGTACCAGTAGCTTTCACCATGCATGCTGCCAGTCCACATGAACAGGGGCTCCTTCTAAAGTCTTCACCAAAGTGACATTTTTAAGAGTCCATCATTCAAAGCAGAGTGGAAACCATGGTTACAGGCCACTCATTTCAGTACTCTTCAAGGAGAAGAGTGTAGCTTACAAGTGTCATTACTTGACACTGAAATCACTTATACTGAAGCAGAAGAGGTTCAACACTTGTGAAAATGGTCTTATCACATTTTGTGAAAAGATGGACTAGTCCTAACGAGGATGCAGGGCCATTTGACAGAGTTTAAACGCTGTTTGCTGACCATGAGACACAGCAAATCATACCAGGTTGTGGCATTCAGGTACTACTACTAACAGCAGCAAGATGAAAAAAAAGGGTACAATATCCTCCCCAATAGCAAGGAAGTACAGCATTTGCCATTATAGAATCATAGAATCGTCTAGGTTGGAAAAGACCTTTAAGATCATCCAGTCCAACCATTAACCTACACTACCAAGCCCACCTAAACCAATCAAGGGTAGACTAGACTAAACCATATCCCGAAGTGCCACATCTACCCATTTTTTGAACACTTCCAGGGATGGTGACTCCACCACCTCTCTGGGCAGCCTGTTCCAATGCTTGACCACCCTTTCCGTAAAGAAATTTTTCCTAATTTCCAGCCTAAACCTCCCCTGGCGCAGCTTGAGCCCATTTCCTCTCGTCCTGTTGCTAGCTACTTGGGAGAAGAGACCAACACCCACCTCACTACAACCTCCTTTCAGGTAGTTGTAGAGAGCGATAAGGTCTCCCCTCAGCCTCCTCTTCTCCAGGCTAAACAACCCCAGTTCCCTCAGCCGCTCCTCATAAGACTTGTTCTCCAGACCCCTCACCAGCCTTGTTGCCCGTCTCTGAACACGCTCCAGCACCTCAATGTCTTTCTTGTATTGAGGGGCCCAAAACTGGACACAGTATTCCAGGTGCACCCTCACCAGCGCCGAGTACAGGGGGACAATCACCTCCCTGCTCCTGCTGGCCACAGCATTCCTGATACAAGCCAGGATGCTGTTGGCCTTCTTGGCCACCTGGGCACACTGCTGGCTCATGTTCAGCCGGCTGTCTACCAACACCCCCAGATCCTTTTCAGCCAGGCAGCTTTCCAGCCACTCCTCCCCAAGCCTGTAGCATTGCATGGGGTTGTTGTGACCGAAGTGCAGTACCCGGCACTTGGCCTTGTTGAACCTCATACAGTTGGCCACGGCCCATTGGTCCAGCCTGTCCAGGTCCCTCTGCAGGGCCATCCTACCCTCCAGCAGATCGACACTCCCACCCAATTTGGTGTCGTCTGCAAACTTACTGAGGGCACACTCGATCCCCTCATCCAGACCATTGATAAAGGTATTGAACAAGACTGGCCCTAAAACAGAGCCCTGGGGAACACTGCTCGTGACCGGCTGCCAACTGGACTTAACACCATTTACCACAACTCTCTGGGCTCGGCCACCCAACCAGTTCTTTACCCAACGAAGAGTATGCCTGTCTAAGCCGTGAGCTGCCAGCTTCCCGAGGAGGATATTATGCGAGACGGTGTCAAAAGCTTTGCTAAAGTCCAGGTAGATGACATCCACAGCCTTTCCATCATCTACCAGGCAGGTCACCAGGTCATAGAAGGAGATCAGGTTGGTCAAGCAGGACCTGCCTTTCGTGAACCCATGCTGGCTGGGTCTGATCCCCTGGTTGACCTGTACTTGCCTGTGGAGTTCGCTCAAGATGAACCTCTCCATAATCTTCCCCGGCACCGAGGTCAGGCTGACAGGCCTGTAGTTCCCCGGGTCCTCCTTCTGGCCCTTCTTGTAGATGGGCATCACGTTGGCAAGCCTCCAGTCATCAGGGACCTCCCCTGTTAACCAGGACTGCTGATAGATGATGGAGAGTGGCTTGGCAAGCTCCTCCGCCAGCTCCCTCAGTACTCTCGGGTGGATCCCATCCGACCCCATAGACTTGTGAGCATCCAGGTGGCATAGCAGGTCATTAACTGCTTCCTCCTGGACTATGTGGGCTCCATTCTGGTCCCCATCCCTATCCTCTTGCTCAAGGGCCTGAGTACCCTGGGGATGACCGGTCTGGCTGTTGAACACAGAGGCAAAGAAGGCGTTAAGTACTTCAGCCTTTTCCTTGTCCTCAGTGACAATGTTCCCCCCCACATCCAGCAAAGAATGGAGATCCTCCTTGGCTCTCCTTTTATTGCTGATGTACTTATAAAAGCATTTTTTATTGTCTTTTACAGCACTGGCCAGATTGAGTTCTAGCTGGGCTTTTGCCTTTCTAATTTCCTCCCTGAAATTATATCACTATTGCTCAAAAAACCCAGGGAGAAACAATTTTAAAGAAATAGCTTCTATGAATTAAAGCTTCTGCTGACAAACACTACTGTTAAATCTTTGCTGTTGGCAGGGATCAGCTTTTGCTGGCCTATGAGCCATAGTAATACCAAGCAATGTGCCACAAGACAGCTTTGCTCTCTGCCAGGTTTATTTTTCCTGTGGTTGTGAGCAGCAGCAGAGGCAAGGACAGCTGGCGGACTGGGCTGGCTGCCCTAGAACGCTGCAGAACAAAGCCAGAAATGTCAGACTAGAAATAAGACAAATAAAATCCAACTAATTTAAAGGTCTTTCGAATACTTCATTCTACTTCACCCATTAAATGAGATCCACTGAAGGCAATGCATGAAAGACAGACATTTTGTCTGAAAACACATTTTTGTAATTTATTAAATCTGTACATACAGTTAGCTAGTACTGTTCTCATTAATGTATTTTTAACCTACTCCTCCATCATCCCTCCCCAGGTCAGCAGTCTGCTCTATCAAACAAACAGAAGGCAAAGCCCTTTGCCTCCTTTCATAGCCTGAACAGCAGTGGTTCCATTCGACCTGAAAGACTCAGCAGCCAAAAGGCAAGTTTGATTATTTTATTTAAAATCAAACATTTCTTTTTGTTCAGCTGCTGCATGTGGAGCCAAACATTGTGTCTGATCATTGTTAGTGCCAGGAAAAAACTCCTCCATGAAAACTGATCTGAAATTAGAGATTTTAACAGATACCAAAGCTGTCAGAGAAAACAGCTTCTCAAGATGGTACCTTGAAGCTCCAGGATTTGGGTTTATGCTGAAGCTTTTTACTATTTTAAGCTCAAAGTTGCTCTTATCTGTCGTGGAGAGAGGTTTTATTGTTACTGGACAGAGTTATTGGTGTTGAAAAACAGAAATTATTTTTGTTTAGTTGTAGCTGTACTGATTTCACTGGGCATCAGGAGGTTCTGTTAAAAGCTAAATCTTTCATCTGTTAATTCAGCAGCACTGTGCAAGTCCCAAGTCAATATAAAAACAAAATTAAGCAAATCAGAGAAAGCTCCTTGGAAATGCATGGGTAGGGGAAAAAAAAAAAAAATCTAGACACTTCACTTGGGATTGTCGTTTTCTTGACGAATGCCTTTAAAAACCAGAAGAACATCCCAGAACAATCTGAAGACCCAAGGGCCTTGGTCAACTGATTTCTGCCCTCAAATACTGGCTTCATCATTCCAGGTCAAATTTGCAGTTTCTACCACTACATGTGGTTTTTCACATCAAATCACCATAATTAACATTTGTAAAGTGCTTTAAGATAGTGCTATGAAAATACTAACAATTAAAAGAAGGGCAGAACATCTATTATCAGCATCTAGCTGATTATTACTACTCATTTTTTCCTCAGAACAGCATCACTATATTCTCCTTTGACTTCCTATTAATAAAGAGTAAGGTGCCAGTGTTGGAGATGGCACACAGGCAAAACAAGTTTCTGCAGGGCAGTGAAAGAAGGATGTACTGGAAAACATGAAGATGTCTTCTGGAAAGATGAATGAAGCAGAGCTCCAGAGAAGGATGGGTATTTACCTCCCAGCTACATCAGGAAGCAGTGCCACATGAAGATTCATGTGCACAAAATTATGCAGGAGGCTTCAGATAGCATAAATATTTGCTAAACAAGGAGAGAGGTGGTGCTAATCTTAAAAAAAAGAAAAAAAGAGAAAAAAATCAAGACATTGATGCTTTTTGGGGGGAGGACATAACTGCTAATTAGAAGCTATTGCCTGAGGGCTGTTAACTACTTAGTAGTAAAATCCTGCTACCTTTCCAGTTGACAGTAACTTCTCTCTAGTTAGCAGCTTCACAAAAGCAATCCTTGTATGAATCCATAAAGCTTTCCCAGATTTTTAAAAGGTTAATTTTACCATTATAATTGCACTTTAGAAACAGGCATCAATCCCTATGCACTCTCCCCAAACACCTCCTCAATTTATAAAAGTGGAAAGAAAGGCTACAATTATTCACTGTCCTACAGCTACCAGGATTTGAAAGGTTTGATTTAGGTGCCTGAAGAAAGGATGCAAACACCCAGTTTTCACATCAGGAAAAGTGTGCATTTTAAAAAAACGGCAGGCTTCACAGCTTGGCTTGCATTGACTTCAGGTGTTTGTGGAAAGACTCATGAACCTGTAAGAGGACAAGACAGTGGTTACAACAAGGTCAGGCCTGAGCTTTAAAACAGTTTTAGCTCTTCATATCTTGCAGTGTGATTTTACACTAAGGAAATTTGAATCAGAGGCACTTTGGGGATTTAAGAACAGACAGCTAAGTCCTGTATTTGAGCGTCTATGTGACACAAAGGATGAGAATATAAGCCAAAACAAAATAGCTTCCCCACTACCCTTCTTGTAAGAAAAAAAGAATGCAAGGCATCTTATATCCATACGGACAATTCTTTGGCATTTTAATTCAAAGAATACCAGTAAAGGTCTCCTAAGGGGACTGTAATGAAGCTCCTAAGCCCCCTACAGACTTCAGAAGCACAGAAATTGAGCACGTTCTGGTGGGACTTAATTACAATCGCAGTCTCTGGCAGCCCATTGTAGGAGATAGTCTGCCCAAATCAAATAAAGACAGTAAAGGCCACCAAGACAGGATTTAGACTTCTGTTTTGGCTGATGGAAGAGGGACACTGACTCTTCTCAGCTCAGTTTCTTTTATTAGCTCAACTGTAGCTACAGCCTCAGGACAGATATGCAACACCTGACACTTAAGTACTACATGAGAGCAATTTAATTTCTTCTTCAGTCACTACTACTGCCTGAAGGCACTGAAAGATTTACCAGAAAACAGGTAAAGCTTTCACAGCTACTGTCACTAAGCAGAATTAACAACAAGCAATAATTTCTTTAAAATTCAGTTGTTTCTCTAGGGAGAGTATGATTTCCTCTCTCAACTGAGAAACTCAAAAGTATCTCACAGGGATGCATGTGAGGTACACATAAGAGTAACTGAAGCAAGTATGCTGAAAGCAGAGGAGCAAGAGGTAGGTTGCTAGTTTTGGTCCATTACCACTAGTGACTTTTCTCCCCAATTCATCAATTGTGTGCTGAGATCACTGGATCAAAATTAAAAAACCCTAAATTGGGTTATTTCTCTGGACACATGACCTAAAGATGAAGAAATAAAATTTCTTTACCTCTGTTTTATTCAGTGGGGATTTCTTTGCCCACTCAAACATGTTCTCGTAGACATTGCCATCATACCGGCCAAGCACAGATCCAAGATGAACATCGTGAAAGTCAAAGGAGTCTACCAGCGCTACTGCGTTGGGACGAATTATAGCTAAGAGCTCTTTCACACGCTGGTTCACCTGAGTAATTTGGGCATCAGTCAGGATACCCGCCTTGGGAAAAAAGAGATTATCAGAAGAGTATGCCAGTTGCAAGAACCTTCCCTTCCCCTATGGTCTAACATAGGTCAGCCTTCCCCAATACAAAAATGCAGCAGTTCATAAAACACTAGGGTTTTTTTTTTTTCCCTAAATGCTAAGTAATCAAATTGGCAATTTGCCATAGTGTACAAGCAAAAGGAGATGCCTAGCTATTTAATCTTTGATGGAAGACTCATTCTTTAGAATGCCTGTATATTAACTTCAGTAGTGTCCTGGTTTCAGCTGGGATAGAGTTAATTTTCTTCCTAGTAGCAGGCATAGTGCTGTGTTGTGGATTTAGTAGAAGAATGCTGATAACACGCTGATGTTTTAGTTGTTGCTGAGTACTGCTTATGCTAGTCAAGGACTTTTCAAGCTTCCCATGCTCCGCCAGGTGCACAAGAAACTGGGAGGGGGCACAGCCAGAATAGTTGATCCAAACTGACCAAAGGGCTATTCCATACCATATGACATCATGCTCAGTATAGAAACGGGGGGGGCTGGCTGGGGAGCAGCGATCGCTGCTTGGGAACTGTCTGGGTATTGGTCAGCGGGTGGTGAGCAATTGCATTGTGCATCACTTGCTTTGTATATTATTATTATTATCATTACTATTTTACTTTATTTCAATTATTAAACTGTTCTTATCTCAACCCAGGAGTGTTTCTCACTCTTACTCCTTTGATTCTCTCCCCCATCCCACCAGGGCAGGGGGACTGAGCGAGTGGCTGCGTGGTGCTTAGTTGCTGGCTGGGGCTAAACCACAACAAGGAGCAAGTTTTCTTGAGGAATGTGCACATGTGTGTATTAAATTCTTCCTGGTTTCAGGGAACTTTTTGGTAAGCAGCAAAGAGGAAAATGGGAAGACAAAACATACCACATCTGCCTGAAGACAAAATAAAACACTGCTGCACAAATACATTCTCAAACTGAAAGAATTAAGAGAAGAAAAGTAATGCCTGACAATTTAAGATTTGGAGTTAAGATTTGGAGTGCAATATTCCCCTTTTGTGCACTAATTTACAAATGCATACAGCTCTCAGAGCATGTCTAACTTACACTTCCTTTATTAACTCCTTGGTTTTTAACATAAAACACCTGGTCACCATCTGTAAAACATTTAAGCTAACCTAGACAGATGCCATGTTACCATTTATCATCCAACTCTGCTTCCGGCAGATCACAAGGAAAACTTGACAAGAGCCTTCCATCAGACCTGCACTGCTATGGCCTTCTGGAAGTCAACAGGCAAGGCCTTATGCCTAAGCATTCATGCAACTTTGCATTTAAAGCATCTTTGCAAACAATGACTCTGTCTCTAGAGATTTAACGAGTTGGAGAAAGACACCAACCTGCAAGAAATCCCCCGTGTTCTTACTGATTCCATACAGTGCATACAGGAGACATAGCTCAGTCATGACAGCACAAACAGCTGCATTACTGATCTCAGACAGCTTTGCTGTGAAAAGTTTCACTATCACATAGTGACAGTGTGCCTACAAGAAATGAAAGGAAGGTGAATCAGGTTAATGAATTGATGAGAAGCTCTTATAGCGTATTTCTTTATCAGGCACATCACTGACCTCAGATGCTCGCACAAGATCGACAGAAGTTCTGTTCCAGGCATCCTCCTTGCTCTTTCTGTGGTTCAGTTCAGCTTGCAAATTCTTTGCTGCAGCTTCTACAAGCCTATTTCACAAAAGGAAGGAAAAAAGGTTATGCAACAGCACCATATACAAACAAGATTATGTACACTGAATTCATACAAATTTCAGTCTAACACATCAGAAGAACACAGAGGTCATGTGCCACGACTGAATACATTGCCTGGAGTGAGCAGTTGTGGCTCTAAAACCCCTATCACCACTGCTGCAGCTAGAACACAGCTACAGAGGGGTAAGATGACATTTGACAGCATGTATATGGTGCTTGAATACTTACTCACATGTAGGTATCTGTTCTACTCTCACACTTCCTTCACAACAGGCTTTAATATCAAGATTTTTTCTCTCCAGATAGATCTCTGAGCAGTTTGAACAATGCTGGTATTTGTATGCTTGAATATACTTTACATTTAAATAAGAAAAAGATATTTCAAAATGGAACAGAGCAGAGTAACTAGGCTATGCAAAGGCTGTATGTAGTCTCTTGTAACCCCAAAGCACTTAACACTGATGCAATGTAGTAAAGTGTGTCACTTCCTGAAAGCAACACATGGAGCAAGGCTTTGCAAACCACATCTTGAGAATCTAACATTAACAGGGCAGCACATCACTATCATCTCCCAAGACATGCAATTTTATTGATGCTTGACTCAGTCTAGTAAGTGTGAGCTCACCGGACAGCACGTGCTTTGTAGGCCTCTACCAAGCTGACTGGATCATTGATCACAGTCACAGTCCTAGCAGCCACATGCTGTGGCTGAATGCGTTGGCTGGAGAGATCATTAAGGTAGGACACCATGCCAGTAACCCGCTGCCCAGAAGTAACTTGGTTGTAGCTTTTCACAAGGAACCTGAAAACAGAGACAACAAATAGCAACTCTTACTCGTGAGTCATTTGAATGGAGAGAATTCATGTTACCTAGGGTCAGACTAGCAAAGAACAGTTGCAGGCATATACTTTTCTGTCAAAAATAGGGCAAGGGACAGAAACATGAGACACCAGTTTCACAGTAATACAGGATACTCTTCTGCTCATCACTTCAGCTACAAAGATCGTAATGCCAAGGCAAGAATGTCTCTGGACAGAAGCTACCATACCTAGCTGTCTGCAGCATCATGACTGTGTTTTCTCCCTCATAGGTGCAGGATGGGGTGAATGTGACATAGATGTCAGGAATACCACTGCAGCGAGAGTAGCCATGCCCACCACATGCCATCCGACATTCCTCAATACCAGCACTAGCAGTCCAGGAAGTGAACGCCTTCAGCCCTGCTGTCAGTGCATGGAGCTGATGGACAAAAGCAAAGGCAGTTTAGATTTTTTTATTTTCCATTCTTAGCTTGCACACATACATGCTAAGTACTGCAGCTCCCAGAAAAAAGCAGAGTCAACACCATCCTTCCAGTGTCCCACAGGGTCTTGTTTTTCTTGTAAGGACTCTTCCCTGAGTGGAACCATTTATATGAAAGCCTCTATACATGTAAAGATTTCTTTTGAGTACCCCATCCTTTCTGTCTCTACGCATTGTGTCCAAGACTGTTTTCAATTGCCTGTGGCACATTAGGTTCTCAGACAGAATCCTTAACTGGAAACTGACATTTTACAACCTTAACCCCTCAATATAGTGCTGATACCTTTGATCAACACACCAGTTCTACCTTAGTGACTTGGAAGAACAATCAAGAAGCTACAGCACAAGCATAAGACCAGTCTTAACTCCACTCCCAAGCGATATGCCATTATTCCTGGAAAGTCACCTTTTTAAAAAACATATATTCATGGTAGCTTTCTCCCTGTGCATTACTCCCTATTTTTTTGTAAAGGGCTGCTAAAAGAACAGTGCAAATAAAGAAATAAAAGTCACCAGCACATACTGGGCTTGGGATCTCTGAATCTAAAGAGTTACAAGACATCTCCTGAGTGAAAGCCAAAAAGGCTTGATGTCTTTTCTCCCATGTCGTAAAGAAACCTTACATAAAATCAACAGAGGCCACAGTACCTCTGGCAGCTCACTCAGATCCCCTTCATTGATGTCTCTATTAATACGACGATAAGTGTCTTTTATGTAGGCTCCCACAAAGTGAAAAGCATATGCTGTTGCCAGGAGAGGAAAGAGTTTGTATTGTTGGGTCTGATAATCCAAGATCTGGGGTTCTGGTTCCCTAGAACAAAATACAGATGAGTTAGTATGCCAGTGGCTAGCAAACTGCCATAAAGTCCTAGTCAACTCTAAGTAGCTTCTCCACTTGGATAGTACAAGCTGCATCTGTATCAAGCCAGACTCTCTAAGACCATAGAGCAAAAGCCTCTGGCAGGGGGAAGGCATTTTGGTAGTCAAGAATGAAAGATCACTTACTTCCCAGGATGAAACGGTGTTTTGAAACTATCAGGTGCCAAAGCAAACAACATCAACCATGGTCCCTCTTCCCTCCAGTATTTGGGAATTTTCCCTCAGCACTTAGGCCGCTCTTTTATTTCACTGCACTTACCCTGGCTTTAGCTCAGACTGGTGTCTGACTGCACTATAGCGGATGGCAATGGTACAAGCCCGGGACAGGGAGCGAGCTGCATCGCCTACAATGAGAGATCGGATGAACACCATGGTCCCATAGGTTAGCTTGTCACTAAGTGGTTTCACATAGGTGCCATCTGGTTCAACCTACCAAAAAAAGAAAAAACAACACCAGCCTATTTTTTAAAATTTCCTCCCTTTTACATGATCACATCTCAAGGTCTAAACTCATCAAGTAGCACTTACAAGCAACCTAAAATCTTATTGGTACATTATTCAACAACACAAGAGCATCTGAAGTGTCCATTTCTAACAGCATATGCTGAAATTCACTGCTTTACCTGGGCATATTTCATCAGCATGTTTTCCCGAGGAATTCTGAAGTTGTCCATTTTCAGGTAGCCATTATCCATTTCATCATAACCAAATTTTGGCCCAATGTCACCCACTGTAATACCTGCCACAGACAAAGCCACCTACATTAAGAAATAGGAACTAAATACCACGTGAGATGTTCAAGCCTTCTCCAATAAAGAGTCTGTTTAGTTTTGTAGCAAGTCCTGGCATCATTAGGAATAACAGCTAATGAGGACCTTAATCTCTTTGATGGAAAAGTGGACATCAAAACATGTGGATCTTCATAATTTATATGTAGTCCTACTATCCAGTCACTGGGGGAGCTGTCTCTAAAGATCACTTCTAGCTAGAGAACGATGAAAGGTATTCTTTCCCTTTCAGAAAGTAGAAGGACATGCTGCCTCACAGAATGCATAGCTGGGAAACACTGGGACAGAATCAAATCCCAAACTAACCTTCAGACTGAAAGTGTGACATGAAAGATGATTTAGTGGTAGTTCAGTCATAAGAAAGACTCCTTTAAGCCCTGTGACCTACCATCTACTCACTGAAATCAGCTAGTGAAATAAGCCATGTACATTAACAGGACATATGCAGCTGTATATAGCTGGAAAGAAACAGATTAACATATTCCATGAGTTGCTAAAGCCTTAACGTTAATTTTTACCTGGCAAAGGTTCATGGGTGCCCAGCTGCCGTATGGGAACAATGAAGGCATGCAGCCCTTTGCACTGGCCCTGAGTGTAGAGCTGAGCCAGAACAATGGCATGGTTTGACGTCTTTCCAACTGCAAAAGGAGTGGGAGTCAGAAGGAAAAACACCAGTCAACACACTTATATACACAGCGTCTCTTTCCTTAAATCAGGATCTGAGGTTACCTTAACCACATCATGCGTTACAAAATCAGATTTACCACACTGGTTATCATTCGAATTCTACAGCTAGACAAACAATGTTGCTCAAGTCAATGGAAATTGCACAATATGATTCTCTTGACTATACAATACCAGGTCCTTGGCAAACCTGCCAGTGCAGCTGAAGGAAGTATAAAGATTTTGATACAACTGATCAAAAATTACACCAAATCCATACAGTGTGAGTGATTCTGAGAAACAATTCAGAGCACACAGATAATCTGAAGTTTTAGCAGGCTCTGATAAGTCTGTTACTTGTTGTGCAAGAGTAAATGCTTTTCAGCCAACTCTTTGGATCAACTTTCAAACATCATTCCATAGATATAACATACATAACATCACCTCCCTAAGTTTTTCCATACATCTTCCAGATTTAGACATACAGTGATGCACTTACGTCCACCTGGCCACCACTTAATGGAGGTCACAGTGGGGCTGTTGAGGATGAATTCCTGGGTAGCAGGGTCGTAAGTAGCTGTAGTTTCTAGACCCCGAAGATGAGTTCCTGAAAATAAGCAAACACATTGTTTTGGCAGAAAGTCAGTCACAAACCAGAGACAAGGACAGAATTGGACGATGTAAAGTTCAACTCCAGTAGTAACGTACAAATTTTAGCTTTGCTTTTAGGCTATATAAAGGACTAAATATCAACCAATTAAGGAAGAACAAGTGAGAGTCAGACCATATTCTGGGACCTGAAGCCAATTCTCAGAAAACATGTTGGGTATTTTTCCCAGTGGTCTAAGACTAGTTTTCCAAGCACCTCCAATCTGACACCTTTTTGCTATTACACACCAGAAGCCCTTTCTCAATTAAAAAGGTCCACAAAAACATGCTCATAGGGATTTCACTAAAACTGCAATCTGATTAAATAACAAAATAAAAATCATATATTTTTCGGCCACAAGATGAAATAACCAGTGCCCATGATCTCTTCATTCCCTCATCAGGCCTACGTTGTCCTCACTTGATGGAGCAGTTTCTCCCAAATGAGATCACCCATAGCTCCAAGACAGCAAGTAATGGCATGCATATGCTAGGGTACTGACTGATACAGGTAGATGAAGAGACTTCAAAAAGATGAAGGTAACAATTCCAGGAACAGTCTTTGTCTTCTGCCCCCAACTCTTTACTTCACAGACACATCTGCCTCAGCAGTGGTATCATCCCTGCATGCGTTTTAAAAAAAAAACCAAAAAATCACCAGGCCTACTTGCTTAAACTAGGCAAGCTGTGAACACTCCTCACAGTCTGGACTGACAGAGAAAGACAGAGCCAGTGACTCTACACAAGAGCTTCAACATGAAAAAGGATATCACCTTGATGCAACCACATTTCCAAAGCATGGAGTTAGTGGTAGACTTCCACAGGCAGCTTAACACAGACTTACTTTGTTGGTAAAGGATCTTCAAACCACACTAGCTGCAAGAGATTCTCCGCAGACTTGCAGTTACTTTATGCTTCATACAGTCTCTACATTTCACTTGAGCACAAAGGTGAATCCTGCTCATTTTTAGAAAATAATTCTCATCTGCAACTCTCAGATGTTAAAATTAAAGTTTCCCAAGGCATAATATCCTCCCTTTGAAACTTGGATTAGAAGTATTGCAATGACAATACTGCTGGAGTTATCAAAATCCATTTCAAAGCTTGAAAGCAAAGGAATAGCAACAAAGAACAAAGTCTACTTGAGACAGAGAATTAAAAAGAAAAACCCAACATTTCATGGTCCAATTAAAAAGACCACATGGGAGTGAACTAAAGAACTAGGGGAATAA